>NC_088882.1:5440314-5781527 GCF_032884065.1 Artemia franciscana
TATATATAATATATATATATATATAGCTGTTAATACAGACCGGGCTAATATAACAGCTAATATAGCTGTTAAAAAAAGCTGTTAATTTTGTATCCGGTGGATTCAGGGCTCTTTGTTGCACGTTGGTTTCCGAGAAATAAACACGTTGACCATTCTGTAAATGTACCGCTAAGTGAACAACAGCTGGACTACGTTCATGTATCGGAAATGAAAGAATTCGCCAAACAGCTTCATTACTGCTTATGTATCTTCCAGCCTGATATTGTACGATTTCGTCGAAATCTTTGATTTTGGGCTGCAAGCCAAAAACTGCCATGTCACTGCCTTTGTTGACGTATTTACATATGTATTTGATTGCCTTTACGGAGTTACAGTATTCAACGTTTATGTGTGCATTAAATGTTTTTGATAATAATGGGGAATATGGAACAACCCACTGGTTATCTACTTCGATGGTGGTACCGTTGGCATTGTAGGTTCTTCAGTCATTTTACAATTAGAAATTTATCTTTCAACGGTCCTTCTTACAATTAAAAATTTGTCTTTGAGCGATATTTTAAATACCTGTGTCCTGGTCTTCATTTATATTCCCTGTGTCCCGGTCGTCATTTGTGTCCCGGTCGTCATTTGTGTCCCGGTCGTCATTTGTGTCCCGGTATCCCAGTCTGTAATTTCTCTTTGAGTGTCCCGGTCGTTATTTATATTCCCTCTGTCCCGGTCGTCATTTGTGTCTCGGTCTGTAATTTCTCTTTGAGTGTTTTTCTTTTTAGTATTTTTTAGTTTTTTACATTTTTTCTTTTTTCAGTTTTCTTTTTCTTCTTTATTTTTCAGCTTCACTATGAAATACATATCGCCGAACCTTTGTTTTTTTAACTAAAATCTGGTAGGCATTGATGACCTTATCCAAGTCAAAATCCCAAACCCAATCATCATCGCTGTCATTTTCAGTTTTAATATGTTTTGACTCTCGCTGTCCAGGTGGATCTTCATCTAACTGCGCGGTTTTGCGTTCTTTAGCCTCAAGCCTGTTTCCTTGCTGTTCTTTTGATTCCTCGGCACGCTTTCTTTTCTGACTTTCTCTATCAGCAGCAAGTTTTTTGGCATAGACTCTTTGAACATCTTCATCGGCTTTTGCCATGGTAAGTTCATCAGTCATTGTAAACTTAAACATTAATAGATTTCTACGTGAACATATGTCTTAAATATCTTGAATGACGTCACCGTCAAAGCAAAAATGACGACAACTAATTTCATGACGTCAGCCGACACAGAAACATGACGTCACCTGATCCACAGATCCACAGACAGACAACTTATTTTTATATATATAGAAGATCTATATATATAAAAATAAGTTGTTTGTGGGTTATGTCTGTCTGTCGAGTGACGTCGTGTTTGTCCGCATATGACGTCTGAATTATTTCACACTTATACAAAAGAAGAAAAAAACTAAAAAAAGTAAAAACTACAAAAAAAACTAAAAAGAAAAAAAAAACTAAAAAAGCTAAAAAACTAAAAAAAGGTAAAAAACTAAAAACTAAAAAAAAACTGAAAAAACTAAAAAAAGGCAAAAACTAAAAAAAAAACTAAAACTAATAAAAAAAACTAAAAAAGCTAAAAAACCTATATATATAAAAATAAGTTGTCTGTCTGTCTGTGGATGGATCAGGTGACGTCACCTGAAAAAACTGGATCAGGTGACGTCAAAACTGAAAAAACTAAAAAAAGGCAAAAACTACAAAAAAAACTAAAAACTAATAAAAAAATAAAAAGCTAAAAAACTAAAAAAACTAAAAAAGGCAAAAACTACAAAAAAACTAAAAACTAATAAAAAACCTAAAAAACTAAAAAAAGGCAAAAACTACAAAAAAACTAAAAACTAATAAAAAAAATAAAAAAGCTAAAAAACTAAAAAAACTAAAAAAGGTAAAAAACTAAAAAAACTAAAAACTAAAAAAAAAGGAAAAAACTGAAAAATAAGCTAAAATAAAGGTAAAAACCAATAAAAAACTAAAAAAAAACTGAAAAAACTAAAAAAAGGCAAAAACTACAAAAAAAACTAAAACTAATAAAAAAAGTAAAAAAGCTAAAAAACTAAAAAAACTAAAAAAACTAAAAAAAGGTAAAAAAACTAAAAAAAAAAAAATAAAAAAAAACTAAAAAAAAGGAAAAAACTGAAAAATAAGCTAAAATAAAGGTAAAAACCAATAAAAAACTAAAAAGAAAAAAAGGAAAAAACTAAAAAAAATTTTCATCTAAAAAACTAAAAAAACTAAAAAACTAAAAAAAGGTAAAAAACTAAAAAAACTAAAACTAAAAAAAAACTAAAAAAAAAGGAAAAAACTGAAAAATAAGCTAAAATAAAGGTAAAAACCAATAAAAAACTAAAAAAAAAACTGAAAAAACTAAAAAAAGGCAAAAACTACAAAAAAAAACTAAAAACTAATAAAAAAAGTAAAAAAGCTAAAAAACTAAAAAAACTAAAAAAACTAAAAAAAGGTAAAAAAAACTAAAAAAAAAAAAAAAAAAAAAAAACTAAAAAAAAGGAAAAAACTGAAAAATAAGCTAAAATAAAGGTAAAAACCATAAAAAACTAAAAAGAAAAAAAGGAAAAAACTAAAAAAATTTTCATCTAAAAAACTAAAAAAAACTAAAAAAGGTAAAAACTAAAAGAACTAAAAAGAAAAAAATAAATGACGACACTCAAAGAGAAAGCGACCAGGACAAAAGGAATGTTCGATTAGCAATCAACAAAGCACCGGGACACAGGGAGTATAAATGACGACCAGGACATAAGTAAAAAAAAAAATTAACAAAACTAAAAAGAAGGTAAAAACTACAAAAAAACTAAAAAGAAAAAAAAACTAAAAACTAATAAAAAAACTAAAAAATCTAAAAATCTAAATAAACTAAAAAAGAAAAAAAAAAGGAAAAAAATAAAGGAGAAAAACAAAACTAAAAAACAAATGTATATACAGACCGGTACACCGGGATACAAATGACGACGGGACACAGGGAATATAAATGACGACCGGGACACAGGGACACAACTACAACGGGGACACCGGGGAAACAGGGGATATAAATGACGACCGGGACAAAAAAACTAAAAAGAAAAAAAACTAAAAACTAATAAAAAAACTAAAAAATCTAAAAATCTAAATAAGCAAAAAAAGAAAAAAAAAGGAAAAAAATAAAGGAGAAAAACAAAACTAAAAAACGAATGTATATACAGACCGGGACACCGGGATACAAATGACGACCGGGACACAGGGAATATAAATGACGACCGGGACACAGGGACACAACTACAACGGGGACACCGGGGGAAACAGGGGGATATAAATGACGACCGGGACACCGGGACAGGGAATGGTCGATTAGCAATCACCATCAACAAAGCTCAAGGGCAATCATTAGAATCATGAGGTATAGATCTGAATACAGATTGTTTTCCCATGGACCATTATATGTTGCATGTTCAAGAGTCGGTAAACCTGACAATCTATTTATATGCAAAGACAATGGGACAGCAAAGAATGTTGTATATTCGCAAGTTTTACGTAGTTAAAACCATATATATATATATATATATATATATATATATATATATATATATATATATATATATATATATATATATATATATATATATATATATCTATATTCACAGGTGGGACATAGGGACACAACTACAATGGCGCGTAGCTATTATGGCGCGTAACGACTTACGCGCGCGGGGGGGCTTGGGGGGGGGGCGCGAAGTGCCCCCACTAACTAGGTGTTGGGTACCCCCACAGCTAGTATATATATATATATATATATATATTATATATATATATATATATATATATATATATATATATATATATATATATTATATATATATATATATATATATTATATATATATATATATATATATATATATATATATATACAAGCTGTTGGGGTGGCGCTTCGTGCCACCCCAACACCTAGTTGGTGGGGCGCTTCGCGCCCCCCCCCCCCCAAGCCCCCCCGCGCGCGTAAGTCGTTACGCGCCATATTAGTTACGCGCCATTGTAGTTGTGTCCCTGTGTCCCACCTGTGAATATAGATAGATTTATATATGTGTTTCAAACTACGTGAAAATTGCGAATATACAACATTTTGGCTTTCCCACTACTGGGAGCTTTCCGTCTCCAATTGCCAGCAATTGATCTGAAAATGTTTGACCAGAGTCATCGTTTTGCAATCGGACACGCATATTTGTAGTTAATTTTTAATATTTTTACGTGTGCCCATAAATTAGAATTTTTCAGGCAAGCATTCATTTCGTCTGCAGGAGTTAAACTACGTAAAAATTGCGAATATACAACATTCTTGGCTTTCCCATTGTCTGTGCATATACAAAGCCGTATGTACTAATAATGACGTCATATGCAAACGCTCTTTTTACAAACAAACAAACATGCATACTTAACCGCTTCATTTGGTTCCAAAACTGTGTCGATTGACTTGTAAAGGACTGCCTGGTCTCGAATCTTGGTCAAAACAATATTGTTGATTTCGTGGACGTCTATATTTTTGGGTGCGAGAATCGCTCTTTCACTTAGCCATTTATTATTTTTATAATTTTTTAGAATATTCGGAAATACTTTTTCAATCAATTCATTTTTGGACGTGACTAAATTACAGAAATCAGCAGGTAGTTGTATACGTCCTGAAATTGAGTATCGTATCATAAATGTCTTTTTGTTCCGACGTTAACTTGGAAATGTTATTTTGTACATACGACAATAGATCACTCGTACTGTAACTTTGTTCACGATCCAATTCTACATATGTCGAAACAGCAGCGATACGGTTAGATGAAGGCATTCCCAAATCCTGAAGAGGTTTGTTTGCCATACGTACGCACAAATCTTCTATAATAACTAAAGTGTAGTTATAAATTTCTTATGTAAAATCAAAAGTCATATCTGACGTCTCTAACTGTTTTCGATGGAGTATATCTACGGACATTTTTGACTTATATTTTCCCCATAACTCTGTAGGAGCTGATGGAGAGCAAGTTGTTAAAATGATGCCAAACAATGCACGAATTTCACTTGGGGTTGACGTTTCACACGCGTCATTGATGCAGTTATCCCAGTGTTGGTCATTCTCCAATAAATTCAGAGCTTGGCATGCACTACGGTAAGTGTCATGTATAGTACCGTTTACAGTTCTCAAATACTCAAAGGATGTCGGACCGGGTACATTCACCAAAAACAGGCGTAGAAAGAAGCATTCATGTTGATTGGGGTGACCGGTATAGAGTCTTCCTATCGTGGTATCTTTGAAGATGGTAGGTTGGCCGTCGACTGACTAACCCTGTTTTCGACGTTCAAATACTTTATTTTTAGTATTCCACGTATAATACGAAAGCACTTCAGTATACAGCAGTTTTTTTGCAAAAGAATCATTTTTGCAAAGCGAAAAAAAAGCTGTTAATTTTGTATCCGGTGGATTCAGGGCTCTTTGTTGCACGTTGGTTTCCGAGAAATAAACACGTTGACCATTCTGTAAATGTACCGCTAAGTGAACAACAGCTGGACTACGTTCATGTATCGGAAATGAAAGAATTCGCCAAACAGCTTCATTACTGCTTATGTATCTTCCAGCCTGATATTGTACGATTTCGTCGAAATCTTTGATTTTGGGCTGCAAGCCAAAAACTGCCATGTTACTGCCTTTGTTGACGTATTTACATATGTATTTGATTGCCTTTACGGAGTTACAGTATTCAACGTTTATGTGTGCATTAAATGTTTTTGATAATAATGGGGAATATGGAACAACCCACTGGTTATCTACTTCGATGGTGGTACCGTTGGCATTGTAGGTTCTTCAGTCATTTTACAATTAGAAATTTATCTTTCAACGGTCTTCTTACAATTAAAAATTTGTCTTTGAGCGATATTTTTAAATACCTGTGTCCTGGTCTTCATTTATATTCCCTGTGTCCCGGTCGTCATTTGTGTCCCGGTCGTCATTTGTGTCCCGGTCGTCATTTGTGTCCCGGTATCCCAGTCTGTAATTTCTCTTTGAGTGTCCCGGTCGTTATTTATATTCCCTCTGTCCCGGTCGTCATTTGTGTCTCGGTCTGTAATTTCTCTTTGAGTGTTTTTCTTTTTAGTATTTTTTAGTTTTTTACATTTTTTCTTTTTTCAGTTTTCTTTTTCTTCTTTATTTTTCAGCTTCACTATGAAATACATATCGCCGAACCTTTGTTTTTTTAACTAAAATCTGGTAGGCATTGATGACCTTATCCAAGTCAAAATCCCAAACCCAATCATCATCGCTGTCATTTTCAGTTTTAATATGTTTTGACTCTCGCTGTCCAGGTGGATCTTCATCTAACTGCGCGGTTTTGCGTTCTTTAGCCTCAAGCCTGTTTCCTTGCTGTTCTTTTGATTCCTCGGCACGCTTTCTTTTCTGACTTTCTCTATCAGCAGCAAGTTTTTTGGCATAGACTCTTTGAACATCTTCATCGGCTTTTGCCATGGTAAGTTCATCAGTCATTGTAAACTTAAACATTAATAGATTTCTACGTGAACATATGTCTTAAATATCTGGAATGACGTCACCGTCAAAGCAAAACTGACGACAACTAATTTCATGACGTCAGCCGACACAGAAACATGACGTCACCTGATCCACAGATCCACAGACAGACAACTTATTTTTATATATATAGAAGATCTATATATATAAAAATAAGTTGTTTGTGGGTTATGTCTGTCTGTCGAGTGACGTCGTGTTTGTCCGCATATGACGTCTGAATTATTTCACACTTATACAAAAGAAGAAAAAAACTAAAAAAAGTAAAAACTACAAAAAAAACTAAAAAGAAAAAAAAAACTAAAAAAGCTAAAAAACTAAAAAAAGGTAAAAAACTAAAAACTAAAAAAAAACTGAAAAAACTAAAAAAAGGCAAAAACTAAAAAAAAACTAAAAACTAATAAAAAAAAACTAAAAAAGCTAAAAAACTAAATAAAGGTAAAAAACTAAAAAAAAAACTAAGAACTAAAAAAGAAAAAAACTAAAAAAAGGAAAAAACTGAAAAATAAAAGATAAAAAGAAAACTAAAAAATATAAATAAAAATAAAAAAAACTAAAAAAGATAAAAACTACAAAAAAAACTAAAAAGAAAAAACGAAAAAAACTAAAAAAGCTAAAAAAAAGGTAAAAACCAATAAAAAAAACTAAAAAGAAAAAAAGAAAAAAAAAACTAAAAAAATTTTTCATCATATAATATGACGTCTGAATTATTTCATCATATACCAATTCAATTGTATTCAAGCCGATGTAGCTGAGTTGATAAGGCGTTATGTTCCAGGTTCTAGGTTCAAGAGGTTCCAGGTTCGAACCTTGGCTTTAGTATTAATATAAAAGAAGAAAAATCTAAAGAAGGTAAAAACTACAAAAAAAACTAAAAAGAAAAAAAAAGAAAAAATTTAAAAAAGCTTAAAAACTAAAAAAAAACTAAAAAAAGGTAAAAAACTAAAAAAAAAACTAAAAAAAGGAAAAAACCATAAAATAAACTAAAAACTGATAAAAAAAACTGAAAAATAAAGGAGAAAAAGAAAATTAAAAAAATAAAAATAAAAATAAAAAAACTAAAAAGATAAAAACTTCAAAAAAAACTAAAAAGAAAAAAACTAAAAAACCTAAAAAAGGTAAAAACCAATAAAAAAAACTAAAATGAAAAAAAGGGAAAAAATAAAACATTTATTTCATCATATACCAATTCAAAAACCAATGTATATACAGACCGGGACATCGGGGCACAAATGACGACCGAGACACCGGGATGACGACCGGGACACAGGGAATATAAATGACGACCGGGACGCAGGGACACAACTACAACGGTGACGCCGGGGGCACAGGGGGGATATATAAATGACGACAGGGACACAGGCAATGTTCGATTAGCAATCACCATCAACAAAGCTCAAGGGCAATCATTAGAATCATGAGGTATAGATCTGAATATGGATTGTTTTTCCCATGGACAATTATATGTTGCATGTTCAAGAGTCGGTAAACCTGACAATCTATTTATATGCACAGACAATGGGGCAGCGAAGAATGTTGTATATTCACAAGTTTTACGTCGTTAAAAACATATCTATATCTATATGTATAAAAATAAGTTGTCTGTCTGTGTGTCTGTCTGTCAGGTGACGTCATGTTTCTGTGTTGACTGACGTCATGAAGTTAGTTGTCGTCATTTTTGCTATGACGGTGACGTCATTAATGGTATTTAAGACATGCGTTCACGGAAAAATGTTTAATTGTAAAATGACTGAAGAACCTACAATGGCAACAGCCGAGGAAGCTGCTCAAAGAGTCCATGCCAAAAAACTTGCTGCTGATAGAGAAAGTAAGAAAAAAAAGCGTGCCGAGGAATCACAAGAACAGCAAGAAAACAGGCTTGTGGCTAAAGAACGCAAAACCGCGCAGTTAGATGAAAATCCACCTGGAAAGCGAGAGTCAAAACATATCAAAACTGAAAACGATAGCGATGATGATTGGGTTTGGGATTTTGACTAAGGTCATCAATACCTACCAGATTTAAGTTAAAAAACAAAGGTTCGGCGATATGTACTTCATAGTGACGCTGAAAAATAAAGAAGAAAAAAAACTGAAAAAATGTAAAAAACTAAAAAAAACAAAAAAGAAAAAACACTCAAAGATAAATTACAGACCGGGACACAAATGACGACCGACACAGAGGGAATATAAATGACGACCAGGAACCTCAAAGAAAAATTACAGACTGGGACACCCGGACACAAATCACGACCGGGAATATAAATGACGACCGGGACGCAGGGACACAACTACAACGGGGACGCCGGGGGCACAGGCGGGGTATATAATTGACGACTGAGACACAGGGATTGTTTGAATAGAAATTACAGACCGGGACACCGGGACACAGACAAATTACAGACAATGACGACCGGGACACTGGGACACAGGGAATATAAATGACGACCGGGACACTCAAAGAGAAAATACAAACTGGGACACCAGGACACAAATGACGACCGGGACACAGGGAATATAAATGCTATTTATATGCACAGACAATGGGACAGCGAAGAATGTTGTATATTCGCATGTTTTACGTAGTTAAAAATATATATTTATATCCATCTCTATTCACAGGTGGGACACAGGGACACAGCTACAATGACGTTTAACTAATATGGCGCGTAACGACTTTCGCGCTCGGGGGGCTTGGGGGGGCGCGAAGCGCCACCCCAACATCTAGTATATATATAAAAATAAGTTGTTTGTGGGTTATGTCTGTCTGTCTGTCTGTCCGCATATGACGTCTGAATTATAAAATTCATCATATACCAATTGAAAAACAAAAGTATTCAAGCCGATGTAGCTGAGTTGGTAACGCGGTATGTTCCAGGTTCTAGGTTCGAGAGGTTCCAGGTTCGAATCTGAATACAAAAGAAGGAAAAAAACTAAAAAAGGTAAAAACTACAAAAAAAAACTAAAAAGAAAATAAACTAAAAAATCATAAAAAAGCTAAAAAACTTTTTTTATATAAATTATTTTATATAATTTGATTTTTATATAATTTTATATAAATGACGACGGGGACATAGGGAATGTTCGGTTAGCAATCACCATCAACAAAGCTCAAGGGCAATCATTAGAATCTTGAGGTATAAATCTGAATACGGATTGTTTTGCCCATTGAGAATTATATGTTGCATGTTCAAGAGTCGGTAAACCTGACAATCTATTTATATGAGTGGGTTTTATTTTAATTTTATATAAACAATTTTGTTCATTAATTGACCTCAAAAGCGATGCATTTACCCATGGTTTTCTTGGTGTATGCCTATGTCCTTTCAGATTTCTATATGGGCAAAATTTATCAAGCTTTTCAGTCAGTTTATTATAAAAGTTATCTAAGGATTGTTTTGGATCCATTTCATCAATTACTGAATTCCACCCTACGTCATCGAGTTCTTTTTTTAATTTTAACCAATTTTTTTCCTGAAAGTCTCTTCGATTTGTTGACTTCTTTTCGCTATACGGGAGATATAGCGAAAAATCTGCCATCAGTACGCAGGTTGTTCTAATCCCTCATTGAAATCATTTTCATCTGTGGAACATTTGTCACCTGCTTCCGATTCGCGATTGATTCGATTCGATTCTGGTCGATTCCGGTCATTTTCTAGATCCACGTGTAATTGTGTAATCATATTCTTATTAGATTCAAATGGTTGTACTAATCCATTATCGAAATCATCTTCATCTGTGGAACGTTCGTCACCTGCTTCCGATTCTCGATTGATTCGATTCTGGTCGATTCCGGTCATTTTTTAGATCCACGTGTAATTCTGTAATCATATTCTTATTAGATTCAAATGGTTGTTCTAATCCCTCATCGAAATCATTTTCATCTGTGGAACGTTCATCACCTGCTTCCGATTCTCGATTGATTCGGAACTTTATAATACAAATCACATTTTCATCTGTGGAATATGTGTCACCTGCTTCCAATTCGCGATTGATTCGATTTGATTCTGTTCGATTCCGGTCATTTTCTAGATCCACGTGTAATTCTGTAATCATATTCTTATTAGATTCAAATGGTTGCTCTAATCCCTCATCGTAATCATTTTCATCTGTGGAACGTTCGTCGCCTGCTTTCGATTCCGGTCATTTTCTAGATCGACGTGTAATTCTGTAATCATATTCTTATTAGATTCAAATGGTTGTACTAATCCCTCATCGAAATCATTTTCATCTGTGGAACGTTCCTCACCCGCTTCTCGATTGATTCGATTCGAATCTGGTCGATTCCGGTCATTTTCTAGATCCACGTAGAACTTTTTAATACAATTCCTTTGTACCGGCTCAAGTAATTCTACCTTAATGTTTAGTGTTCCGACTTCTACTATATACTTTCCCTCAATTGGGTCATAGGGTAATCTGGTAACACCTTTTAATGGGAGGCGATGAGATTCTTCCATACTGAATTTCTGATCGCTTAAGCGAAATTCAGAATGGCCAATTTCATCATTTTTCCATTTGTATGCTCTTGTCCGCTTCAGCCTGAAATCAAACTTAGTAGTTTCGCTTACTTCAAAAATTTTTGGAAATTCCCAAAACAACACACCATCAACAAGGCTAGTTTCCTCTGTCGAATAACAGTACCTTGGTTGACTATAGACACTATCTTTTCCTATGTTGAGTAACGGATCCTTATATATTTTTATGTAAGCCCTTTCTTTTCCCATTATAACATTTTTTATTATTGCGCTATGTATGGTTATTTTTATGAACATTTTTTAACAAAAAATGAAAATATAAGCGAAGTAACTTATCAAACGCCTCTGTTGTCACTTAAATCTTTATTAGTTTCTCAAAATGTGTTTGAAGACTTAAGAGAAAACTTACTTCCATACTAAAGTCATCCAAACATAAGTAAAATTATGCTCTTATAAATTTTTGAAATACTCTTGAGCAATATGGTCAATTTAGATTTTCCTTTGATTATAGTTAACCTTTAAAACTAGAGTTTAAGTAAAACGCCTGGTCATCATCATGTAGCTGAGTTGCATATATATGGTTCTCTAACTATGTTTTAGTATAATTATCATGATATTCTACAGTTTTAATCCATGCGGTGGTAAATCGGTAATATGATCTGAATTAAGAAATTCTAGTGTAAATTTAATTCCTCCTCACTGTTTATCCTTCTCAGAATCATACATTTCATAGGATTTGTATTGGCCTGGGATTCATCGTGATTCTCGCTGCTCGACTAACCGTAGATCTAGCTGTGTGTCATTTTTGTCAGGTGATTGATTTTCTTCGAACGTAAATTTCGACAGGACCTTTGCCTGTCATCATCAGGTGCAAATTAAAATTTTTTGCTTGAAAATAAGATCACTAAATAAATAAAACTAAAATCACTAAAAAATGCTAATAATGAGCCGAACTTAGAATTATTGTGACCTGACCCTAATTTTGATAAATACTTTGATGGCTGATATCCTTGTGGATGTTGAAAAGATTAGACCTAAAGGAGGGGGTGGGTTTTTTTTGGGAATCTTCAGTCTATGGGTAATAGGGTAATAAAAAAAATCTTCCTCCTTAAGTTTTGTCTTTTTAAGGCAGGAATCAATGGAATCAGCATGTTCTTTTAATGGGGGATGTAGAGGTCTCAAGGTACGACCTATATACGTATCGTCTCAGCTGCAAGGAATCTTATATACCCCTGGTGGATCTGAAGTAAGATTATCCTTGCCTTTTTTCAAGAAGGAGGAGATAGTCCTTCTCGAAGGAAAAAAACACCATACCTCAAGACACCACAAAACACCACAAGACAAAGTTTAAGGAGGAAAATAGTTTTTCTGCGTTGGCCCATTATAGTTTTAAAACCCTTCTCACTCCATTAAATTTGACCAGATCCAACTTATTGCGTGTAGATTACTGGTTAAGAATGATGGATGGTAGGTTTCTTTAGTATGTATTTTGGAAATATTTTACTTGTTTTGTTCATCAGTAAATTAGAAAAATGTCTTACTTTCTACTTAAGTTTTTTGTTCCGGGTTTATGCTGTTTCAGTTTTCGGTTTCCGTTTTCATGCTTCAATGATCAATATAAAAGTTATAATTATAACATAGTAACAACAATTCATTGATACATATGTCAAAAAGGGCCATGGCAAAATCAACAACAAAAAAATCAAACCCACAAGCAACGATACTTAATGTTCAATACGTGCAAGGAAAACAGGTATATGGCTCAGTCCTAGTCTTAGGACTAACACAGCTTCAGAATTTATAAAAAAATTATTTCTCTGAATCTAAAGGGTTTTTTTTACTCTAAAGTTCGTATTCGGCGCGTCTTGAATTCGGCGAGATTTTAGAAAAAGACCTATCACAAGATAGGTCTTTTCTAAAATAAGATTTTTATCTTCCCTTTTGTTATGATGCCATCTTATCCGAGCGGTTAGCATGCTAGACTTGAAATTGTTTGTACTCGAGGACAGGGGTTCGAGTCTTGGTGTCACTGGTTTGAAACAGGGGTCAGAGCTCAAATGTAAGCTTAACTAGAGTCGACCCATTTCTAAATTGACATCTGGGTATCAGGGGAAGGTGAGCAGGAAGGGTTTGTTAAAGCACAGTATGGCTGGCCCCCTACCCCTTATTGCACTTCCTGGTTGAGGGCCAGAAAACGGAGATCAGCACTGTTGGTAGGGACTGTAAGGTCCAATACTGTATTCCTTCCCTTATCAAATCTAAATTGGGGCAAAAGTAAGGATTGTTTTTCTGCCTAAAATGGTTCGTGTGTTTGCCTTCTTCCTCTCGCTGTAACTTAGCCTTACCTCCAAAAGTGATGCATATTGCCTACCTAAAGATCTTTAGTGGATCATGTTAAAGTAAAAATAAAATTGAAAGAAACAAGAGATTCCAGAAATTCTGGTTGCAGTGTCAGATGCAATCTGAACTAATAATCTGAAATAATAATCTAAATCTGAAATAGTAAATAATTCAGAAAAAATTGTATTCTCCTAATTTTACAGGTCTATATTATCTCCTGATCATCCGTATATATATATATAATATATATATATATATATATATATATATATAATATATATATATATATATATATATATATATATATATATATATATATATATATATATATGCACGAAAGTCATTTAATAGTCCACCATCCATAAAAAATTTTTATGTAGCATGGAAAATAAATAAAATAGAAAGCTAAAATCAGCAAGCATAGAAGTATCGAAAATCATTCAAACAAAATTTAGTGGAAAATGTCTTTTCACTGGGTTTGATTTATCTGTTCAATATACACTAATTCTCGAATATTGTTTGCATGGGCAAACTTTTTGCGACGACGCTACTCTTATGATCCTTTAGCAGATAGAAAATAAATTTAGCCTACTTATAATAGCAGGTTTTTATGTTGTCGATATTTCTTTCTGATATGAAATGCTTCCTAGAATGCGAAAAACGAGTGTTAGCTTATAGTAACTGAAAATTTTAATGACAACAGTAACAACATATAGCAACAACAGGAAGAAAAAAAATGTCAAGTGAGTAAGAATCTCACGTTGACGCTTATTCAGAAATGGTAACTATTATTTTGGTTAGTCTTATTGGTAAAAGTTTATTGCGATATCAAATTTATGGGATTTTTGAAAAATAACCTGAAATCCCTCGAAAAGGGTGTTGGACTCAAATGAAAACTACCATTTGAATCACCTTATTTTTGAACTTACCATTTGAATCACCTTATTTATGGGATATTCGAAAAATAACCTGAAATCCCTCGAAAAGGGTGTTGGACTCAAATGAAAACTACCATTTGAATCACCTTATTTTTGAACTTACCATTTGAATCACCTTATTTATGGGATATTCGAAAAATAACCTGAAATCCCTCGAAAAGTGTGTTGGATCCAAATGAAAACTATCATTTGAATCACCTTAGCTAACATTCTATACAGTAGTTCTACAGTCGTTTCTTGAGCAACAAAGAATATCAGCGCTTTGAAAAAAAAACTGTTTAGTGAGGAAGAATCGCCATTTTAAGCTGATTCCGAAATACTACCCATTATTTCGATGTATACTAATTGTAAAAGTTCATTGCGAAAACAAATTTGTAGAAATTCCGAAAATAGTCTGAATTCCCTTGAAATGGTGTCGAATCAAAACGAAACTACCGTTGGAATGACAATAGCTTAAAATCCCTGATGGAAGAATTATAGTCCCCCATCTTGAGGAACAAGGAGAATCGTTTTTGCATGGAATGCATTGATGTCTCCTTTTCTTCTTGTTTTTTTTTTGCCACTAGTGGGGCGCTGAAACATCATAGAGAAATCTTTAAGGGCTCATTCGAAAGATAGTTTCTATATCTACACGCTTTTTGTAAGTAAAAAGGATAATGTCAAAAGTAAAAACAAATTTCTCAAAAGAGATGATGTGACATACGCATCTGTTAAAATGCTACTTTTGTGGGTAAGATGTCATACTTGAGTGACTCCATTCGATGTGGTTTGTTCTTTTCTAATTAACGCAGCCTAAAGTTGCGTACGTTGGTTTTGTGTTTCCTATGAATTTTCTATGACAGTTCTGTTATTTTTTTGTTTTTTAAGCCAGGAATTGGTTGGCTAGAAGAGTAACTTACGCCATGTTATGTAACAAGTTCCCAGCTTCATTCCAGTATTTGAATGGTGAATTAGGTCCCATCTTACCTTATATCTTACGGAATAAAACGATTTGAGATAATTCACGCTCTCACATGCCCTCACTAAGAAAATTTAGACTTAATCCAAATGGCTTAATTGTTGTGTTTTTTCACTTTTGTGTAATTTATTTTTTACTAGCTGTTGGGGTGGTGCTTCGCGCCCCCCCCCCGAAGCCCCCCCCCCCCGTCGCGTAAGTCGTTACGTGCCATTGTAGTTGTGTCCCTGTGTCCCACCTGTGAATATAGATAGATATACATATATATTTTTAACTACGTAAAACTTGCGAATATACAACATTCTTGGCTGTCCCATTGTCTGTGCATATAAATAAATTGTCAGGTTTACCGACTCTTGAACATGCAACATATAATTGTCCATGGGAAAAACAATCTGTATTCAGATCTATACCTAATTATATAATGTATTATAATGATTGCCCTTGAGCTTTGTTGATGGTGATTGCTAATCGAACATTCCGTGTGTCCCCGTCGTCATTTATATATCCCCCTGTGCCCCCCGGTGTCCCCGTTGTTATTGTTTCCCTGTGTCCTGGTATCCCAGTCTGTAATTTCTCTTTGAGTGCCGTGGTCGTCATTTATATTCCCTGTGTCCCGGTCGTCATTTTTGTCCCGGTCGTCATTTGTGTTCCCGTGTCCCGGTCTGTAATTTCTCTTTGAGTGTCCTGGTCGTCATTTATATTCCTTGTGTCCCGGTCGTCATTTGTGTCCCGGTGCTTGTGTCCCGGTCGCTTTCTCTTTGAGTGTCCCGGTCGTCATTTATATTCCCTACTAGCTGTTGGGATGGCGCTTCGCGCCACCCCAACACCTAGTTGGCGGGGGTGCTTCGCGCCCCCCCAGCGCGCGTAAGTCATTACGTGCCATATTAGTTGTCCATGGGAAAAACAATCTGTATTCAGATCTATACCTCATTATTCTAATGATTGCCCTTGAGCTTTGTTGATGGTGATTGCTAATCGAACATTCCCTGTGTCCCCGTCGTCATTTATATATCCCCCTGTGCCCCCCGGCGTCCCCGTTGTAGTTGTTTCCCTGTGTCCCGGTGTCCTAGTCTGTAATTTCTCTTTGAGTGTCGCGGTCGTCATTTATATTCCCTGTGTCCCGGTGTCCCGGTCGTCATTTGTGTCCCGGTGTCCCGGTCTGTAATTTCTCTTTGAGTGTCCTGGTCGTCATTTATATTCCCTGTCTCCCGCTCTTCATTTGTGTCCCGGTGCTTTGTTGATTGTGATTGCTAATCGAACATTTCTTGTGTCCCGGTCGCTTTCTCTTTGAGTGTCCCGGTCGTCATTTATATTCCCTATGTCCCGGTGTCCCGGTCGTCATTTGTGTCCCGATGTCCCGGTCTTTAATTTCGTCAGTCGACAAACATGACGTCAGTCGACACACAAACATGACGTCACTCAACACACACACAGACAACTTATTTTTATATGTATAGATGTTCCGGTGTCCCAGTCGTCATTTGTGTCCCGATGTCCCGGTCTGTAATTTCGTCAGTCGACAAACATGACGTCAGTCGACACACAAACATGACGTCACTTGACAGACACACAGACAACTTATTTTTATATATATAGATTTATTTTTTACGCATTTCCAAGGCTTAATTTGTGATCCTTGACATCATCTAGATTAATTTTTTTTTTCTCGTGAGTTCAACAGCGTCAGCCTTGACGCTGTAAACAGATGTCCCGGTCTGTAATTTCGTCAGTCGACACACAAACATGACGTCACTCGACAGACACACAGACAACTTATTTATATATATATATATAGATTTATTTTTTACGCATTTCCAAGGCTTAATTTGTGATCCTTGACATCATCTAGATTAACAATTTTTTTTTTCTCGTGAGTACAACAGCGTCAGCCTTGACGCTGTAAACAGTAAAAAAAAAGGAAAGAAAAGAAAGATGACACCTTGTCTGCCTTGTTGTTCAAGGTCTTGTTGTTCAACTGTCAGCCTTATTGTTCAAGGTGAGAAATCGGGTGGGGTAGTACCTTCCCTGTATGGGGTTTTTGTTAATGGCGATTCCGATTTTGCAGTTTTTAATTGGATATAACGTTATTTTTTTAGCGTTTTCTGGCGATCTTTCAAAATTCCCTTTTTGTCAATAAACTTTTACCATTAAAAGCTTTACCAAAATCATAGTTACTATTCTTGAATCAGCTTTAAATGGTAATGTTTCTCACTTGACAGTTTTTTTTTCGAAAAGTGTTTTAAAACTAAGGTTACTATGGGCTATGGTTCTTTACAATAGATCTAATTATCATCTTTACTATTTCAGATTCACCTTGACCTTGCACGCTACCACGAACTCAGTCGCTTTTCCTCACCCGGTGATGAATATGACAAAACTGCTGCTCTCTTTCATCTTCGTCGTGCTGCTGATTGTGGTGTATTAGAAGCTGTAATAGCATCTGCCCGTATATACCTCCAACTGCCGCATAATATTCTCGAAGATATTGACCTACCATTTTCTTTAGAACATGAAGATATTGGTTTGGATTACATGACTTATGCTGCAGAAGCCGGCGATCGAGCAGCGATGATTTTCTTGGCTAAAGTATATGACACTGGCTTGAATCTTGGAACCAGGTGATTTTTTTTTCTTCTTCACTTCGCTAAGCTTTTTTGGTGATTCTTCAGGGGGAAATTTTTTAGACCTTGACCTTTGAACCAGGTTGTATTGGTCGGGTTTATTTGTGGTTGATATTGGTGGGGAAACCGGCCTACCATATCAAGTGTCATCAAATGCAAACGCTCTGGTGGTTTGGCCACGTACTATGACGTGATATCGAATTAGTTCCTGAGATGTATCTTGAAAACTCGAATGTCTGAATGTCTCCGTAGAAACTTCTAGGGGGAATCTTGCATGCGATACTTCTACTGCTACTAAGAACTCACTGCAGCATCAAGCCACCTGAGGCCAACAGCCACGCACACTCCTCGTCCATTCAAATCTATTCAAAGCCTTCCTCTTTACACCCTTATCTGGCATGTAATAATGTTGTTTAAAATGAATTATAGCTCCCTTTTGCTTTTAAAATCATACCATTCAAGGTAGGTTGTTCATCATGATCAGAAGATTTTGCACCCAGATCGTTTTAGATGCTAGGATTGACCTCATTCTGACTTCCGCTCACAAGGCTGACACTTGTTTGGGGACTATTATGAAGCACATTGCTTTTTGGAATGATTTGACCTGCTTTTGAAGCTTGACGGATTGATATTGACAAAGTCCATAAAAATGCGGCCTTTTGTGGCCGTATGTCCTTTCACCACAATTAGGACGGCACGTGACCGTTTAAAATAATATCAAACCGTCAAGCTTCAAAAGCAAATTATTGCAAAAGCGTCAAATTATTCCAAAAAGCAATGTGCTTCATAATAGCTTTTTGGAATAATTTGACCTGCTTTTGAAGCTTAACGGTTTGATATTATTTTGAACGGTCACGTGCCGTCCTAATTGTGGTGAAAGGCCATACGGCCACGAAAGGCCACAAAATTCCACAAACAAGTGTCAACCTTTTAAACGAAAGTCAGGATGAGGTCAATGCTAGAAAGAGTCAACAGACTGCAGCCAAGTTAGAAAAAAAAAATTGTATATAATACGGAAGTTCTTTCACCTGTTGACACATATACCCATATTATTTTAAACAGTTACGTGTGACATAAAAGTCCACAAACAAGTGTCAATCTTGTAAGCGATTAAATAAAAAAAAAACAGGTTTTTTTAACTGAAAGTAAGGAGCGACATTAAAACTTAAAACGAACAGAAATTACTCCGTATATGAAATGAGTTGTCCCCTCCGCAGTCCCACGCTCGTTACGCTAAAGTTTTTAATTGTTTTAAAAAGTAGAATTGTGGCAAAGAGTCAAACTTTAGCGTAAAGAGCGAGGGACTGCGGAGGGGACAACCCATTTCATATACGGAGTAATTTCTGTTCGTTTTAAGTTTTAATGTCGCTCCTTACTTTCAGTTAAAAAAACTAGTTTTTTTTTTATTTAATTTCTGAACGTTTTTGAATTAATGCATGTTTGATTTTGGCTCTCCGCACATAAATTGTTGAAATGAAATTAGTATATTATTTTTTTTTGGCTAAATGGCTTCCTCTTAGTTTTGATCAGACGATTTTGAGAAATAAGGGGTGGGGAAGGAGGCCTAGCTGTCCTCCAATTTTTCGGTTACTTAAAAAGGCTACTAGAACTTTTAATTTTCAACGAACGTTTTTATTAGTAAAAAATATACGTAACTTAAGAATTAACTTACATAACAAACTTTTATATTCTTATATTTTTATTATGTGTACGAGGGGGTTTGTACCCTCGTTAATACCTCGCTCTTTACACTAAATCGTAAGTTTTGTCCCAATTCTTTAAGAATGACCCCTGAATCAAAAAGGCCGTAGAATAAATAGTTGAAATTACTAAAAATATTTTAACATAAAGAGCGAGGAATTTATCTCCTCCTAAATACCTCGCTCTTTATGCAAAAGTATTTTTAGAACCCCTCATATGCGTAATAATCTCTGTTCGTTTTAAATTTCAATGCTATTCCTTACTTTCATTTGAAAAAACTTTTCATGTTTATTTTTTCATTGTTTTTTTTATAGTAATGCTAGAAAATCCTGCGCCCTTTTCATTGGATTTTTCTTCCCCCATGACATATTCCTCAAAGGAAAGATCCTCCCACAAAGCCCTCTCCCATCAACCCCACCCCCCAAACCAAAAAATCCCAATGAAAACGTCTGTACACTTCCCAATAACCATTACTATATGTAAACACTGGTCAAAGTTTGTAACTTGCAGCCCCTCCCCCAGGAATTGTGGGGGAGTAAGTCATTCCCAAAGACATAGTTAGGCACTAGAACTTTTCATCTCCGTAAGAATGAGCCCTCTTGCGAAACTCTAAGACCACCTGGTTGATACGATGACCCCTGGGGAAAAGAAAAAAAAAACAACAAACAAACAAATAAACACGCACCCGTGATTTGTCTTCTGGCAAAAAATATGAAATTCCACATTTTTTTAGATATGAGCTTGAAATTTTTGCTATAGAGTTTTCTGATATGCCGAATGCGATAGTGTGATTTTCGTTAAGATTCTATGACTTTTAGGGGATGTTTCCCCCTTTTTTCCAAAATAGGGCAAATTTTCTCAGGCTCGTAACTTTTGATGACAAAGACTAAATTAATTGAAACTTATATATTTAGAATCAGCGTGAAAATTCGATTCTTTTGATGTATCTTTTAGCATCAAAATTCCGTTTTTAGAGGTCCGTTTACTATTGAGCCGGGTCGCCCCTTACTACAGTTCTTTACCACGAACTGTTTGAAAAGAAAATAATTCGGTATTTCGGGGCTTCTGACATTATTACTCCTTTGCGGAAGTTAGGCTCAAAATTGAAAAAGGATTATATTTTTTCTCTGGGCCCCTTCCACCTCTTAGTTCGTTTATTTTCCCGTTAGTTTTCACCTGTTTTCGCTTTATAGTTGTGTTATCTCTTAGCAGTTCTTTCGTTAGTTGAGTTATGGTTGTGGTATGTATGTTTTATCGCTCGTATAGTTGTGTTATTTTCAAATTATGCTCCATAATAGAGAGGCTCCGAACACCCAGCATTGTATATTAAGCTCTGAATTTGACGTTTTTTTCTAACGTGACCAGATTCGTCCTGCGCCCTTTTCATTGAATTTTTTCCCCCATGGTATATTTCTCCAAGGAAAGATCCTCCCACATAGCCCCCTCCCTCAACCCTACCCCCAAAACCAAAAAAATCCCCCTGAAAACGTATGTACACTTCCCAATAACCATTATTATATGTTGAAGTGGTTGAAGCTGGTTGAAGTTTGTTACTTGCAGCCCCTCCCCCAGGAACTGTGGGGGAGTAAGTCATCCCCAAATACATAGTTATTATGATTTTCGGCTATTCTGAACAAAATGGCTATCTCAAAATTTTGATCCGTTGACTTTGGGAAAAAATGAGCGTGGGAGGGGGCCTAGATGCCCTCCAATTTTTTTGGTCACTTAAAAAGGGCACTAGAACTTTTCATTTCCGTTACAATGAGCCCTCTTGCGACATTCTAGGACCACTTGGTCGATACGATGACCCCTGGGGAAAAAAAAAAAAAAAAAAAAAAAAACAAATAAACACGCGCCCGTGATTTTTCTTCTGGCAAAAAATGCAAAATTCCACATTTTTGTAGATAGGAGCTTGAAACTTCTACAGTAGGGTTCTCTGATACGCTGAATCTGATGGTGTCATTTTCGTTAAGATCCTACGACTTTTAGGGGGTGTTTCCCCCTATTTTCCTAAATAAGGCCAATTTTCTCAGGCTCGTAACTTTTAATGGGTAAGACTAAACTTGATGAAACTTATATATTTAAAATCAGCATTAAAATGCGATTCTTTTGATGTAGCTATTGATATCAAAATCCAATTTTTTAGAGTTTTGGTTACTATTGAGCCGGATCGCTCCTTACTACAGTTCGTTACCACGAACTGTTTGAAAGTCAGGATGAGGTCAATGCTAGAAAGAGTCAGACTGCAGCCAAGTTAGCAAAAAAAATTGTATATAATACGGAAGTTCTTTCACCTGTTGCCACATATACCCATATTATTTTAAACAGTCACGTGTGACATAAAAGTCCACAAACAAGTGTCAATCTTGTAAGCGAAAGTCAGGATGAGGTCAATGCTAGAAAGAGTACAGACTGCAGCCAAGTTAGCAAAAAAAAATTGTATATATAATACGGAAGTTCTTTCATCTGTTGCCACATATACCCATAGATTTCCCATATAGTCCAAACGATCTTAACCTTGTAATTTTAACCATTGGTGATGATCTGGGACCTGATTAAATTCTTTCAAATAAATATAGTATTTCATTTCTGCTGGATCTCATTGCCAAACTGAAATTATACAAGAGACAGTCTAGTGTACCAGAGACAATCTTTTGTAATTTCTGTGTGCTTATTCAGACTATTCATAGTGATTGCGATATTTTGGAGCTTATTAAGATGTGATTTTTGTTTTTTGCATTTTTTTTCCTTTTCTTTATATGCTAAGTTTAATTTAACTTTTTTTTTTTTTTCGCTGATAAGGCTCCTGGATGTGGAGTCAAAAATATTCGAATTTTTATTATTTAAAGATTGTTTTGTTTTGTTTTCTGTCACTGTTTTATTTAAATTATACCGTTTTTTTCTCTGAAATTTTTTAAATGAAAAGTAGTGCGTTCTAAGAAATTATTTCATTAAAGGAGTTAACTTTTAACGTGGTAATAATTAAGGGCTAAGAAATATTTGAAGTATTTTTATTCCTTGCTAGGGTTTTAATCGTTTTTGAAAGGTAGTGTTTTTTTTAGTGTGTTCTACATATCGACCGTTTTCGATTTATCAATTTGTACTGCATTGTTGTAAAATGCAGGTTTGGGACATGTTTAGAAAAATTGTCAGCAAATAGAACAAGATGAATACCAGCATCAGAATCAGTTATACATTATAAGGAAGGCAGGGGCCAGGGATAGAACCCTGTGGTACCATCTTATTCGTAAAGGGGTAAGAAATAATTTGTTTTTATCATTTTTTTTTACCGAATTATCGTGAAAGTTCCTGTTAAACGTGAAATTCTATCTGCAGAGTGCGGGTCTTGGACAGGAGCCGTTCGTGTGTACTCGAGAGCTGTTGCTGCACTGACTGAAATGGATCATGACGGACATTTTGATGGAACCATGGACGGCCCCCAATATCAGCTCTTTTTATCAGCTTTTTTATTAAGGGGGTAATAATTAATGGATAAGATATTATATATTTTTATCATTTTTTTTTACTGCATTATCGTGAAAGCTCCTGCTAAACGTGAAATTTTATCTTCAGAGTGCGGTCGTGGACAGAATCCGTTCGTTTGTACTCGAAAGCTGTTGCTGCACTGACTGAAATGGATGATGACGGACATTTTGATGGAACCATGGACGGCCCCCAATATCAGTTCTTTTTATCAGCTTTTTTATTAAGGGGGTAATAATTAAGGGATAAGATATTATATATTTTTATCGTTTTATATTTTACCGCATTATCGTGAAAGTTCCTGCTAAACGTGAAATTTTATCTTCAGAGTGCGGTCGTGGACAGAAGCCGTTCGTTTGTACTCGAAAGCTGTTGCTGCACTGACTGAAATGGATGATGACGGACATTTTGATGGAACCATGGACGACCCCCAATATCAGCTCATTGCCCGTCAAGCTGAAATGTATAGAGATGGGGGATTTGGTCTGGAGATCAATTACGCAAAAGCAGGTATGTTGGTCTTTTTAACTAGAATGTCTATTGTTAAACTAGAATGTATATTATAATCTGGAATATCTAGAATCGAATAGAATATAAAAATGCAACCAACCTTCTTTAAGAGGGCTGGGGTAAGTTTATCATCTTCTGTCAGGATTTACTGCAGCTTTACACTCGTTTTTCGAGTATTTTTGTTGGGGAGGAGTAATTTTTATAGAAGAGTAAGTTTCTGACCCTTTCCCATCTTCCTCCTTTATCTCTCTACTTTTTCCTGTTCGTGTCAATACAACAAATAATCTCTAAAAAAGTTGTCATTTTTATCTTCTGCAGAAGACAGATTTACAATTTGTATGCTTTTTTTACATTTTAGCTTGAACAATGTGCTTATGCTAACAGTATACTTGATGCTACAGTTAATAAGCTGCTCAGTATCTTATGCTGTAACTGCTGCAGTATATAAGGTAACTGCTGCAGTTATCGAAGGTGCTCAAGATCTTTTCTTTCTTTTTACTTTAACATTGTCTTACCATCTTAACACCCTATCTGACTGGTAAGATCGCTACTGTCCTTATTCGTGAAACGACCAACAACTGTTATATGACATAATTTTGGAGGCCTGATGTGTCGCCCTCCTAATGATGTCATGCTGCGCTCTTCTCGGCAATAGGAGACGTGAGTGGTCTTTAACAACGCTCTGATAATGTCTTTCAGAATGATGTTCTGCCATTTAGCTCTCCCGTGGAAGCAGTCGTTGTCTTGTCAAGAAGTCGTTGCTGTGAAATCACTTCGCGGCTTATGTGCCAGCTAACGTAGGAAGGCCTAAGCTAAGGAAATATTACCTTCAGTGTATTTTATGCTCTGTGTAACCCGGATGTCATCAAGTTTTTCAGGCCGTTTACAAGGCTTTACTCAAGATAGATGTATCTACTATTGCTAGTGCTACAAACTTGATGGAATTTTAAGCCTCCTAAGACTTTTAAAGCAAATGATCTTCTTGTATCCAAAATTCAGTGGCATAGCTAGGGTGAGGAACAAGTGGGACAGCTGTGTCCGGGTGTAGTGTCTGAGGGGACACTGAACTGAGTTTTTTTGTCAAGTTTTTCAGGGCCCCTAAGGCTTGTAAAGCAAATGATCTTCTTCCACCCGATATTCAGTGGCTTAGATAGGGTGAAGAACAAGGGGGACAGCTGTCCCGGGCGTAGCCTCCAAGGGGATACTGAACTGAGCTTTTTTTTGTAAATATTATGATAACTTATATTTTTATAGTAATGGTTGGATGGGGGGAGGGACTGGCACTGTTTTATACGCTGAAAACCTTAACTACGCTTCTGACAATATTTTCTAAGTCTCTGCTGTTGTTATATCACAAGCGATCAAAGGGCTATGAATTGCTAAAAGGTAAGAAAATAGAGGGATAAGAAAGGATTTTGGGCAGCCTTTGTCTATATCAGAGAGTCCTATCACACACTCGAAAACAATGATAAAGAATCAGACCTACAAATACATAATTTGCCATCTGCCGTTAACCTCCCTTACCCCATAACCTCTGTCAATCTCAACTTTGTTCAAATTGGGCTGCGTATTACACTGTGTGTAAACATTTTTTTCATTGCAGCATTTCAGAGCCTCTTTTTTGTCACTTCTCAATATATCTCCGAAAAGTTTTGCCAATCTTTAGTCAGATCCTAACCTTATTTGTGGCTTCTGGTTGGTTTTACCGCTTTGCAGTGTAATTTGAGCTAAAACAAAATACATTTTAAATGTTTTTCAATTTTTTTACTTTAATAAATAAAAAGATTATTAAGACTTTAAGGAATAAATATCAGTATATGTATATTAAACTGACAATCCATGTTCATTTCTTTTTTTTTTCAGTAAATTACAAATTATGTTCTGGTTGTGAGAAGGCATGGGGGTTGTCAGCCCTATTCGTGTTAATTTCTGCTCGTTTGGAGCTCAACTAAGTTATTTCTTATAATTTCTATTCGTTTTGGTTTTCATTTATTTTTTTATGGTAATTTGTGGTAGTTTTACGCTTGTAAGATTGTTTGACTTTATTTCTGCTCATTTTTGGTCCAAGGGAGCTCTTTACTTTTCTTTGAAAAACTTATTTTGTGGGAAAAGTTTTCTTACATTAATCTTTAAATCAGAAGGAGGGGCCCAAGCCACCTAAGCCGTCATGATACATGTATTGTGTTGTGTCAAACCAGGTCAAAGTTTGGGTCGCACATCATTTTCAAGCTGTTTGTTTATAAATGTCATTCAACAGTTTCTCTTAAAAATGTCATGCATATCTTGAGGTTCTTCTTTTAATGATCATGCCTCTCTATATACGAAGGGTTTGGGCCAAGTCACACAAATTTTGAAATGTAAAACTGAGGCTGAATCCAAAGGTGTACCAACATATTCCAGGCTATATTCTGTAAGCTATGTCTTATAAGTTCTATGTTATGTATGTTCTTCGTTTAATGTTCACGCTTCTCTATATGCGAAGGGTATGGGCCAAGTCACACGAATTGTGAAATGTAAAACCGAGGCTGAATTCAAAGGTGTACCAACATATTCCAGGCTATGTTCTGTATGTTCTTCGTTTAATGTTCACGCTTCTCTATATGCGAAGGGCATGGGCCAAGTCACACAAATTTTGAAACGTAAAACGGAGGCTAAATTCAAAGGTGTACCAAAATATTCCAGGCTATGTTCTGTAAACTATGTTCTATAAGTTCTATGTTCTGCATGTTCTTCATTTAATGTTCACGCTTCTCTATATGCGAAGGGTATGGACCAAGTCACACGAATTTTGAAATGTAAAACGGAGGCTGAATCCAAATGTGTACTAACATATTCGAGGATATGTTCTATAAGTTCTATGTTCTATATGTTCTTCCTTTAATGTTCACGCTCCTCTATATGCGAAGGGTATGGGCGAAGTTATGAAAATTTTGAAATGTAAAACTGAGGCTGAATCCAAAGGTGTACCAACATATTCCAGGCTATGTTCTGTGAGCTGTGTTCTATAAGTTCTATGTTCTGTATGTTCTTCCTTTAATGTTCACGCTTCTCTATATGCGAAGGGTACGGGCCAAGTCACATAAATTTTGAAACGTAAAACGGAGGCTGAATTCAAAGGTGTACTAACATATTCCAGGCCATGTTATCCTCAGGCTACGCTTCTCTATATGTGAAGGGTATGGGCGAAGTCATAAAAATTTTGAAATGTAAAACGGAGTATGAGTATGTAAAACGGAGTATCAGTATGAGTATGTAAAACGGAGTATCAGTATGAGTTTAGTATCTGAACTAAAAGGAACTAGCTTATGAACCTAATCGGATTACTTTTTGTACTGTATTGTGTTAGATTGCGCTATTAACTTGCGGACTTAATTGTGAGAGATTGCTCACTTCATACAAAATGAGTTATTATTAGTATATAATTCAATATATTGGTGTTATCGCTGATTAAAAACGGTGATTAAGACTGATTAATAGTTTGTGAATCTGCAGTGTCTCGTCGGAATAAATGACGGGAAAAAAGCCCCTAAGGCTACCACCCGAGAAGGATACTCCCACCGAAACCCTTAGCCGGTCGCCATTCCAACCTACCTATAAAACTCTTCTTAGACCCCCCCCCCAACTACGCGATCGAAAACTGTTAGCCACTTGTCAGGAATTCAGGCCTTAGCCGAAACTAACTCTAATGAAAGAGGTGAGACGTCTGGCAAAAAGAGGAAAAAGGATGAAACTCGTTCACCAACGATAGTGCAACCCCTCTCTTCAAGTGTCCCAGAAACAAGTGCTAACGGTCACCCCAATTATTATACTATCTCAATCAGGAAAACCAATTGCCAACCCTTTTCAAAAGATCGAATAATGCAAATTAGGAAAGCTGTCTTTCTGATCACCAAGGTGAATTTTGAACTTGTTTTTAGGCAGGACGAGTCTATTGATATTTACTTTGCGTCTTCTCAGACGGCAGACCATGTCCTGTCAAAATCCAAAGAAATAATTCTTGATGGCTCAAAAATTTTACCCACAAAAAAAGATGTGGAAAAGTTACACAAGTATGTGCTTTATGGTGTTGATACCAGTGTAAAAGTGGAGGAAATACAAACTGAACTAATAGATTCTTCAGGCCTTCTCATCAATCCTTCAACTGCTATAAGGCTAAGTTTAAACAAAGAAGGTTTTCTTCCCCTAGGCGTTCAATCCTCATTTCCTGCAAAGTTGAGCTAAGTGTAAAAATATTCTTGTACGGTATGTCTCTTTTTTACATGATTTATAAGCCTAAGCCCCTACAATGCTCCACTTGTCTGGCCCACGGCCACAGCAAAAAACACTGCAAACAGCCCATCCGTCTTGCCTTAAGTGTGATAAAACAGGCCACGCAATTAGTGAACTCCCTGAGTCAGATCCTTTCTGCAGAATTTGTAGCCGTAAGGGACACACAGCCCTCCAAAAACACTCTTGCCCGGCTCACCAAAAGTGAGTCGTAATCCTTAGAACATCTGATAAAATGAACCTACCCTACTCAGTTGTAGCAGTAATAATCCCTTGGTAGCCCACACCCCATCGGCCCAGTAGAAGCCAAGCAACAGTTGCTGTAGCAGATGCAAAGACAGTATCATTTCCAAAAGAGGCAAATAATGTTCATACTCAAGGTTCTAGTCATTCCCCCCATCCCTTACCTAAGTTTACTTCAACATCCTGCCCTCCAAAGGATTCATCTAAAAATAGCCAAGAATGGCAAAGGCTTGCAACTTATCTCACAGTCAGTCACTTAATTGAGGTTAGTAATGAAGCTGAGGAAACCAAAAATATTCTCAAGAGGAAAGCTATCTCTAAACTCCTAGGTGATGACATATTAGAAACAGCTATGGCTCAATTATCCTCCATGAAAAAGGACATAGATTCCACATCAAAGCCAGTTAAGCCTGTAGACTCAACTGCAAATCAAATCAATGCAGGCTCTGAAATTGCCACAACCCCCAAGACGGTAGTCGATGCCACTGCCCTAGTCAAAGGCAAGAAATCTAAGAAAAAAACGGCAAACTTTCCATCCCAGTCCAAAATTACCACCAAAGATATTTCGTCGGCTGAAGAAGATTTCCAATATTCTAATCAAGGAGATGATGAAACTCAGACCACAATGGATGTTTAAATGTGCACCGTACAAGATTTTACGTTTCTCACGAATTTATCACTGTGTAATAATGTTGTTTTTAACTATTACGATGACCAAAATAATTTGCCCACCAGCCCCTTAGCTAGCCCCGATAGCCCTTTAAACCAAATTAACTGTGAATATCTCGACACTTTTGATTTTGTGAAAAATGTGAAACCTAAGCTAATGGAAGAGACCAAACTTAATGTAATTTGCTTTAACATCAGAAGTATACGAGATAAGTGGGCTAATTTTAAAGACTTAGTTTTAATTAATGGTTACTGCCCTTTCGACGTAATTGATATAACGGAAACGTGGCTTTAAGAAATTGACGATAAGAATGAATTTTCCCTCCCTGGTTTTCAAGCTATTCATATTGAAAGAAAATTAACCAAGTCCTCTGGCGGCATTTCTCTTTACATCCGGTCAAGTCTGAAATTCACCAGGCTTTTAGACTGTGAATCCTTATTCTCGCAACCTATAAATAATAGATGCATTTATTCAATAATCGTAGACATAAGTGTTGACGAGAATTCTTTTATTTTTTCATTATTTTATAAGCCCCCCTCATTTCCGACCCCTTTCTTCTGTAACCTGTTTGATGATTTTTCTAGTTTTAATAATTTACCACAAAAGAAGGCAATAGTTTTTGGGGATTTCAATTGTAATTTACTAAATGTTAGCAATAATAATGATTGTGATACCTTTTTTGAAACATTCACCTCAAGTAGTCTTCTTCCCAGATTCCTTTTTCCTACTAGAGTTGATTCTGTGAGGTCTACAGCTACTGTAATTGACAACATTTTTGTATCCGCTTCCCTGGGAAATCACCTGTCCTCCAAAATAATATTTTCTGACCTGTCAGATCACTTTCCAATCTATCTCTCGCTACCCTCCCTACCAGCTACTCAACCCTCTAGAACTAAAACCCCTACGTATAATAGAATATATAATACTGTGAATATAAACAGGTTCACGGATCGTTTGAAATCCTTTGACTGGTCCAAGGTTTTGGATTGTCAGGATGTTAATTCAGCCACAAATGGTTTTACATAGAGACTGAGTGATCTTATCAGTTCAACCTTTCCAGTTCGTAAATCAAACCGAAAAGCTACCCATATACGCCCCTGGATGTCTAATAGCCTGATAATCTCTTCATACCGAAAAAAATGACCTATATAAGTTAGCTTGTAAAACCAGTAACGTTATTGACCTGACTAATTATAAAAAATACAAAAATTTATATACCAAACTTGTCCGGGAAACAAAAAAAAATTAGTATTATTCGAAAATCTCTCATTGCAAAGGGAACTTGCAAAAAATTTGGTCAACAATAAATGAAATTCTTTCAAAAAAAAAGGAATTCAAGATCTGTAACTCTCAACCTGAAGGACATCAGTGGCAGATGTTTTGACCCAAGTTCAGTACCGGATGCTTTTAATAGTTATTTCACTAATATTCCAAATGCTAACTCCTGTTCCTTCTCCCAGTCAGTACAACCTAGCAAGAATCCTGGATCCATGCTTTTCTCTCCAACTGATCGTAAAGAGGTGCTTCAAGTTATCAAATGTCTCTCTAATAGTAGTAGACCTGACTTCTTTGGCATAAGTAATAAGCTTCTTAGGACCGTATCTTCCTATGTTTGTGAACCCATTGTGCACATAGCAAACCTGTCTATGACCAATGGAGTCTTCCCAGAAATATTTAAATCAGCAATTGTTATCCAGATTCATAAAAAAGGCGATCCGTCTGAGATAAGTAATTATCGTCCAATCTCACTTCTCCCAGTAATATGTAAAGTGCTCAAGAGAATTATATTCCGACGTCTTTCTCCATTTTTATTTGGGATTCATTCTTCAGATTCGTTGATTTCTCCTCATTAATATGGCTTCCGTTCCAAATTTTCAACTGCTCATGCGCTAATAGATGCCACAAAGTTTATACGTTCCCAACTTGACCTTAAAAATACTGTATTGGGGTTATTTCTGGACTTTTCTAAGGCCTTTGATATGGATAATCAAAGTGTTCTATTAAGTAAACTCAACAACTTAGGGATTCGTGGAGTTCCTTTCTCATGGTTTGGCTCTTATCTCTCTGGTAGATTACAGAGTGTGAGTCTGGGCGGGTTGACTTCACATCCCATACCTGTCCAAAGGGGCGTCCCACAAGACTCTGTTCTTGGTCCAATACTTTTTCTCCTTTATATTAATGATTTGGTTACGGACCTGGGTCCATCAGTGCACCCAGCACTTTTTGCTGACGATAGCAACTTTTTCATCACCGGTTCTAATTTACCATCCGTCGTCGCCTCTACTCAAACCCTTCTGAATAGAGTACAGGAGTGGTGTCTAGTTAACTGCATGACCATTAACATCAAGAAAAGTCAGGTTGTATTATTTCGAACCCCTTACAAAAAAAATGAAGCTCAGCAAGCACTTGGCCTAAAATATTCTACCAATCTCCTCCCACAGGTCGAAGTTGCCAATTTTCTTGGTGTCCACATAGACTCCTCCCTATCATTTGCAACACACGTGTCCTACATCAGATCCATAATTTTGCGACAGGTAAGTATGATTAATCGTGCGAATTATTTTCTTCCTCCCGATATCCTTGTCACCCTTTATTACTCTTTTATTTACCCACATATCTCATACTGTGGATCTGTTTGGGGCAACACTTTTCCTTCAGTTACCAATAAATTAAAATCTGCCCAAAACCGTGCCATCAAAGCAGTTTTTCGGCTGCCCCGACTATATCCCACCCAGGACTTGTACTCCGATTTTGGTATTATCCCTTTTTGAACAAATAATCAAAAGATTAAATCTATACCTTGCATACTCCGCTTACCATAAAAATCTTCCTCCTCAATTATTATATTATTTTAATATTAATAATTCTGAAGGCCTCTGTCTCCGTTCATCCAACCGTTCCTTCATTGTCGCCAAGTGTGTCTCTAGTTCCGCCCAGCGATCCCCCATTTATAAATCTATACTTCAATGGAATATAATACCCTCCAGTGTCGAGCTATCCACAAGTTTTCGCACGCTGTATAACAATGTACTAAAATTTTGATATTATAACTCTCTAAATTCTTATTCAATTTGCTTTAGTTACCCATGTTTTCTCTTTTCTTTTTTTTCTCTCTTCTTCATTTTCAATTTTTTGTGGTGTGGTTATGGTCCTCAACAAGTTCGCTTCCAGGATCTTTATTATTATTGGTGTTATATGTTAGTTTTATTTGAATAAATTGAATTGAATTGAATTGAGTCTGAATCCAAAGGTGTACCAACATATTCCAGGCTATGTTCTGTAAGCTCCTGAAAATTATCATTCTGAATTATCAAATTTGAGCTGTTCAATGCAAACTATTTTTTTTTCTTTGTTGTTGTTTTTTTAATTTGGTTTATTGGACCTAAATTAAAGAATCTTAAGAATTAGAATATATAAGTAGGATAAAAAGAAATGAATAAGGATTATAGAAAACTTAATGAAAACTTTGCTAAGAATGTTTGAAAACTAAATAGAATGTTGAAAATAAATAAATTGAAGACTAAATAGTAAAACAATGAAAACTAAATAGAATGAAAACTGTTAAACATGAAATAATTGACAATTTAACTATAGTTAGTGCTGCTATAGGGCTATTATTTTGTCAAACGGGAGAATTCTGGAATTCTAAAGCTCCAGAAAGACTACAATTCCATCTGGAGAAAGCATCTTCTCCAGAAGAACTCACTTAGGTTAGCCAAAGGATTTGTTTTAGAATTCCAACTGAACTAGCAACAAAAATAACTTATCTTCTTGCATAAAATAGCTACAAAGTGTGAGCTGTTCAGAAGCCAAAAATTTCCCCGTTAAACCAATCAATGCAATAAAATCAGAGTCAAAATGCATTTCTGGTTTTGATATACACACAGCCTGGTGAAAAAATATATTATGTTTTTTTTGTGTTTGTGTTTTTTCGCTATTGTTGAAAATCAAGAACATCAAAAATTTGTTTAAACACATTTTAGTATAACTAATAGCAAGATAACATAAGCCTGCACGGAACCACGTAAAGACTGCTGAAGTCCATGTAAAACCTGCTAAATTAACTGAGGTTGTATGCTATCCATTGGCAAATGAAGTCACGGTTAGGAGGAATTTGAAGGAGGAATAAGGAAAAGAAGAAAAAAGAAGGAGAAAAGGGGATGGAGGAATTTGTTAAAGAACTGAATTCTTTCCTCAATAATGCACCCAGACACGAGTTGCTGCGTGTCAAATTAGATTTCAACGCAAAGATTGGCGCCGATGGGTGTTGTCGCGAATTCTTGGGAAATCACGGACTCGAAGAGCGAAGCGAAATCAGGAGCTCCTAAGAGAAATGACACAGACAAACGGCTGGTTGTCGATGCTATCTGGCATTTTTCCATAATGCCAAAAAGACAATCATACATATTCATGGATTTTACCCGCCAGGAGCAAATGAAACCAGATTGACCATTTCTTGATAATTAAAAAGTTAAATAAAAATATATAATTAATTAAAAATTGAGGTATCATGTCTTCTTCAACCGTAAGCTTTCTAAACTCTATGGTTGCCACTATAAAAGTGAATCTGCTGGCTTCTGAAAGGTGATGACGATTTATAATTAGTTATATTATAACTAGGTGTTGGTGTGGTGCTTCGCGCCCCCCCCCCAAGCCCCCCGCGCGCGTAAATCTTTACGCGCTATTGTAGTTGTGTCCCTGTGTCCCACCTGTGAATATAAATAGATATATATGTTTTTAACTACGTAAAACTTGCGAATATACAATATTCTTCGCTTTCCCATTGTCTGTGCATATAAATAGATTGTCAGGTTTACCGACTCTTGAGCATGCAACTTATAATTGTCCATGGGAAGAACAATTGGTATTCAGATCTATACCGCATTTTTCTAATGATTGCCCTTGAGCTTTGTTGATGGTGATTGCTAATCGAACATTCCCTGTGTCCCGGCCTTATTTATATATCCCCCCTGTGCCCCCCGGCGTCCCATCTTTTCTTTTTTTCATGTAGTTGTTTTTCTTTTTTTCATCTAGTTGTTTTTCTTTTTTTCATCTAGTTGTTTTTCTTTTTTTCATCTAGTTGTTTTTCTTTTTTTCATCTAGTTGTTTTTCCTTTTTTTTCATCTAGTTGTTTTTCTTGTTTTTTGTGTCTTTTTCTTTTTTTCGAAGACGAGGACTGTCAAAACTGAGACGCAGGTGCCTCAAACAATCTCCTCAACACAATCGAAACAACTAACTTCAACCCGACTAGGAAGACATCAGGGTGAACACGGAAGGACGTCATTATCTGTAAAGTTTTTGCAGACTGTAAAAAAAAATAAGTCTTTAGTCAATAATTTCTGAGACCACACTGGCTAAGCATGAAAAAACGAAAAAAATCTTAAAGAAGGGAAAAAGAGGATAATAAGGATTAAGTTTAGTGTCTGTTTCAAGGTTTTTTTATATTGCCCTGTGGACTCGTATATGTACTTCTTTATTATTTTATTCTGCAATAATGGTCGAGGAGATGTCTCGACAGAAATATTTGCATAGTTTTCTTCTATTTTTCACTGGCTGTTATTATCCTCGTTTGCTCTTCTTACGATATTGTCGTTTTGAAAAGTCTTGATATGTAGGGAGTGTGGCCGAGGCCCTTCTTTCTTATACTTAAATCTATTAAATTTCTTGTGTTCCTCCTGCATATGTGTATCTCTCTAAATACCCTCCGCACCATTTATACCAGTTACTTTGGTGTTGTGTCGGATTTTTATTTGTTGTTAAACAACCTACAACATTTATTCAGATTTTTATAGTTTAAAAGTAGTGGTGATTTTGTAACAAAAATTGGATTGAATGGCTTACAACTGTTCTTGTATCGTAATCTTCTTTAAAAGCCTTTAGCTTTCTAGCGGAGCTATTCGTGGAAATATTCTAAAGGAGATATTAGCGGAGTTAGGGCAGACTGAGAGTCAGTAGAGTGGTGTTTCAACCCCCCCCCCCTCTTTTCTCAGTCATAGCAGTGCCTTTGGTGTTGTATGTTGGTTTGCATGAGTTCTTAAATAACATATAATTTTTTTTTCTAATGTTTAAGAAAGTATCAGTGGTCTGGCAAGGAAAAGTGTACTGAATGTCTTAAGCCTGTTTTTCCATCATAATTCTTTATGGTTGATTGTGTATGGCTATGCTGTTTGACCTATGTAATTGGATGGATGAGTAGGGTTAAGGCCTCATTCAAGTACTGATCTATATTAATTACTAATGTAGGAAAACAGTCTTCGTTTTCTCCATCTGTCTTTTTTTTGTGTGTGTTTGTGATGTTGCATTGGTGATTTCTTTTTTCATTATATTAATTTTTATTATACAATATATGTATATATATATTATATATATATTTATATATATATATATATATATATATATATATATATATATATATATATATATATATATATATATATATATATATATATATATATATATATATATATATATATATATATATTAGTTAGTATGTAATTTTAATATATTATTTAACTAACATGCATAATAAAACGTTCCTTTTTTAAACTGGTTTTCTTCTTTTCATCTTTTTTGGGGCCGACGGACACATTTTTATTTTTGCTCTCAATGTACTCGAGACGATATATGATTAATAGAAAACGATCTTTCAATTACATGTTTTCTATAATTGTGTATTATATTATTATAATGCCATAAATGGTTATTTTATCCCTTCTGACCTCACCCAGGTTGGAAACTGGGTATTTATTCTCGAGACTTTTTTTCCGTTTTATTATCGAGTAAACTCAAGAATTTCCACTCTAACCTCTCTGACCCCTCTCATCATTTGCAAAGTATCTGTATTGTAGTTGTCGAAAATATCCAGGAATTGATGTGTTAATAAGGGGGCTTCCTTAGCCAATGTGAAAGAGTCATTCTACCGTGCGTGCTGTAACATTTTTATAAATATTATAATTATTATTAATAATTTTATTTGCACTTTTCCTACTATTTAAAAAGTTATAAGTGGTTTTCTGACTGTTTTATATCATAATCTAAAATAAAAGTGACTTTTTTTCTAGCGGAGTTATTTAGTACAGCGGCTGATGATGCCATGGAATCCATGAAAGGTCGCATTGCCAGTAAATACTATGAATTGGCTGAAGAAATGTCTGCTTTAGCTGAAGAAGCGTAAATCGTAGACTATTTCGAGTTTATATTTGTGTTTGGTTGTGTTTGAACTCAAAAGCAAAAAAAATTAGCATAGTTAGCTGAAGAAACCTATAAAGCCTATAAAGTTAAATTTCAAATTTGTTCAAACTGCAAAAAAAGGCACAATCATAGTTAACGTATTGAGAATATATAGTATAGTCTCTTTTCACATAGGGATCAGTGAGACTCGCAAAGCCCAGGTGCCAACCTGTGCTATCGGACGGGTAGGTGTCTAATGCTCTGCCATTGGCCTAGAGTGCTATTTTTGGTCGGAGGAAAATCATCCAACGCTTCCTGTGTTTTGCCCTAGATTCATCTTGTTACCCATTTGAATCTGGGTGAATTTCTGGCTATAGGGAAACGCCACTAACCCTCTTCCCAAACCAAACAATAGCCACTGCCTAGACTCGAACCTGGGACCTTAGCTCCGTCTCGAATGTATAAGCTGTGTACAAGAAGTCGGTAACCCAAAAAAAGAAATTATAAAAACCAGAATAATTTTATTCAAGCTATCATAAAGAGGATGTTTTCCAACTAAATTATGCTCGTATTTATGAATAAAATAAATAAATAAGTAAAACCACTCCATTAGTATTTATTAAAACTGACATCGTAAGGGCCAAATGCATTAGAAAAAGATGTTGTTCCAACGGTCGGGGCTGCCATCTACCTTTTCATATTGAATTTATTTTATATAAAATAAATAAATAAGTATTTATTGTATTTATTAAAAACTGACATAATGAGGACCAAATGCATTAGAAAAACACTTTGTTCGAACGGTCGGGGCTGAGTGATCTATCTTTTCATCTTGGTTTTGGTTTCTTCATTAGAAGTGGTGGCGATGTGTCTCTATGACTATCACTGCTTAAAAAAAAAGAACTGACTTATTAAGGATAAAAAGAACTGGGTAAAAAAAAGGATAAATAGCATAAAAAGAAAAAAAGAACGGACTTATTAAGGTAAAAATAACTGGGTAAAAAAAGGATAAAATGCATAAAAAAAGAACTGATATATTAAGGATAAAAAGAACTGTGTAAAAAAGGATAAAAAGCATAAAAAAAGAACTGACTTATTAAGGATAAAAAGAACTGGGTAAAAAAAGGATAAAAAGCATCAAAAGAAAAAAACTGACTTATTAAGGATAAATAAAAGGATAAAGCCATTGATGGTGTCAAATTGGCGCTTCAACTGCTGGGCCTTTCTTTTACTCAAGCAGGTAAAAGCCTGTACCCACCCTTGTGGCAGTGGGAATCGAACTCTGAACCCGTATTGCTTAGCAGAGCATTAATTCACTATACTACCACAGGGTTACTGACTTCTTAATTGAAGTATAATTTTTTTTTTTTCGAAAATTAAAGGCATCACCCGGAACTTCATCTATAGTCCGTAATTGAGTTTAAGTTGAAATACGTAAGGATAAATTAAATTGTGAATTCCAATCTGTATCTTGAAGACCAAAAGACTAGTCTTATTGATGGAGATGTAAATCTCTTTGATAAATTGATGGTATCACCCAAAGCCTCGATCTTTTATCACCTGATCTCCGGTCTTTGTGTTTTTCTCTTTTTGAACTAAATTAAAGCGAAAGACAAGAAAAATGACGAGTAAGTAATTTAAATTAAATTAACTAAAAGCAAATTAAAGCAAAACGACAAAGTTATAAAGCTAACTATGCAGTCAAATTAATGTTTGTTACCATATTACCGGCGTTTGTGTGTGTGTAGTTGCTTCCCTTCGCTGTGAAGTTGCTTCCTTTTGTTCCTTTCTTTTTACAATTTTGTTTCCTTTTGTTCCCTTCCTTTTGAAAGATATTCCTTTTGTTCCTTTCCTTTTACAATTTTGTTGTTATATACGATATTTCTGAAAATAAACGTGATTTGAATCTAAAAATATGATTGCGTGATTTGAATTGTACCACCATCCAAACCGGTTATTTAGTTATGCTTCTTTATTATGTGGCTCATTTCCACCATCCTTGTTAAACATCTTCTCGGAAACTGGAACATTTTTTACGGTGTTATCTGGTTTCTCATCGTATGAATAAGGTATGAATATGACGTTAAATTTAATCTATTCCGTCGGACTCCAAAGACGTCTGTGTTTACCTTCGTACGACGCTATCTTTTGGGGTCTGACGGTCTGACGCTATTTTTTGTGGACAAAAAAAAAAACTTTCAAAAAACACGTCAGAGTTTGTTTATATGCACTTCTGTTACGTATTTATAAGTCGGACAATTTTTTTTCGGGGAGGGGGGGGGGAGTCAAAACACTGGTTTATTAAAACCTAAATAATACTTCACCTATAAAAAATTAAAGTGTTCTGGGTGTTACTTACTTGTACTTGGATTAGGACACAAGTTATTTAGCTCTCCGTGATGACAGGATCTGGCAGACTGTGCTGGGTGGTATGCTAGGAAATAAAACCTATTTTTACGAAAAACTACATTTTTGTATAACACTGGAGTAACGAATATTACTACATCATCTTGCATACAAAGATCAAAGTAGGATTTTTAACATTATAAAAAGCATGTAGATATGACAATTAAGTTTTGAAAGTTTACTGTTTTGACATAAGGCACAATTTGACTTTTGAAGAGGTGATATCCTTTTTTAATTGACACATTTAATACCACGATATACCCCCCCCCCCTGATACTGCCTTATAAACGAGGATCGTTTTCTGCCAGTGAATGAAACGAAAAGACAACACTGGAAACGTTCAGACAACACGAACAACAGGAAACGTTCCTGTTGTTCCATGCTCTAATTATGTCGAAATGTTATTTTAAGTCATTTGAATACGGCGCTCCATCAACTACCGTTAGAGATAATTTCCTGTCAATTCGTGAAAACGAAATTGTCAGTGAAATTACTATAAACTAATTTTTTCAACAATTGATGTCGACTACCTTATGTATGATGTGCCAGGAGTCTTGGGTGCTTAGGGTTAAACAAAATCTCATGAAACATGGGAATTTCCAATTTCAGTTGAGCTGGCAAACGCCTAATCCTTCTGCGAGATCAAGAAGAAGAACGTTACAAGGGCTAACGGATAACTAACAAGAGTGGTAGCAGGCGCTAGTGTTGACACAAAAAAATTATCTGCGCCATCTAGTGTGTGGTGACACTCAACACAAAAAAACCACCATCATCTTTCTGATGGCTTCTGAAACTCAGTCGGTACCAAGGCCGTATACAGGGTGTGTTTGTACAGGGTTTGCCCCCCCCCCAAACAAATTTATATTTTTTAAGTTTTTATAAAACATCCCAGGTCAAAATATCCCCCCTCCCCCCACGATCAAAATCCTGGATACGCCCTTACTTGGCACCAGCAGAGATATCATTAATAAGGCTAGTAAGGCAGGTTGCTGAGCTTCCGGAGACTAGCTACTACATTTAATCGCAAGGTATTAGTGTATTTCTCATATTTGACCAGTGCCAAACCGTGGCTTCCAATATTTTAAACTTAATTCTCCAGCTTATCATCCTATTCTTAGAAAAAAAATTAACTGTGAAAAAACAGCTTGCACCATGCTTTTACGCAGCTTTTTACGCAAAAAAAAAAGAAAAACGAAGAACGAAAGAAAAACTAGAGAAAGATGAAACCAAATAAGTGTAGCTTTCAACCAATGAATTAAAGGAAGGCAGAGCAGGTATTTCCATAAATGTTCCCGCTAGCCTGCCCTCAATAAAGTTTAGTTTCGCCTTTTCCACGGAGATTTGCGGAAGAAACGAAAGTGCCAAGCTGCCAAGTTTTCCTTTGTCTTTTTGTTTTCATTCATTGACTGAATGTTGTCCTTGTTTTGTTGTTTTCTAGTTTTACAATCGTATGTGTTTGTCTATCTAAAGAGGACTACTGCATCGAACCATACGTTGATTCCTTCACGTGAAATTTTGTTGAATAGATAAAAGCTAGTGCAAAGAGGGCATAGCTACAGTATTTTTAGGTGGGGGCAAAAGGTATTGCTATTGAAGTAGGTTCAAGCGGTAGTAAAGAAAAATTACTATTTAACAAACATGCTACTTGGTGAATTTTAAAATAGTACGCAATACATTACAAATAATAAACACACATTAAACAGTCATAAATATAAGTGCTGGTGCTTGGCATGCTAGTGTAAAGAGGGCATAGCTACATTTTTTTATGGGGGGGGGGGGCAAAAGGGATTGCTATTGAAGTAGGTTCAAGTGGTAGTAAAGAAAAATTACTATTTAACAAACATGCTACTTGGTGAATTTTAAAATAGTACGCAATACATTACAAATAATAAACACACATTAAACAGTCATAAATATAAGTGCTGGTGCTTGGCATGCTAGTGCAAAGAGGGCATAGCTACATTTTTTTATGGGGGGGGGGCAAAAGGGATTGCTATTGAAGTAGGTTCAAGTGATAGTAAAGAAAAATTACTATTTAACAAACATGCTACTTGGTGAATTTTAAAATATTACTCAATACATTACAAATAATAAACACACATTAAACAGTCATAAATATAAGTGCTGGTGCTTGGCATGCTAGTGCAAAGAGGGCATAGCTACATTTTTTTATGGGGGGGGGGCAAAAGGGATTGCTATTGAAGCAGGTTCAAGCGGTGAAAAAAAGTCGTTGGTTTCAATGCTTGAATAGACATAGAAAAACGGGAACATGGGAATCCCGACCTTGTCATTTTTGTGTCACTGGTCGAATACGCTACTTAAACTATGTAGCTAAACCAAAAAGCTTCTGTTCTCTGTCATGTGAAGGACGCAACAAATTTTGAAGTTATTGAAAAATTATGAAAAGTCATGGGTTCGTGTGTGTTAAGTAATTGAAGCGTAAGTAATTTACCTTTAAGCGTTAGTAAACATCGCTATATTCAAGCGCAATTTTGAACTTTATGTTAAATACTCTGGATTTCCTCACTTTAATATTTAAAACTACTTAACTACTTGGTGAATATTAAAATATTAAGCAATATGTTACAAATAATAAACACATCAAATAGTCACAAATATAAGTACTGGTGCTTTTACACCAGTAACAAATACACCATAACAAGCTTTTACACCATAAACCAAACACCATTTTACACCATAAACAAGCTTTTAGGTAGGTGAATGTAAATTTTGTATATACTCTACTTTTTCAACCAGATTCACCACTAATGCTGCAGTACATATCCCCCCTCCAATCGCTGGTGTATTTAGGGGAGTCGGGGTGACTCCCCTCCTCAATATATTTTCTGGTGCCCTGTTTCCCTGTTTTTTTCTTTCTTTCAAACTTGTTTTAGAATAAATTTGTCAATTATTGGTGCCCTTGTCATATTGGGCCTCACCCAAGATTTTGCTCTAAATCTACCCCTGCCTCCATTTCCCCTGACCCCCACGCGAAGTACATGACGCTCAATCTCATAATTGAACCAAGCTCCATTGTAATAGCCTGGGTATCGCGCTATTCCTTTTGCTCGTGATTTTGAATGGATTTTGACTCTGTAAGATTTAATTTGTTGTGCTAAACTTTTAATATAAATGATTTATCGAAGTATTATTTAGGATTTTTTTTTAATAAGTATTTTTTTTGTGAGTTCGCCGATTAAGTCAATAAATAGTATTGATATCAGCGGCCCACGCCAAGTCAGAACAAAAATCATAGGTAGCGCTGTTCTAAGTGAAGATACAGGCTTATGTGTTAGGTATTGTTTGACCAGGAATATCCAGAAAATAGGAAAAATCCTTGGTATCATTGCAGCAGAAACCTTGAATTAATTAAAATTGCCAGGGATACCAATTGGAACGGAAAATTGACTATTAGAGTTTGAAAATTATCTTCCTCTTTGTATCTTCGTTTAAAAACGAATTGTATAAAATTATGTAGAAGTTTTCTCGTGTAAATCAGGGTCTAGGGTATACATTTCCGTAAGGGGTTAGAGTGAATACTGTTTTTGTGTCTGTAATTCCCTTCACATGTAAAGTTTGGTCTCTTGGTGCTGCATGGCAAAATTGATAACCATAGAAAAAGAGACTGGGTTGGTACCGCCTATACGTGCACAAAAATTTCTAAATTATGAGGAAAATATATATATTTTGATTAAATCCACTTTACTATATTCTCACCAGGCATTTTGTACAATAAACTGATGCAGAGATTAAAAGTCCCACAAGTAGCGCTGGCGTCAAATACTATAATTTCAGTCATGATTCATAGCACATTTATGTCAATTCTTTTTTGGGGGCTTGTTAAAAGAAATATTTTGAAAAGCGAAAATAGAAAGAAGTAATGGTGTTGCACCTAGCGACATCTATGTGTTAGACTGCCATCTATGGCATCTATGTGTTAGTATTTGAATCAAAAGCGTAAGGAATAAGAAGTTATTAGCTCTTACTAGGCATTTCAAATACAAATAAGAGAATCGGAGTTTCAATAAAATTATGAAATAAAAATTAAAACAGTTAAGTGATTCCTGGAGTAGATCCCCCTCTAAAAAATTTCAACCAATTTTACCTACCTAGCTATAGTGCAGCGGTTTTATAAAAAGTACTAATCTTAATTTGTTTTTTAATGATTTTTTTTTTTCAGAACATTGGTTCTGCCGTAAACATCTTTCGTCGATTTACAATGCAAGGGCCCTTCCTCAAGCATTTTGTAAATACCTGTTGTCCGCTCAATTCACAAAAGTAACAGTTCTGTTTTTTCGATTCGCCAAGTTCCTTCTGAGACTTCCATCATTGACGAGTAAATCCTATATCATGCGTAATTAAGGTATATTCTATCCAACTGTCCGTGTTAACCTTGTCGCCGAGAATTTTCTGAAAACGCTAAGGGAAGAGCAGAACTGTGGCTAACCATTCTGTTCCAATATATTTTCTAATTTACATAATGTGTAAATACGTTTGGTGATGTTACTTAGTGTGACCTTTTTTTCTTTTTCCTTTGTTATAGTTCGTTTTAATTCCATGCGAATTTTCGGGCAATAAAATTACTTACTTATATATTTACAGTGGGGGTAGATCTTCGATTGTCACTGAGGGTGTCAACAAGAGCAACACTGGAGATGTAGTTTAAGTCCCTTCCCTAAAATCATAGTGTTCAATAAGTCTTTCCTCTGTTCATTATGATGTCTATTGATATATCTTGTTATTTGAAAACCGACTCCGAAAACAATTGTTTTTTTTTCAATTTGTTTAGAGATCTCGCATCATTTGACTCTCTTTAATTATAATTTATCCAATCTCTTCTATATTCAATCGCTCTATATTTACACAATTCCACTCGATGGTTAATCATAGTATTATAGATGGAACGATCCTCAACTTTTATAATTTTTATAGACGTCTTGACTAGCTGGGAATTGACAATTCTTTTTTAACTACCAATCCCACTACCCTACTGTCTTGTATACACTACTATTTCTTATTGATCAACATTTATTGTAGATTGCAACCCCTAATTGTAAAAATATCTTTAATCATTGGCACATCATTTCTTTTTGAAACTAGTCGAGTTAAGAACTCCGTTGCAGTAACCTTGTTGCATCGTATGCAATGCATCTCCATTTATTACAGATTTAAATTTATTTAAATTAAATTTATTTAAAATTTATTTAAATTAAATTTATTAACATTAACAGATCTCTACGTTCTCAATAAAGTCTCAAGAATACTAAATAGCAAGCAATAAAATTCCTCGGGCTAGACTGTTTTTTAAGATTTGGAATTTTGTTTAATAAAATCAGCTCCTAATAAATGCCTGTGATTGCAGAAGTGATTGAAAGTTGTTTATAATAAAAACACAAATTCATCAAAATATAAAATGTAAAACTATTAGGTAAACAATTCATAAATACGCGCAGCAAAGAAACTATTTGATATAAAAGCTGTTGGTAGAAAAGATGAATTATTAAATAACATGAATACTACTAATAACTCACCGTAGCACCAAGGCACCTGAGGCTAACACAGCTACACACGCTCCTCCTCCAACCCAATCTATTCATGGCGGCCCTCTTAACACCCTCCCAGGAAGTTCCCATTTCCTTTAAATCTATATTTATGACATCCTCCCACCCCAGACGAGGACGACCTGCTTTCTGTTTAGCCCCAGACGGATGGCCAAAATGGACAATCTTTGGCAATCTATCATCCTTCATCCGCAGAACGTGGCCTAGCCATCTTAACCTTTCTTTCATTATAGCCCTTGAAAGCGGGATTGAACCACATTTTTCGTACAACCTACTGTTTGAAATAAAATATATAATCATCTCAATTATAAACTATTCCTTGAAAATAATCTGATTGAGTTAGAGCGTAATGCAAAACGTCAAGATGATAAGAAACCTTAAACATTTAATATTAATCCAGATTTAAAAATAGGGTTCGAAAATAAAATAGCAGAAAAGAATAAAACCATTTCAGATATACGAAGTCTCTTTAATACTATGAGAAACAAAGTTATTATTGAACTTTTTTAAACCATAAAAGATTCCAACTTTTAAAAATTATAAAGAACTGAAGAAGAAAGTAAAAGGTTATTTTGGTAAACAAGTTGAGATTGATAAGAAAGTGGATGAGATTGATAAGAAAGTGGTAAACAAGTTGAGATTGATAAGAAAGTGGATAAGATTGATAAGAAAGTGGTAAACAAGTTGAGATTGATAAGAAAGTGGATAAGATTGATAAGAAAGTGGTAAACAAGTTGAGATTGATAAGAAAGTGGATGAGATTGATAAGAAAGTGGTAAACAAGTTGAGATTGATAAGAAAGTGGATGAGATTGATAAGAAAGTGGTAAACAAGTTGAGATTGATAAGAAAGTGGATGAGATTGATAAGAAAGTGGTAAACAAGTTGAGATTGATAAGAAAGTGGTAAACAAGTTGAAATTGATAAGAAAGTGGATGAGATTGATAAGAAAGTGGTAAACAAGTTGAGATTGATAAGAAAGTGGATGAGATTGATAAGAAAGTGGTAAACAAGTTGAGATTGATAAGAAAGTGGTAAACAAGTTGAGATTGATAAGAAAGTGGATGAGATTGATAAGAAAGTGGTAAACAAGTTGAGATTGATAAGAAAGTGGATTTAAGCGGTAAAAACAGTGCTAAAACAGAAAGAAATATCGACTTTTCCAATTTATTTATAAATAATAATAAAACAAGATAAGTTCTATATATCCCAGAGTATATGTTTAAAGATGAAGAGCACGGTAATAAACCAAGCATTCAATTGGTTAAAGAGAATTGGTTAAAGAGAATTGGTTAAAGAGCACGGTAATAAACCAAGCATTCAATTGGTTAAAGAGAATTATGTCAAAGTTAATATTTCAATGAATCCAAATGGAGCTGATTTTGGGCCACTTTCTGACTCTGTAGTTAGAGATTTAAAAAATAGAATGAATGATAGAAATAGTTATAGAGTTCAATTTACAACACATGCAATTTTCTCAAAAGGATAATGAAAAACTCGAACCTATGCATTATCATAGCTATTCCTGAATTTTTAATGAAAATAGTGACATCGAACAAAGTCATCTAAATAAAAATCCTAGGAATGTACGCACATTGGTCATTGGGAATACACCCAGATTAGGCTTACAATTTGAAAGAGTCGACGGAATTGATTATCGAATGACAAGATTACCAAGTTATGTGGGAGGCAATTATTAAGAATTGCTTGACTTGTAAAAAATAAAAAAGCTTGCATTAATATAAAAATAATGATAATAAATGATTTCTTTGGTCAATACTTGCATATCTTCATCCAGCTAAAAATTATGTAGACAGACTATCAAAAAATGAAACTGAATTCAATTTTATAGGGATTACTAATTTTCCAATGGATATTCAAGATACTTCTAAATTTGAAAACAAATATAATATTAAAATGTTGTTTATTTGAGATAAGTTAAAATAAAGTGGTTAGAGCTCAATTCTTAAAACAAAGATCAATGGAAAAATTGCTACACATGTGATTGATTAACTTTTTTTTAACAATCATTATGTTTTAATTAAACGTTTAAAAAAAACTACTTGCACATCAAATATCAAAAAGTCACGGAAAAAATCATATATGTAAATCCTGAGGAAGACACTTTAATGAGCAAAATAATTTTGAAAGAATAACAAAGAGAAAATTGTGAAGATCCTGATATCATTATGCCAAAACCTAAATTTAATTTAAGACCTAAAATTAAATTTAAGAATATAGCAGAACAAATGAAAGACTACTATTGTACAGTAGCTAATTTTGAATCGTATAATGAAGAATTTAATCAAAATTCAACCAAAATTCAATCAGAAAGTAACCAGTCCCCCCAACGTCCTTTCGTCTCCAAATGTGTCTGATCAAAATTTTGACGTAGCCCCTTTGTTCAAAATAGTCCAAGGGTCAAATAATTATGCCTCCGAGGTTGACATAACCCCCACTGCCCCAAGGTCAAGAGTTATAAGTCAAGAGGGTCAAGAGAAAAACTGCTACATGTGTGGTTAATTTACTCGATTTTGATAGTCATGATGTTTTGATTAAAGATTTAAGTAGATTGTTATCATCGCAGATTTCAAAACGAAAAATAAAAAGTTATCTATGTACATTCTGTGGAAGACATTTCACACAAGAACTAGAGTTTGAAAAACATTCTAAAAAGAATAACTGTGAAGATCCTGACATCATTATGCCAAAAACAGGATATAAAATTGAATTTCAAAACACAGCTAAACAAATGAAAGTACCTTACTGCATTATAGCTGATTTTGAATCGTATAGCGAAAAATTAAAAGAAAGGTAAAAAGAAAATTAAAATAGAAGAGCAAAAGCCATTTGCTCTTCAAAGAGCTAAAGTAGAAGAGCAAAAGCAAGAGCTAGAAACTGAGAAAGGAGTGAGAATACTAGTATGTTTTGTGGAATGAGTTTACCTGTATTTTTTGAAAATTTTTTAGTGATATTTGGCCAAAATAGTGCTAAATGTTTGCTTTTCGTTTTTGCTCTTTCTCATTGTTTGCTCTTTCATTTGTAATAGTGCTTGTATCTTTGCTCTTCATTTTCATTTTTGACACTTTTTTGGATTTTGATTACTTGAGACGATTTAGCAATGCCTTTTGCTGATAATCATGTTAATTTTTTCATTTTTTCTCTCTTATTTTTTCATTTTTAGTATTAGTATCATCATTTTCGATATTAAGTATGGGAAACGGTGTTTTCGAGAAAATACTGAGTTAGAGCTTTCTGAACTCAATTCAAATACCTTGGTACTAGGGCTGTGGAGTAGGTAGATCTTATTTACTCGCTACATAAAACAAATAATAATACAATAATATGTATTTTTATTATATAGATACATAATATATAAGTAATAATAAAACTAATAAAAGCTGTCATTTTTGTGAAAAGGAAAGAGTAGACAATAATTTTCATTTAAATCACAACCATATGGCTGGTAATATACGTGGATTTACTCATGTAGAATGTACTTAAATATATAGAATTCCTAAACATATCTCTATTGTTATGCATAATCTCTCAAAATATGACTCTCATTTATTTCTTAGAAAATTAGTACCTGATAATGTTAATTTTGCTTCAAAGGAAAGTTTTATATTATTTTATAAGACAATAATTGTTGATGAAACCCAATGAGAAATGCTTTTCATAAATTCTCTCCGTTTTATGGTTTCATCGTTGGATAAGCCTTCTGAAAATTTAAGTACATGTGAATGTAAAGTAAATTACGATTGTTTAAGAAGTAATTTTAAGTTTACTTCTGATTCATTTCAAAATACTGAAGAATTCAAAGAAATAATAAAGAAATGTATTCATCCCTAGAAATATATTGATAGCTATGAAAAAATAAATAATACAAAATTACCACTTTTGGACAATTTACCACTACAATTACCAAAATGTTCACTGTTTTGGACAATTAATTTGCTTAAAAACTAATTTTGGACAATAAAACCGGACTCTTCGTTTTAAACCTGGCATTTCGGGAGGAAGACGGGGGGTAAACATTTTGAATGGTGTGAGATTCTGAAAATACTAAAATCAAATATTTAAGTTTTATATATGTAAAAATAAAGAATAATTCTATTGTTTATATCTATGTTTTTTTTATTAAAAAAAAAACACTTTTACGAGATACAAACGCTGCAGTTACGGCAAACTGACGTTTTTATAAGATACTAGCCAATTTTTAGTAATTCTGGAATATTTACAGGACATTTCAATGGGGGAGGGAGAATTCTTCAATAAATATATATTAAATATATTTGAGTAATTCTGGAATATTTACAGGACATTTCAATGGGGGAGGGAGAATTCTTCCCTCTCACATTTAAAAAATGCAAGTTTTGTATAATTTTAATGGTAAAAGAATAGAAAATAGAACCCCCTCCTCTCAAAATTTAAAGGAAAACCTTTTTTGTATGTTTCATAATAAAATTCATTGGAAAAACTCCCCTCTATTACATTTTCATGAATAGGCACCGCTGGGTGGTTAAGGAGTTCCCCTCCTGCGTGCAAAGCTGAAGCTTAGTTCTGACAGAGCCCGAATACTGCTTTGCCGAGCCACAAAAAGGCCTTCCGAAGCGAAAAAATCTGTTTGCCACGGTTCAACTTGAAGTTGAAAAAATCGCTTAGCGAGGTGATATTTTAAGTAAAAAAGGGATGGATGTTGAAAAATTATTAACATGGATGTTGAAAAAATTAAAGTAGAAAAAAAGAACAAAAGAAAAAAGAAAGAAAAAAAGGGATGGATGTTGAAAAATTATTAACAAGATTTTGAAAAATTGTTCACATGGATGTTGAAAAAATTAAAGTAGAAAAAAAGAAAAAAAGAAAAAAGAAAGAAAAAAAGGCCTTCCGAAGCGAAAAAATCTGTTTGCCACGGTTCAACTTGAAGTTGAAAAAATCGCTTAGCGAGGTGATATTTTAAGTAAAAAAGGGATGGATGTTGAAAAATTATTAACATGGATGTTGAAAAAATTAAAGTAGAAAAAAGAACAAAAGAAAAAAGAAAAAAAAAGGGATGGATGTTGAAAAATTATTAGCAAGATTTTGAAAAATTGTTCACATGGATGTTGAAAAAATTAAAGTAGAAAAAAAGAAAAAAAGAAAAAAGAAAGAAAAAAAGGGATGGATGTTGAAAAATTATTAACATGGATGTTGAAAAAATCAAAGTAGAAAAAAAAAGAAAAAAGAAAGAAAAAAGGGATGGATGTTGAAAATTATTAACAAGTAGATCATATCTTGTATTATATGACATACGCTGTAAAGAATACAAGGACCTGGAAATCAATGAAAATACGAGGAAGGAAGTGGCAAAAAACTGCGAGGAAGGAGGTGGCAAAAATAAATACGAGCAAGGAGGTTGCAAAAACAAATACGAGGAAGGAGGTGGCAAAAACTGAATCTGGTAAAAATGTGCTTGGTATTTCTTCAATATTGGAAATGCGTAGCCTAGCTCTCAATAAGCAAAGGGAAAAAATATCAAAAGCTATCTACTTGCAAATAAAGTAAGTAAATTAAGTAGGCTACTTGTTACGAGTAAAGTAAGGGCACAAGCAGAAGCACAAAGTACTCTGATGCTTTCTTTGTCTCTCGTAGCAAGAAAAATTGCCTTCATTGCGAATTGCCAAGCGATTTTCGTCTCACTCTGAGAACTATTTCTTTTAATAAGGAGTATCTCGTCGCGCTCTGTTAGAATCATCTTAAAAGTCAGTCAAGTGCTTTGACGCTAAATATCTTAGAATGCTTTTCTGAACTCAACTCTAATGATCATAATCATTTTTATTAGTTTCATTCTAGAATAACTTCTAAGCAAAAATACGAAGAATTTATGTTTTTATAAGTGTAAAACAGACTAAAATGTAGTATTTTATTTATTATTATCACCCTTTTATGTATTATAAGCAATTTAAGGGGCTAAATTTGGGGTTGTCTGGGCCACATCCAGGATTTCTGATCAGAGAGGGAAGGGTACAAGATTAGCGATTGCCATGCAAATTTGTGTACATGTATTTTGAACGAGTTGGACAAAAATTCTGGGGGAGGGGGGTATTCAAACCGGGTACCCCCCTGAATACGGTCATGGTTGTCACCCTTCATTCTAGAGCGAAGACAATAACAAATGATTAATGGTCATTAAAGTTGATACATTCTGGAACATGCCGAGGCCCACATCCAGGGGGTTACCTAGTTTGGCCCCTAATCAAACTATTTTTTTCGTCTCATAAAATAGTTGAAAAATGGACGTAAAAAAACTAATTCTAAAAAAAAACTCGTAAATGCAGGTAAAGAAGTCCTTGTATGAGACGGATAGGGTGTCCACTTTGCATGATCTAGCGGACATATTAGAACAACACGTGCACCTCACAGTTCTACCCCCCTTGGCATATTTTTTTCCACACTTAGGATGGGCCACCTGGCGTAAGTAATTTTCTAGTGTAGGTGCCCCCTCGTCTGAGACCGCAAGGCAAAGTCCACGTGAAGTAGACCCCTTCATCTTCATTCTTTTGATATTCCACCCCAAACAAAAATCTCCTCTGGTAAGCCCCTGAACAAAAACCTTGGATACGACCCTGAACACACCCTTAATAAAGTAACAAAATGGGAGTTAATCAATTTGGCTTCTGAAATGATTATATGATCATACAAACAAGAATGACAGGCTGTCATTAGCATAAGGGAAATAAGATTGCAGCTTTGAGAATTCAGATGTTAAGGCATGACCAGGCAATTGCGGCGGCTTTCAAACTATTTCAGGCAATATTGGCTGAGTTCACGCTTATATTAACTTTCACGTTTGAATAAAAAACTAACTTTGATTTTAGATCTATAATTACGTAGGAGAAGGCCGATTGCCAAACAGGACATGGAAGTGAAAACCTTTACCATTTTATCTTTTAAACATATTCTTTTCACACTGACCGCATGCGGGCTGGGCTGAAAGAGGTTCGAACATAATGAAACAGCGTTGCCTACGCGGTTACAATTATGTCATTTTCGGTACAATTCAGAAGTCCTAACGTTGATTTGAAACAAATTGGGCAAAATACAAATTTTCCAGTATATTTTGGTATTACATACTCCTTTCTGACTCGGATATCTGTTCAAGTTTCAGTTTATTGAAAATTGTCTTTTTCTTAGGAAACATTTTTAATCTTCTGCACAGATTGTACAAATTAACCGCTACGGTGCAATTTTAGTCGGAAAACGAGTACAGTTTATTTCAAAGGGTTGGCAACACTGGGCTGAAACTTTACATCATTCTTTTGCGTTTTTTTTTATGGCTTCTAAATTAGAACTAAATAAAAAAAAAAATTTTTTTCGATACAGTGACATCAATAAAGGGTGTCATTAAACAAAAAGAAACCATCACTATATAAGGGGGCTGCTCCCTTTTTTGCATTTTGTATGGTTTCTGTACAGATCCATTCTTAGGGGAGCAACCGGTTAAGCTACCCCAGGTGCCGGAGCAGGGGGGGCACTGCGACTGGGGAATTCTTCACTTTGAATAAAATTCTCATTTTGATTTGGCTTTTTTGCTTATATTTGAATAGGAAGGGACGCTGTAATTAATTTTTCCTTGGGCACCATCAGCCTTCTGCTTCTGTATTAGAACTAAATACGAAAAAAGCACGTTTTTTCGAATCAGTGGCATCAGTAAAGGGTGATATTAAACCAAAAAGAAACCATTCGGTATATAAGGGGGATGCCCTCTCTTTTGCGTTTCGTATGGCTTCTGCATAGAGCTGCACTTAGGGCGGGGGGGGACTACCGGATCAGCTTACCCAGGAGCCGCAGCTGGGGCGCATTGCAACTGAGGGATTGCCAACTTTGATCAAACTTTTCATTTTTATTTGGATTTTAAGCTATATTTGAGTCAGGAGGGGGGCTGTAATTAATTTTTCCTTGGGCACCACCAGCCCTAGGAATGGCCCTGCTTCTGAATTAGAATTAAATAAGAAAAAACTATTCGGTATATAAAGGTGCCTGCCGCCTTAACTCATTGCACTAGAGTTTTAAGGTACTGTACTGAAAGCATTAATGAGAGCAACAATTAATTTGGTTCATTAGTAATCTTAAGTATTTATTTACCATTTATGGTGCTTACATGTTATCCCGACCACCCTCAAGAAGTTTTATCTGTACAAAAGCGGTTTTTCTGTGGGCAGTCTCAGACAATCAGCTTAACCCGAGTAAGATAAACTACTATGCAGGTATATTTTAACTAAATATTTAATATATAGAGTTGGTTAGGTATTTAATCCAATGCGTCCTGGCTGGCCTGCTTTCCATAATTCTCTGTTGTAGTTTCCATAATTTTGTTACTAAAGTATTATATTTTCATCATGTTTAGGTATATTTCATTATGATTAACCTAGCTTATATTCTTGGGTATGGTCAAGATACCACGTAAGTACCCCATTTGCCTTTTTAAACCATTTTACTGAAAAAATTAATATTAGAAGTAAAGGGACGTCAATATTCTCTTCCATTTTTGAGACTGCAGGGCTTTTTTTGGTGGGGGGGGAATAATAAAACAAAATCAGGCACCAAATAATAACAAATAAAATTTATTTGATAACTTGAATATTAGGTATCCAGAAATTCAAGAAAATTCGGGTTTTTTTGGGGGTGGGGGGGCTCCAATACCCTGCTCCTCCGTTGTATTTTGAGGTGTTTTGTAGAAAATATTTATTCCATTTCAATAGTCCTTAAGCTCAGGGACATTTTTGAGACTGCAGGGCTGTTTTTTTGTGGGGGGGGGGAAATAATAAAACAAAATGAGGCAAAAAATAATAACAAACAAAATTTATTTGATCGTTTGAATATTAGGTATCCAGAAATTTAAGAAAAGTCAGGATTTTTTTTTGGGGGGGGGGGCTTCGATACCCTCGTCCTCCGTTGTATTTTGTGGTGTTTTGTAGAAAAGATTTATTCCATTTCAATTGTCCTTAAGCTCAGGGACGTAGCTACAGAATTTTTATTTTAATGAGAATTTCAGAATTATATTTTAATTTTTATTCAATAAAATTTTATTTTATTTTCATTATTTTAATTAATTTTGATTTATTTTAATTTTATTGATGGGTGCTATTGAAGTAGGCGCTGTTCAAGCAGTAGTGACGAAAGTAACTATTTAACAAACACGCTACTTGGTGAATTTAATCACATTACGCAGTACATTATCAAACAGTTTGTGGTAACGAACTGTATTAAGGAGCGACCCAGATCAATAATAACCGAAACTATAATAAACGGAATTTTAATGCCAATAGTTACATCAAAAGACTCGCATTTTAATGCTGATTTTACATATATAAGTTTCATCAAGTTTAGTTTTACCATCAAAAGTTACGAGCCCGAGAAAACTTGCTCCCCCCCCCCCCTAAAGATCACACCATCAGATTCAGCGTAACAGAGAACTCTACTGTAGAAGTTTCAAGCTCCTATCTACAAAAATGTGGAATTTTGTATTTTTTGCCAGAAGACAGATCACGGATGCGTGTTTATTTTATTTATTTTTTTCCCAGGGGTGATCGTATCGACCCAGTGTTCCTAGAATGTCGCGAGAGGGCTCATTCTAACGGAAATTATAAGTTATAGTGCCCTTTTTAGGTGACCAAAAAATTGGAGGGCAACTAGGCCCTCTCCCATGCTCATTTTTCCCAAAGTCACCAGATCAAAATTTTGAGATAACCATTTTGTTCAGCATAGTAAAAAAACCTAACATCTATGTCTTTGGGGACGACTTAATCTCCCACAGTCCCCAGGGGAGGGGCTACAAGTTACAAACTTTGACCATTGTTTACATGTAGTAATGGTTATTGGGAAGTGTACAGACGTTTTCAGGGGGGTCTTTTTCACAGTGGGTGGTCGGGGGTTACGAGGGAAGATCTTTCCATAGAGGAATTTATCGTGAGGGAAGAGAATTTTCATGAAGAAGGCGCAGGATTTTCTAGCATTGTTTAAACAAAACTAAATGAGAAAACAAATTCAGCTGGAAGTATGGAGCAGCATTAAAACTTAAAACGAACAGAAAATATTATTTATATAAAGGGATTCGTCTCCTCCTCTATGCCTTGCTCTTTACGCTAAAGTATTTTTACTAATTTCAACTATTTATTCTACAGCTTTTGTGATTCACGGGTCATTCTTAAAGAATTGGGACAAATTACTAGCTTTAGTGTAAAGACCGAGGTATTGAAGAGGGGGCGAACCCCCTCATATACGTAATACAAATATACAAATATAGAAGCTTGGTACGTAAGTTAATTCGTAAGTTACGTATATTTATTACTAATAAAAACGTTCTTAGAAAAATTAAAAGTTCTAGTTGCCTTTTTAAGTAACCAAAAATTGAAGGGCAAATAGGCCTCCTCCCCAACCTCTTTTTTATCAAAATCGTCCGATCAAAACTATGAGAAAGCCATTTAGCCAAAATCTAAGCATACATTAATTCAAAAACGTTCAGAAATTTAATAAAAATAAGTTTTTCAACTGAAAGTAAGGAGTGACATTAAAACTTAAAAACGAACAGAAATTATTCCATATGAGAAAGGGGTTGCCCCTCCTCGACGCCTCGCTCTTTACACTAAAGTTTTTTATTGTTTTAAAAAGTAGAGTTGTGAGAAAGAGTCAAACTTTTGGTTGACTAAAGGAATAGGTCATAAGATCATGCTGACTAGATATGATGAGTCATCTCTTTGTTTTTATCTTATATGATGGCTTTTTTGGTAAAGTAGTATTTATTTTTGGGACATTTTGAAAGGATTTTTTTTTCATATTTTCAAACACTAAATGTAGTTTGGTGGAGGTCCTTGCCAAAATATCTACTCTGTTTCGTATTTCACGTTCTCGTTACTATTTGGTCTTTCGCTCTCTCACTTTTCACTTGTTCGTTTTTATTCAATAAGAAACATTATGCAACACTGAACAATGAAATGGAATTCCTAGAATCGATTCAGGAAAAATGTACTTTGACATTTTTTTTTAATTCTGGAACTCCTATACACCTTCCTGCATATCCAATCAATATACTTGGAAGATATTTTACTCAGTAATAGTGTTTAAGAATCAGATTGACAGATGGATTTCAGATAACTGAAGGCGGACAGACCTGTGACACGCGCGAGAAAGTTAAAGTCGCAATTTAGCAACATTTAGAGCAAGGTAATCAACGTCAGTTTATACAGTAAAACCCTCTCAAACAGGTCTACTAAAGTTTATACGGACTTCACTCTTCAGGATATTGGTGGTGCTGCCATCGGTAACACCAATTTGAGGGGGGGCTAGTTTGAAAACCCCCTTTTCATTTTCATTAGGAAATATGCCCCCCCTCTCTGAAAAACTTTTTATGTATCTTCATTTTAAAAAATTGAAATTTCTTGCTCTCTCCCCTGTATTTTCGTGAATTAGCATCACTGGCTTACATCAGCAGAATTAACAAGAGCATCGAAGTTAATACCGACTACTTAGGATTGAATCTTCTGAACCACCATGATCAATATCTGAGGGTGAATGGAAAAAATATACTATCACAGATCAATCTACCGAACTCGCAAGGACTGAACTATATTAGAAACAAATAAGAAAACGTATTGTAAAAGAATAATCAAAAGTATAAGAAGAGTGAGGAAAAAATAAACATACAATAGAAAATATACAAAAGAGAAAAATAAAAACAAGAGAATGCATTTTAGCAAATTGTCATAAATTCAACCAATCCAGTCAGTCACGCACGTAGGATTTTTTTCCAAGTTTAGGGAGGTTCATAATAAAAAAAAAAATACAATTAAGTAAGAAGTACCCAGAAATATGGTAAAATTCAGGATTTCAGAGGGTGTGGCCCCGAGCCTCCGTGTATAAATCCATGTCCAGAGTCTAATTCAGAATGCAGTAAATTTGAACAGAATGTGTATCCAGGTTTTGTTGAACGTCTTACAGAACCAGGGTGAAAATTGTAAGAAAACACTTTAGAAATTTGAATAAACAATGAGACAAGACAAAAACGGCCAATACCTGATAGTATATTTGAATCTATTGGGAATCAAAGATACCAATCGATCTTTGAATCCCATATCCAGGTTTTGTTGAATGTCCTACAAAACCAAGGTGAAAATCGTAAAAAAACACTTTAGAAATTTAAATAAATAATGAGACGAGACTAAACCTGCCAGTACCTGGTTGGATATTTGAATCTATTGGGATTCTGGGGTCAGTTGTGATCTGTTCTAGATCTGGAATGGGTTTGATCTGTGGTGCAACCTTTTATTCATGCAAAGCAAGAGTTTAAGCATGTGAACTGACTTAATTTATCTCATTCTCCATCTGGCTTTCTTTCTCTCGTTTAACCTCCAGCTCTATTTTGTTCCCCTTGTCTTTCCTTCGTTTTTGTAGTAGATCTTTCCAGAGGACAGTATCAGCAACAGGTCTTTAATTCCATGCACACTTGCAGACAAGAGAGTACTCAGAAAAATCATCTTTTTCTTCAGATGGGCTGCAGCTTTACAGAGGGTTTTATTTTTCTGCTGCTGGGTTAGGTCAAATGGTAATGGTAATATCCATTATTACCTTGGATCCATTATTCCATTATTACCCATGGATGGTATTATCCATACATACACCATTGTGAAGACTGCTTCTAACAATCGTCTGAAGAGTCTTCAAGAGGTCTAAGCAAGTGCAGGTCTTGAAATGTACTTTCATCTTCTGGAGTTAATCCTCCCGTCTGTACAAAATCTGGGGAAATTTTGGCAGCTCTAGGGGTTTGCCCTCCAAGAAAGTATCCCCCTAAAAATACACCCGTGGAAAATATCCCTTCCCTCCGGTTCATACCCCTTCCCCCGTGGAAAATAGGGATTTTCAAATGAGTGTTAGTTTTTTAGTTTTGTCGAGAAGTGCTAAGCAAAGTGAAAAAGAGGAATTTACAAACAATAAGCATCTTAAAAAATTATCGTAAAAATAAGTATCTTAAAATACTTAACGAAAAATCAATATCAATGAATAAATTAAACCCAAAACGAAAAGAAATTACAATAAATAATCGATCAAACAATTCGTGGCAACAAAAAGGACTAAGAAGGGACCCGGCTCAATAGAAACCGAAACTTTAAAAAAATGGAATTTTGATATCAATTGTTGCATCAAAAGAATCAAATTTTAATTTTTTTTTAAATATACAAGTTTCATCAAGTTTAGTCTTACCCATCGAAAGTTACGAGCCTGAACAATTTTTTAAGCGGATTTTAAAAATACGAGTTTCATTAAGTTTAGTTTTACATATCAAAAGTTACGAGCCTGAAAAAATTGCCTTATTTTAGAAAATAGGAAGAAAAACCCCCCTTAAAAGTCATATAATCTTAACACAGCATGAGTTTCAGCGTATCAGAGAACCATACTATAGAAGTTTCAAGCTCCTATCTACAAAAAATGTGGAATTTTGTATTTTTTGCCAGAACACAGATCACGGACGCGTGCTTATTTTTTATGTTTTCCCAGGGGTGATCGTATCCATCCAATGATGCTAGAATGTCACGGGAGGGCTCATTCTAACGGAAATTGTAAGTTCTAGTGCCCATATTTAAGTTGACCAAAAAGTTGAAGGGCAACTAGTCCCCCTCCCACGCTCATTTTTCCCAAAGTCACCGGATCAAAATTTTGAGATAGCCATTTTGTTCAGCATAGTCGAAAAACCTAATAAGTATGTCTCTGATGACGACTTAATCCCTTACAGTCCCTAGGGGATGGGCTCCAAGTTACAAACTTTGACCATTGTTTACTTATAGTAATGGTTATTGGGAAGAAACCGAAACTTAAAAAAAAATGGAATTTTGATATCAATTGTTGCATCAAAAGAATCAAATTTCAATTTTTTTTAAATATACAAGTTTCATCAAGTTTAGTCTTACCCATCGAAAGTTACGAGTCTGACCAATTTTTTAAGTGGATTTTAAAAATACGAGTTTCATTAAGTTTAGTTTTACCTATCAACAGTTACGAGCCTGAAAAAATTGCCTTATTTTAGAAAATAGGAAGAAACGCCCCCTTAAAAGTCATATAATCTTAACGAAAATCACACCATGAGTTTCAGCGTATCAGAGAACCATACTATAGAAGTTTCAAGCTCCTATCTACAAAAAATGCGGAATTTGTATTTTTTCCAGAACACAGATCACGGACGCGTGTTTATTTTTTTATGTTTTCCCAGGGGTGATCGTATCGATCCAATGGTGCTAGAATGTAATGGGAGGGCTCATTCTAACGGAAATTGTAAGTTCTAGTGCCCATATTTAAGTTAACCAAAAAGTTGAAGGGCAACTAGTTCCCCTCCCACGCTCATTTTTCCCGAAGTCACCGGATCAAAATTTTGAGATAGCCATTTTGTTCAGCATAGTCGAAAAACCTAATAAGTATGTCTCTGATGACGACTTAATCCCTTACAGTCCCTAGGGGATGGGCTCCAAGTTACAAACTTTGACCATTGTTTACGTATAGTAATGGTTATTGGGAAGTGTACAGATGTTTTCAGGGAGACTTTTTTGCGTTATGGAGGTGGGTCGGGGGAGGGGTTTACGTGGGATGATCTTCCCATGGAGGAATTTATCATGAGGGAAGATAGTTTACACGAAGGGGGCGCAGGATTCTGTTATTTTTAGCATTATTAAAAAAAACAACCAGAAAATAAGCAAAAATTTTTTTTTCAACAGGAAGTAAGGCGCAGCATTAAAACGTAAAAATAACAGAAATTATTACGTTTATAAGAGGGTTCGTCTCCCCCACAATACCTCGCTCTTTTTGCTAAAGTATTTTCAGTAATTTAAACTATTTATTCTACGGACTTGGTGATTCAGGGGTCACCTGGGGGGGTACTCTGGGAAGATAGTTTACGCGAAGGGGGCGCAGGATTTTCTAGCATTATTTAAAAAAACAACCAGAAAATAAGCAAAAAAATGTTTTTTCAACTGGAAGTAAGGCGCAGCATTAAAACGTAAAAATAACAGAAATTATTACGTTTATAAGAGGGTTCGTCTCCCCCACAATACCTCGCTCTTTTTGCTAAAGTATTTTCAGTAATTTCAACTATTTATTCTACGGACTTGGTGATTCAGGGGTCATTCTTAAAGAATTTGGGACAAAATTCAAGCTTTAGTATAAAGAGCGAGGTATTGACGAGGGGGCGAACCCCCTCATATATGTAATAAAAAATACAAATATAAAAGTTCGTTACGTAAGTTATTTTGTAAGTTACATATATTTATTTACTAATGAAATGTTCGTAAGGAAAAATAAAAAGTTCTAGTTATATTTTTAAGTAACCGAAAATTGGAGGGCAACTAGGCCTCCTCCCCTACCATTTTTATCAAGATCGTCCGATCAAAACTATGAGAAAGCCATTTAGCCAAACAAAATAATATGTAAATTTCGTTTTAATTATTCATGTGCGTTGAGTCCAAATCAAAACATGCATTAATTCAAAAACGTTCAACAATTAAATACAAAAATAAGTTTTTTTTTTACTGCAAGTAAGGAGCGACATTAAAACTTAAAACGAACATTAATTATTCCGTATATGAGAGGGGTTGTCCCCTCTTCAACGCCTCGCTGTTCACGCTAAGGTTTAGTCAAACGCTAAAGTGTTTTATTATTTTAAAAAATAGAGCTGTGACGGAGAGTCAAACTTAAGCGTAAAGAGCATGGCGTTGAGGAGGGGACAACTCTCTCAAATACGGAATAATTTCTGTTGGTTTTAAATTTTAACGTCGCTTCTTACTTGTAGTTAAAAAAGTTATTTTTTATTTAATTTAAAACGAGCACAAATTGATGTGAGTAGTGCTGACGACGCCCACGCCTTTTCAAGACCAGAACATAATTTGGAAAGTCAACGATGCTTTCAAAGGAAAGCCAAACCCCCTTAAACTTTTGGTGCCATATGTTTTTAGCTTAATTTTGATAATTTTTCGCCGGTATTTTTTTCTTATTCTTTTTTAATTTGGTACCCGCTACGCCCAAAAGGGGCTTCCCCTCCTCAACATCACGCTCTATACGCCAAAGTTTGACTCTTTCTCACAGCTTTATTTTCTAAATCAACAAAAACTTTAGCGTAAAGAGCGAGGAGTTGAGGAGGGGACTGTCCCTTATACGGAATAATATCTGTTCGTTTTAACTTTTAATGTTGCTCCTTACTTTCAGTATAAAAAAACTTGTTTTTTAAATTTAATTCTCTTTAAAGGCTCAAAGCGCTTTCTTTCAAATAAAAAAGATTACAATCTTCCGCCCATGGCGCACCTAATAAAAATAAGGTACAATTTCAAGGTCGGTTCATAAAGCCAATCCCCAGTTATAAACAGGCAAAACTAGCTTTTACAACCACTTTAAAAAGGATAAGCAATGACACGAATCAGTCAATATTCAACCCTTCTATTCATTCCATTAGCTACTAAAGTCCATCTTGTTAATGGGCCTATTAACGTGATTCGGTGCCTTGAAGGATCAACCCATCTTATCCGGTAAAGATGTTAAAAGTAGAATGTCTCAGGCCCAGGGTGTTTTTTCACTTTTGAAATTTTTTGGAAGAATTGAGGATAAGTCCGTGCACCAAGATATTGGAAGCTAAAGTGATGGCGGTGGTTAAGTGGGATCTGAGGCATGGGCAATCCCAAAGACGGAAGAGGATTTGTTAGTTGTTTTCCAGAAAAGTTGGTTACGAAGTTTTTGGATACCCGTCTGACTGATTTCAAACAGTAATCTGTGCGAAAAATGTAATTCAATCCCGCTTTCTATGCAAGAAAGATTGACACGGCTAGGACACGTTCGTCGGAGGAAGGATGACAAATTTCAAAAAGATCGTACTTGTCAGCACACCATCTAGGGCTAAACGAAAAACAGGTCAACCCCAAATGGGGTAGGAGGAGGTCGTAAGAAAAGATTTAAGAGAGACTGGAACTTCTTGGGAGGGTGCAATTAAGGTTTTTAACAGATTGGTTTGGAGGAGGAGTGTACGTAGCTGTTTGGGCCTCAGGTGGCTTGATACTACAATGAGTTGTTAGCAGTACTACTAGCAGTATCTCGTCCATTATAAACTTTTGTAGCTTGTGTAACCAAACTATTTAGATTGGATCTTGCCGCATCTTGTATAGTTTGGATAAGAGATTTAAATAAGTGGCAAAAACTAATAGCCAGCCCGTGTTTCCCTGGAAAATCTTAGAAAACCATTCTTCTCCTGTTTTGAAAAACTTCTCCTGTTTTGCGCCAGTAATAGAGATATGAAGTTTTAATGTAACTTCGATCATCAGAAAATGTGAACTTTGTTTTCCGATTAAAGCTGTGATTAAATGAACTTGAAAACATTGAGGTTCAAAACTGAAGTTTGAGTAGCCTTCTGTCTCTCAATTCTCGAGAGACCGTCGATTGTCAAAAACCCTTCAAATAGCACTTATTCATTGGCGGAAATAGCAGGTTATTTATACCAGATTGTAAATCTGGTCTCTAGGACGATCTGAAACGATTCTTTCTGGCAAAAAAAAACTTGTAAAAATTTCAGGTAGCTGATAATATTCTATGGGACTGTTAGAAAACAGGTAAATACATCGAAAAATGGTTGCAATCATCTTACAGGTTATTGTCACCTGATCATGATAGACTTGTGAAAAAGAGCTAGACATTTTCTAAGATTTCTAAGCAATTAGAAGAAATAGAGCAAAATCCTAGCAAACATTTTGTAGCATCTTCAAGAAGCTTCGGCCTGATATTAAAAGCGGTATCTTGCGCCAATGAATACTTGAGTACTTTTTTAATATAAACTTTCAATTTTAACATTGGATTTTCGAGTTCCATCTGTTCACTTAATCACGGCCTTAAATAGAGCAGAATCCTCTGTTTAAGTTCTGCAAAGGGTAGCTATAGACATTTTCTACAAAACCTTCAAGGAAAACGTTGAAAATTCAAAGGAAGCATCATTGGTGCGATTTGGCAGCTTTAAAAGTTTCTTTAGCTGCTACCCGCTTTGATTGGTAGTGTTGTCGACAAGATATGTCAAGGACCATTGTCTTTCCAGTCAAAATTTATTGTCAAACAATCACCGGGGGTAGTCCCGGGAGAAACTTTGCTAAGGGGCCCTTCGTCTTTTGACGATCAGCCGGCACTGAGGTTTGCAAAATGGGGTACGAGGTATGGGGTAATGGGGTATGAGGTATCCTCTCAAATGGGAAACGTTGACTTTGTCATATAAGACAAATCTACTGTTTAATGGCTGAGTATTTACTGAAGTCAAAACCAAAAAGTGAAAAGCTTTATTATGACCCCATCCTCCCACCTGAAGACCAGGCTCGGGGCCCTGGGGGGCATCTGGAGGGGCGGGGGTCTCGGGATCTTGACCCCTACCTTATGGTTGTTCATTGGTTGTTATTTGTTTGTTCCTGTAGCCATGGCCAATGGAACTTCTGCCCAAAATAAACCTATCCATAGTCCTCATGACCAAAGGAATATACTTTTAAAAGATTTAAGTTAATCAGCCCTGGCGTTTAGAGACACCCCTATTGGTGGTGCAACCTTTTTCTTTGTCTTCGCTACATTTTTTACTCTTGCTGTTCACAGTTTGTGCTTGCTGTAAAGATTAGATAAGTTTTTTAGCCACCCCCCTAACTGCCGCTATCCCCTACTCACTGTTTTATTTCTTATTTTTCTGATCTTTTCGTATTTTGATATCCGTACTAAAAAATTTGTCCCCTTTAAAAAGGAAGATTAGATCCGTATAAAAAATGTTTTTTGGACCCCTTCCCCCTCAAAAAATAACAAACTTTTTTCAAATGTTAAATCCGGGAGAAGCTGCTCAGCAATGGCAGTCCAGCTTTCAAGAATAGATTAAAACCAAAATTAGAACTCGGGATGTATTGTTTTTTTTTTGTTTTTTTAAACTTTTTTTAGCTTTAACGAATAAATCAACGTTCAACACTTATATACAGTGAATATCAACCACAACAAACAAGTACCAAAACATTTTATTGGACAAAGGGCAACAGTAGAGACATATTGGTTTAAGGGGGGGGGCAATGATAAGAAAAATGAATTTCACTTTCTAAGTTGGAAAATTTAAGAAACAAGGCCAGAAATTCAAGAAAATTTTGGATTCAGGAAGGGTCCAACGTCCCTTCCCTGGGTACTTCCCTGCATCACAAAATTCAATAAAGATCATGTCACTCAAAATCCCTTCAAAGTTTCAGTTTGATATCCTTGACAAATATTTTAATCCTAAGAATTTGAATTTTTCCGTGTAGGAGAAAAAGTAAATTATGTAGTAAGTCTTATAGGAATTGGTACCATCCTCCCTTAAATCCCCGTAAAGGATATAGGGCCATTTCCACCAGTAAAAAAATCACCAAAATTGGAGCCCTTTCCCAACGCAATACTTGACCCCCTGTTATCCACTCAATAGCTTTTTCGTCCACCCTATTCATGAGCTTAAATATAAAGAAAGTTAAAACCATTAAAAACATAGCAGGCAATTGTAAATGTACAACATCCGAAATGCTATTTTTTCGTGATTGTGGATTTTCACCAAATTTTCACTAAAATAATGTCAGTAGGGTATGACATTCACTACTAAGTTATTAATGAATATTTTAAATTGTACCTGACAGACAGGATGACATGAGTAAATTACCGTGTCTGAAATACTTAAAAGGATTTCATGTTAATTAAGATGCACAAATCAAAACTGCCACACATGGAAATGATAAATGCTAAGGTAACAGTGGCTGCTAGAAAATTGATGGCCATGCTAGTGCATAAGAAGGGATGGAGGAAGGTACTTCCCTGAAGATTGGTCGTGTGGACCTCACAACAAAGTTAGGCAGTTAATGAAACTGTTTGGTTAGACTGCCAACTGCAAAACTGCCACCCGTGGAAATAATAAGTGCTATGGTAATAGTGGCTGCTAGAAAATTGATGGCCATGGTAGTGCATAAGAAGGGATGGAGGAAGGTACTTCCCTGAAGGATAGTCGTATGGACCTCACAACAAAGTTAGGCAGTTAATGAAACTGTTTGGTTAGACTACCAACTGCAAAACTGCCACCCGTGGAAATAATAAGTGCTATGGTAATAGTGGCTGCTAGAAAATTGATGGCCATGCTAGTGCATAAGAAGGGATGGAGGAAGGTATTTCCCTGAAGATTGGTCGTGTGGACCTCACAACAAAGTTAGGCAATTAATGAAACTGTTCGGTTAGACATTCAGGAGTAACTTTCTGAGTCTATTGCATATAAATAGGTTTATACAAGTTTAACATATAAATAGGCGTACAAATAGGTTTACTAAAATTTATCAAATTTAAACTGCCACGCATAGAAACGAAGAATGGTATAATAACAATGGCTGCAAGAAAAATTTGCAAATGATAGCGCACAGGAGGCGATTTGGGAGAAAGGGGCTATGTCCTTAGGACCCACCGAATGGGCACTGACTTCCCATCACCTGGTATACAGCTCGAACACCACGTGTGGTGTACTATTCCACCATGGTTGGCGCAAATTCACCACCATTGACACATTTCTGCCACAATTGGCACAGTTATACCATGCCTGGTACAGTTCTGCTACGCTCGGTACATATGCGCCACGCTTTGCACGCGCCCTCCGATGTATATGATTTCTGAGAATCCACGACCTCTCAGAACCCACCTGTATAGTTATTGATGAAATTTCACTGTGAAACCTGACCAAGAGCCTGGCTAAATTAGATTTTTCTATATTATGGCGAATCTGGTGAATTTTCTTTGCTTTGGTGAATATTCTATATTTTGACGAGTTTTCTATTTTTTGTGAATTTTTTATGTTTACGATTACACATATACAACTATAACATATATGCAATTACAATATATCTACAATTAATGCTCACATATACAATTAGCCAGCTACATCTGTGAACACACAAAAGGGTAATTACCCACCTCCCTCCTGCACCATTTCCACCCAAATAGTGCCCCTGCTTCGTCCTAAGAAATACGACCAAGGATTTTGGAGAATATGAAACCAAACGGGAAGGTAAAACTGAAAAGGTAAACTGAAAAGGTAAATCTGAAGATAAAACTGAAAAAGTAAAACTGAAGGTAAAAAACTATGCAGATGATTTAGTGTCTAAGAAGAAAATATTACAATTTTGAATGAATATTTGGAGGTTTTGAGGGTTCAGGGTGCAAAAATAAATTCAATAAGTAGTTCTCAGAAGACCAAGTCGCTTAGACTAGGAATAAATGAGGGTAAAGAGGTGATGATTGGTAACGAAGAAATTAACTACATGGTTAGTTTCACTTATCTGGGTAGTATTATTAATTATAAGGATTGATTCAGAAAAACAAAACTTTTTTTTTAATCAAATAAAAGTAATAAGCAGCATTAAAACTTAAAAAGAACAGAAATTATTACGTATACGAGGGGGGTTTCCCCTCCTCAATACCACACTCTTCACACTAAAGGATTTTTTTAGTACTTTCCAAAAAGCTTTTTATTGTTGTGACTGACCGACCTTTGTTTTTCGGGAGTCACTTCTTGAAGGACTGGGACAAAAAGCCAAACTTAAGCGTAAAGAGTGAGGTATTGAGGAGGGAAAATCTTTCTCACATAATACTAATCATATTAATTGTAATTTCTATTTATTTTAATTTTTAGTGTTGTTTCTAACTCTTATTTAAATAAACATGTTTTTTTTTTAATTTCTGATCGTTTTTGGATAATGCTTGGAATTCCGGCTTTCCATACGTCAAATTGAGTTGACAAAGAGAAAGCAAGGCACATAAAACGAACTTCACATAGGAATTGGGGCAAATTCCCTCGGTGCAAATTTTCAACTGTAAAGTTCACCCCCCGCGAGAAGCTTCACCCTCCGTAAAAAATACTCCTTGTAGAAAATCCCCAGGAAAAATTCACCCTCTTCCAACCCAAAATGTACTTCCCAAGAACAACTTTTGCAAAAAAAGGGGCTTGGGAGGAGGGTAGCTGCCCTTCAATCTTTTGGTCACTTAAAAAGGGCAATGAAGCTTTTGATTTCCGTCTGAATGAGCCTTCTCCCAATATTATAGGACCACTTGTTCGATACAATCACATCTAGGGAAACAAAAAGTAGAAAAATACAACAACAAAAACAAACAAATAAACACACAACCGTAATTTTCTTTACTCCAAAAATTAAAGAAGTCCACATTTTGGAATATGGGAGCTTGAAACCTCAAAAATAGGGTTCTCTGATATGCTGAATCTGATGGTGTGAATTTCTTTTAGTTGTATTAGCTCTTAGGGCGATGTTTCTTGCTTTTTTTAAAAAAACTGGCTAAATTTTTTCAGGCTCGTAGCCATCAATAGGTAAAACTAAACTTAATTAATATTACATATTTAGAATCAGAATAATAAGCCTTCTCTTTTCATATGTCAATTGATACAAACATTCAGATTTTTTGAGTTTCGGCTGCAATCGAATCGTGTCGCTCCTTATCCGCTAGTTCATTAACATGAACTGTTTGATGTAAAAAGTAGAAGCCTAGGCGTATTTTTTTTTCGTTTTTTTTTCTTTTCTTTACAGATGATTTTCTTTTGTGAAAAAATTGGAAGATTAGTGCGCGATATAAAAATATAATATTAGAATCCACAATAATGAAAGTGTTCACGTATGTTTTTTAAACGCAGGTACTTCGAAAGGCTCAGGTAATGAAAAAACCTGGTTTTGTATACATAATTGGTAGAATGTTTTTTGTTTTTTTTTAAAGGTTTGTTGGTAGAGTAGACATCTGGTAGAAGTTGTGAAATGATCCGATGAACAAATTTTTCTATGTTTCGACATCTGACGCTTAACATTTTGGCCTGAGCGACATTCGGGATGTATTTCTATATCTTCAAGGTTCAAGAATCTATTGAACTGGTTATTGTTCCGATAGTTCCGATAGTATAATTAACCTGCCAATATATTTGTATCTAATGTAGCTGCCCCTCGAATGCTAGTAATGAGATAAAGAGCCCTCTAAAGCACTTGTATTGCGTATGAAAACTCAGGGTCATTGCATTTCCAACCCTGATTTTGACGCCCAAATCCTATTTCATATTTTGATTAATATAATTATTAATTCATGTTAATATTAATAAAGTATATATTAATATTAATGAATTATAAAAAATAGCGATAATATTTATAATAATAAACTGTGACTCCTTGAGGAAATATATACATTGTAATGTATAATGTAACGTAACAAGGAAAAAATAGAAACAATTTTGGTGTCACAAAATGTCAAATTATTTATTATTATTTTTCATTATGTATTACTAATATTATTGATTATTATTTTTATTTGATTAGTCTAGAATAATGTCTTTTGCAGAGCATTCTCCGGCAATTCGTACAGTATTTATATAGACTAGAATAGAATAGGAAATGATTTATTGGATAAACCAGAAGAAGCGCAAAATGGTGCAAAAATTGAACTTTTTGGGTATACAGTGTAGAAATTTTTGTTTATAAGCCCTCCCCCCCTCCAAAAAAAATGTATAAACGCTCTTATTGTGCTGTCAATCTTTTTAAGTGTAATTACTATGTAGAGCATATTCAGTAGGCGAAAGAAGAAGAAGAATAAAGGAAGCGTGCAAAAATGGGTCATGCTATGGGTCCATATCCTATGTAGAGCTTATCCAGTAGGCGAAAGAAGAAGAAGAATAAAAGAAGCGTACAAAAATGAGACATAAATGAGTTATGCTATGGGTCCATATCCTATGTAGAGCTTATCCAGTAGACAGAAGAAGAATAAAAGAAGCTTACATGAACGAGTTATGCTCTGGGTCCATATCTTATGTAGAGCATGGGTCCTATCCTATATAGAGCATATCCAGTAGACGAAAGAAGAAGAAGAATAAAAGAAGCGTACAAAAATAGAATAGAATATGATTTATTGGCTAAAATAGCACACAAGCTAGCATAAGCACGTCAGAACAATTACAATGATAAAACAAATGTTAAGGGATAAACATAAATACAAAGTTAAATCAATTATTAAAATGCGAAACAAAATAGGGAACAAAAGAGTTTTTGTACCTCATGGTCAACATTTGGGGACACAAGACAAGTTGGGTATTTGGGGCTCTACAAGCATTAAGTCTTGTATTAGGAAGGATTAGGGGATTTTCTTTGAAGGGGGGAAGAAAATGTCGATGATAGTCAGAACTAAGGCACTTGTGCCCAAAGTTCACGGTAATGATGTGACGTCGTGATTCCGATGTAGTAAGTTCAAGTCTAGTAAAACCTTCATCATAAGTAGTATAGGACGTCCCCAGCATAATTTTTATTGCTCTGTTTTGAATGTTTTCAATTTTAGAACATGGGGCGTTGGTCAACCCAGGGTGCCAGACAGGGGAAGCATATTCAAGACAGGGTCATATAAGAAAAATAAATTATTTTAAGGTTCTGGATTGATATGGAGAACCGTTTGAGAAGGGAGAAAGATTTAAGGAGAAAACTACCAGATTTAAATAAGTGACAAGTGAGGGACTTTCATTTAAGGTCATTGTCCAACTGCACGTCAAGCAGTTTAACCGTATTTAAATTTGGTATACAAAGGTAATTATTGATTAGGGATATATTTTTTAAAAAGGAGAATAGCAATAAACTGCTTTTAGGTATACTCAGGTTGAGTTTTAACATTGTCAAGATTATTCTTATTGTTAATGAGTGAGTCAAGTTAAACGACCGAAGTATTTTATATATGATCAACAGCAATGATTTACATTTATTTATATCATTTAGGACTGTCAAATTTTGAGCCAGGGCTGGAACCATATGGCTCAATTTGGATCAAAAAGCCATCCTCTGTCTACACTTTTTTTGGAAGCTTTTACTATTCCGGCAATCACAGTGAATCCGGAAGCAATTGGTATTTTGAGTGTCAGAGATCAAAGAAAAATTGACGCTGTAACGGTTAGGAGAAGGCCTTAAGCGAAATATTATTTTCTGATTGCTCTTCATACAAAAGAGACTTTTTGTTATGATGATGAATATGCTCTTTGCTCTTTTTTGATGGAACAAGATTTTGACTGATCAGCTTATTTATTGATACTGATGACTCAGTCCGGATGACAGGACCTACCACTGTTTTAATCTGTAGGATTAGTTCATCCCTATAGCGCTCCTTCTTCATTATTAACCAACCTATTTGACCGTGAATAGAAATAATGAGCCAAACTACGAATTGCTGTTGTGCGGCAAAATAGCGTAAAAGTCCAAAAAAAGAAGGTGAAATCTAATTTTGTGTTATGTAGGATTGGAAAATTTCAGTGGTAAAAGTTAAAAATACTGCTTCTAAAAATGTGCATGACGTTACTTAAAATTTGTAATTCAGCTCATTGACATCACGAGGATATCGATCTTGCGGTTCCAAGCGGAGGCGTGGCACAACAGGGCAGACCCCCCTCTAGACATAACTGAGATGATTTCTCACCCTCTAAATTATTTGATTCAACAATAGCTGTTCAAACAGTACTGTCCTATTTTGATACCATTAGTCTTGAATAGGAAGGGTTTACATAGAGGAAAAGTCATAAGCGAAGTAAGGGAAAGTCACTAGGGAAATAAGGGAAAGACATAAGGGAAATAAGGGAAGTCATAAGGGAAATAAGGGAAGTCATAAGAGAAATAAGGGAAAGTCATAAGGGAAACAAGGGAAAGTTATAAGACTTTGCATGAAGACCTTTGTCAAAAAGGTTTATCGCTACAGCAACATTTTGAGCCCTCAAATCAAACCCCTTTTTTCGTCGAAGCTCGGTATTTATACCCATAAAAGTACGTCGTTTTTTGCAGCATATTCGTACCTTTTTGGGTTAAGGGATTTTGTATAGATTCGGTTTTTGGCCATTTTCAAACAAAATGAGACCTATATAATCAAAGTGAGAAGGGACGTAATCAGAACTAAATTTTAGACATTACCCAAATAAATTGAGGGAGGGAGCTTGGAGAGAAATATTTTTCTTTAGTTATTATCTCTCAAAAGAGATATATTTTCATTTAGGCCTAAAACCCCCTTTAATAGCCAAAGTTTTTTATAAGGGGTGGGGAGGGACCGGAATAGCTTGATTTGTGGCAATATCTTTTCATGTTTCAGGGAATCTTTTAAACTAAGCTCTGGGGGAGGGTTAATGGAGCATGGATTCACCAATTATAAAAGCTAGAGCTTTTTCTAACTTCTTTTGTGTATAGGAAGAGAGCAATGAGTCATTTGTTCGTTCAGAATACTTATTGTGCACATACATGTGATTGTTTTTTTTATAACCCGCAGACCCTTTATCTAATTGAGGCAATTCATAAAAGCTATAAACCCTGAGCTGTTGAGAAACTGGATTATTAGGTTTGTAGTGTCTGAGAAATAGTTGATGAGCTCATGGTACCGAATAACGTGAACTTTGACCCCTTCGAAAACAATGCTACATAGCTAATTGAATCAATTAGTTCTTACTTCATTTTGGAAAATGTAATACACAGTAGCGGAATAGCTGTTGAAAAACATATTAAGAAGATTTTCTTAATATATTAATATTAAGAAGATATTAAGAAGAGAAAGAGAGAGAGAGAGAGAGAGAGAGAGAGAGAGAGAGAGAGAGAGAGAGAGAGAGAGAGAGAGAGAGAGAGAGAGAGAGAGAGAGAGAGAGAGAGAGAGAGAGAGGGAGAGAGAGAGAGAGAGGGAGAGAGAGAGAGAGAGAGAGAGAGAGAGAGAGAGAGAGAGAGAGAGAGAGAGAGGGAGAGAGAGAGAGAAAGAGAGAGAAAGAGAGAGAGAGAGAGAGAGAGAGAGAGAGAGAGAGAGAGAGACGGACAGACAGAGATAGTAATATTTTTATTTTCGGTAATAGAACCTAAAACCAGGCTTGTGGGAGAGCCAGTGGGAAAGAGAGAGTACACTTTTTTTCAAAATTTTTGGTTATTAAAAACTAAATAACTTTCGTGCACTTTTTCGAATGCTAATGATTTTTTTTAGATGGTCTTGTTCCTGCCCTTTCCACATTTTTTTGGGGTAAAAGCAAAAGATTGATTAGCAAAGGTAAAAATGAACTTTAAATAGAAGAGGCAGCTAAGTTTTCTTCCTAAAATACGGACGGCGGCTGAATTTACTTTGTGTTTATTTGGTACTATTTGGTACTATTTGTTTGGTACTATTTGGTACTATTTGTTTGGTACTATTTGGTACTATTTGTTTGGTACTATTTGGTACTATTTGTTTGGTACTATTTGTTTGGTACTATTTGGTACTATTTGTTTGGTCCTATTTGGTACTATTTGTTTGGTACTATTTGTTTGGTACTATTTGGTACTATTTGTTTGGTACTATTTGGTACTATTTGTTTGGTACTATTTGTTTGGTACTATTTGGTACTATTTGTTTGGTACTATTTGGTACTATTTGTTTGGTACTATTTGTTTGGTACTATTTGGTACTATTTGTTTGGTACTATTTGGTACTACTTGTTTGGTACTATTTGGTACTATTTGTTTGGTACTAATTGGTACTATTTGTTTGGTATTATTTGGTACTAAGCTTCAAAGTTCTTCATGGTAATTTCAATTGCCCCTTTACGGCTATTGTATGACAATTGAATGACTGTTTAAAAATTCTTTTTGCATTTAGTGGCGGATCAAAGATTGGGTGTGAGATGAGGTTATCAAGAAAGTGATGTTCCTTTTAAAATAAAAAGAAATCGTGGAAACGTAATTCAGAACAAAATCAAACCGCACCCAAGTAATGAGGAAGGAAAAGGTCACTGTCACAACTTCTATTCCTATTTAACAAAGGGACTAGGCAAGGTCATATCCAAGGGGGCTAGAAGGTTTAACCCCCACTCCCCTGAAATGTTTATTTGACTCACAAAAACGTAATAAATGTATGAAAATAAATTTTTTATGCATTTTTCAAGTTTATTTTTGTAAGCTCCCACCCTGAAAAAAAACCTGGACATGGCCTTGAGACTAGGTACAAAATTGTAATTTGATTATACCCTATTCCAACTGTTTATGACCAACAGATCAATTTTAATCACTGAGAGGATGTCAAGTGGCACACTTGGTTATACTCAACAGAAACAAAATTACCCCTAGACATGAACGTAGCTAGATGATAAGGAGAGGCGGTTCTCAAAATGCATTGTCTCCCTAGAAAAGGGCTAAGAGGCAAGCATGAATTTACATTTCAACAGAATATGACGAATTTCATCCTCTCCTTGTTAGCTGGCTGGTCTATAGGCAAATCCCTTGCCAAGCCACTAATCTCCTTTTACCAACAGCCAGCCATCCTGGCTAAGTGGTTGGCGTGCTGGTGTGGGAATTCTTTGTCCAAAGGGCATGAGTCCAATTCCAGTTGTGACCAGTGATTTATTTTGGGACGGGGGTCAGTGGCGTGACTCTGTAAGCTCAGCCAGAGTCGACCCAGCTCTAAATGGGTACCTGGAGAAATCTGGGGAAGGTAGGCAGGAAGGGTATGTGAAAGCACAGGATGGTTGGCCTCTAGCCCCCCATTGCACTTCCTGGCTGAAGGGCCATTAAACGGAAATCAGCACCGCTGGTTTGGACCTTAAGGGTCTAGTGCCGTCTTACTTACTTTGCTTACTTACTTTTGCTTTACTTCTCATACCAACAAATATGAATCTAATTGTCCGCTATCATAATTGTCTTTTTTGATTAAGAACTAGATTGCATCTAGAGGTCTTGTCTGAATGAACCATCACCTTCTCTAGCTCTAAATCATTTTCTGCTCCCAAAATATAAACTTTTCTTTTTCAATTTTCCCGCAAATTGAATAATGCGGATTTGTCAAAAAAGATGAATCCAATAAGAATCCCCCTCCAAAGAAACCGGCTCAACTTTCTCGTCTTCATTCATTGATGACCTAAATAAACCTGCTTCGCTGAAATTTATCTGGGGGTCCCTTTACTCTCTGCTTCAACGAATTCTTTTGAATACTATTCAAGCGGAATTTTACACTCGAACAGACATTACATTAACAAAAGAGTATGAGCAATTTGAAAATTGATGGTTGATCAACATAATTTTGTATAGTCAAAATAATCATCATCCCCACCCCCTCCAAAGTTACTCCGAAGAGTTATATTCCGAAAATTTGTAAATAATGGACTAAAATTACACCTTTTGGTGTTATGACCCCTCCCCACTTGGAAAATATCTCGGACCTCCTTATCCTGGCTGTGCTTACGTACACTGTTATCTATGTAATCACGATCAGGTTTAAGATCTTGGTTCTATATTTGGACACTGTAGGTATTACAAATACAGACACTGGCAAGTAATCCTAGCCAATCACTAATGTAAAAACAATCATTCGACTATCCACATCGGGCACCCTACCTAACGAATAACTTTCTGTTGTATATTCAGAATCAGTTGATAAGTGATTCTAACATGAGAACATAATTTTTTTTTTATACGTCAGTGTTCTGACAGGCTTATTGCTTATGACGGGAAATACATCCTTTTTCACCTCGCCTGGCATGTATGGTTTCACCAACAGAAGTTATCCATCAGGCCAAATCTTGTGCAATGGCTTCATGGCACAACTAATCACTGCTACAGAACCGACTGAAGAGACGGAAGCCTCCAAATGGCTCTACGTCGTTTTTTTAACATTAACTACCAATTTTTGACCTCCTCAACACCCCACTCTTTACCCTCTTAAAGGTTTACGTTCTTAACAACCCTTGTGTTTTACCAAACACTCATAAAGAATTGAGACAAAGAGTCAAACTTTGGCATAAAGAGCTGGGTATTGACGAGGGGGCAGTCCTCCTCACATTCGCAATATTTTTGTTTGTTTTAATATTTAATGTTGCTCCTTACTTAGTTGAATAAATGTCTTTTTTGTGTTTTCATTTATAATCATTTTTTAAATAACGCCAGGAAACCCAGCTCCCCCTCCATGGAAAATCCCATCCCCACGAAAAATTGCTCCATTGGAAAATCCTCCATTGTACTTTGTTAGGTACTTGTTCAAGGTATTGGACTCGTAGAATTCGACGGGGACAGTTGTGATCAAAAATCCCCCCTCTCTCTCTCTCTCTCTCTCTCTCTCTCTCTCTCTCTCTCTCTCTCTCTCTCTCTCTCTTTCTCTCTTTTTGTCAAGACTTTCTGCTATTTTGAGTGCAACCAAACGATGCAAAACAACCGATGTTTTGCATCCATATGGAACAGTACTTCTAACGATTGCCTCTAATTTGATAAAAACGATAGATTCTAATTTTAGCTATTTTTTCTTTTTTACTGTATGGTAGCGTATAGTCTTCCTCATCTTCATTTCATATATATTGTTTGATCTAGGGTATTATTTACGGTTCTTTTAGTGCTCTATTATTGTGTTGTGTGGCACATAACAAGCAAAGCTTCTTGGGCCGAATAACTTTTTTGTGCTTGTAATAGTGTTTTGGTATTAATAAAATGATTGATGTTTGAATTGATTGATTGATTGACTTATTGAGTGGAGCAAAGCTGGCAGAGGCTAAGCGAATACATCTTTCAATTTCTCGACAAATCTTTCTTCTGAACTCACAAGAACTCTGTTATGAAATATCCAATTTGCTCAAAAGGCTGCACTCAATAGTTATGGAGGGAGTACTCTGGGAATTAGTCAGCCTCATTTTTTCTTCCTTAGATTAATTTCTAATCATTACCATAATAATAGTACACAGATTTTTCCATTATCATCGAAGTTTTCAGTGAGTCATTCTCTGCAAGGGGAATATCATCAGCGTAGTTCGAGTCTGTAACTTGAATATCTTTTCAGACCATCACTCCTTTGTGGGTGCTCACAAGTCTCTCCATTCAATAGTATAATTGAAAATACTGAGGAATAAGACGTCGCCTTGGTTGACTTCTGAGTATAAGATACTCAAGGGACCCCTGGGAAAAATTACGGCTTTGTGCAAACGACAGGATGAATTCAAGAGTTCGAGAAAATATCCCTCCTATAATGATAATCTTGCAGATATGTCTGTCATAATCTGCCCGTCCTCTAGGGAGATGGTCTTGTTGGTCCGTTGTAATAACAGTCACCCTTTGCTTCAGTTCTGGAAATCCAATCTACAGCAGAGACGAAGAAACCTTAAGGTGGAACTTGCGCCAGAAGTCGTGGCAACTTGCAATAGCACGTAGACTTTGCTTCATGAGTCGCCTTTAAGGTAGGGGCTTGCGCAAAGTTGACCTTAAGGCTAGTCTTTTTTCTTCAAAATTTTGCTGCAGTAAGTCTTTCAGACACTGGTTTACACGCAATAAGGGCACGATTGGCTGAATCGGAAAGAAGAAATCCAACTAAATGCAAACCGGAGCTGCCATCTACTCCTGAGTTATGTAGACAGTATGGTTCTTTTGATGGGCTAATAATAGTTAACACACTATAATAAGAGATCTGAGTTTGGGACAAGTTCTACTGTCACCTCTCCAAAGGGAGGGAGTCACCTACCAAAGATTCCGCAGTATCGCTTCAATTAATGATATTTTCTGTAATCATGGGTGTTTCAAGAGCATTTACTTTAACAGTAATTCCCGAAAAAAATTGCCCTCCCTCAATTTTAAAAAAATACAATTTTTTGTGTCTTCTTTTTTTAGATAGGAAAAATCCTTGCTATCCTACATTTTCATGAAATTTCGTCCACAACAATCCCTAAAAATGACAGAAAATTGATTTACACCGCTAAAATTATCATGGCCTAAACTTTTTACCGGATATTTCCGTCCCCCATTTCGAAAATCTGGAAAAGTTATACCTTGGTTAGCTCCGATGTGTCCTTCTTTTTTTTCTAGTTTTTTTTTCGTGAAAAACTTATAAGGCACTGAATAGCTACAATATTTGACGTACAACCCAAAAATATTTCTGCCAATTTTTGTCTAAAAATCCTTAAGATTCTCTTATGCTCTTTCAGCCTACATCCTTTTCTCAATTCCAAGGCTTTTCATCCTGATGAAGCTCTTACAACTTAATTAACAAGAAAAATTTCTTTTTCGCTTAAGAGTGTGATTCTTAATGATAAGCCTCGGGTATGATCGCACAGGATGAGATTTAAAAGTAGACCACGGGCTTGGGTTTTACGTTTTTTTAAACCTAGTATTTAAGCAGCAGTTTATTCCGCGGGGGAGTTCCGGGCAGTATAAGCTTGAAAAAAGAACTGAAATATAGAAAATACAAGAAATTATTATGAAGTTTTTTTTTAAATAATTTAATCATTAGATACTATAATAGCAGTAAAAAACAATTATAAGGCATAAAACTATTGTTTTTTCCTTCTCCTATGGTTTTTATTTTATTTTATTGTTTTTTTTTATTTAAAAAAATAAAAATACAAGAAACTTGTATACTTGGGTTTTTATTTTATTAACATAATACAATCACTGTGCAGTACCATTTTCCGAATATTTTTTTCCCATTTTTCTATTGTTTCCAAGAATTTTTTCCATTTTCGGCATTGTTTTTATTAACAAAAAGATTCGTTCAATTTAGTAAACTGAAACGAGTTTTTCTAATACGGTAAAGAGCTACGTTAAATGATAAGAAAAAACTACCCTATATGTAAATAGGCTGCAGCCCTTCTACCCAAGCACTCTAAATTTTCTACTAGAGTTAAATTCGTAATTCTGTTGCTATTGTAATCGAACAATGCAATTTCTACGCATTATTGGACATAATAAATATTCTGCGTGTTTTAAATTAAACTGTATTAACTAGCCGCATCCAAAGAAATAGTCACATATTTAGAGAGCTGTGTTTCCATGACATTTACATTTTATTTACATTTTACATTTTATTTATTTTTATTTTTTACATTTTATTTACGTTTCATGATATTTACATTTTGTGGAAGAGATAAGGGGACACAAGTAAAGATCGTCTTTAATATGCCAAAAAGTTACTATGCTATGAGCCTTTGTGGGACTTTCGCTTATAGTAAAGTATCATGCACTTATAGTAATTTCATGTGCTGTGTTATTTTTTCTAGTAAAAAGAATTACCTTTTTTCTTTTTTTTCTGTCAGTTTCATTTTATTTGTCTTTACTTATCATATGTTCTGTCAATTTTTATGCACTGATGCTATTTTTTTTTTTTTGTTCGTGTCTATTTCTTATGTTTTTGCTGAGAATTCGGTCTTTTGTTTGGTCATTTGGTCTATGTTTTTGCTGAGAATTTAGTATCCCTAATACTGAATTCTCGATTATCTCCAAGCTATCATGGCGTATTCAGACAAAGGTGAGTATTTGATTGAATTGGCTTGTAATAATACATTAACTGTATCTATCAATTCTGTTTTTTTTTAAGGCACCTGGTATTAACCAAGTGACATATAGCGATCGCAAATTATGTCGGTCTGTCTGTCGGTCGGTCTGGCTGTCGGTCTGTCTGTCTGTCGGTACCGGTTTTACTACTTTAGGCACTTCAAGGTAAGCTAGGACGATGAAATTTGGCAGGCGTACCAGGGAACGGGCAAAATTAAAGTAAAAATAGTCGTTTTCCCGATTTGACCACCTGGGGGGAGTGGGGGCCGGTTAATTAAAAAAATAGAAAAAATGAAGTATTTTTGACTTACGAACGGGTGATGGGATCTTAATGAAATTTGATGTTTGGAATGATATCGTGTCTCAGAGCTCTTATTTTAAATTCCGAACAGATCTGATGACATTGGGGGGGTTGGAGGAGGGAACCTAAAATCTTGGAAAACGCTTAGAGTGGAGGGATCGGGATGAAACTTGGTGGGGAAAATAAGCAAAAGTACTAGATACGAGATTAACATAACCGGAACGGATCTGCTCTGTTTGGGGGGCTGGAGGGGGGAGGGTTGATTCTGAAAAATTAAAAAAAATGAGGTATTTTTAACTTACGAAGGCGTCATAGGATCTTAATGAAATTTGAAGTTTGGAAGGATATCGTGTCTCAAAGCTCTTATTTTAAATCCCGAACAGATCCGGTTACATTGGGGGGAGGCGGTTGGGGGGACCTACAATTTTGGAAAATGCTTAGAGTGGAGGGATCGGGATGAAACTTGGTGGGAAAAATAAGCCCAAGTCCTAGATACGTGATTGACATAACCGGAACGGATCCGCTCTTTTTGGGGGAGTTGGGGGGGGGGGCTAGGGCTATTTCTGAAAAATTAGTAAAACTGAAGTATTTTTAACTTACGAAGGAGTGATCATATCTTAATGAAATTTTATATTTAGAAGGACCTCGTAGCTTAGATATCTTATTTTAAATCCCGACTGGATGCAGTGTCATTGGAGGGGGGGGAATCGGGAATCTTGGAAAACGCTTAAAGCGGAGAGATCAGGATGAAACTTGGTGGGAAGAATAAGCACAAGTCCAAGATACGTGACTGAAATAACCGGACCGGATCAGCTCTCTTTGGTGGAGCTGGAGGGGGGTAATTCGGAAGAATAGAAAAAATGAGGTATTTGTAACTTACTAACGGGTGACCAAATTACGATTACGATTACGAACGGGGAGTTGGAGGGGGGGGGGGTTAATTCGGAAGAATTAGAAAAAATGAGGTATTTGTAACTTACGAACGGGTGATCAGATCTTAATGAAATTTGATATTTAGAAGAATCTTGTGCTTTAGAACTCTAATTTCAAATCCCAACCAGATCCAGTGTTATTAGGGGGAGTTGGAGGGGGAAGCCGAAATTCTTGAAAACGTGACAATCGAGGTATCTTGCGAATGGGTGATCGGATCTTAATGAAAATTTGATATATAGATGAATCTTATGTCTCAGATACTCCATTTTCAATTCGAATTGAATCCGAGGACATAGAGGGTTGGGAAACAGAAATCTTGGAAACCGGAAATCTTTGAAAACGCTTAGAGTGGAGATATCGAGATGAAACTTGATGGGAAGAACAAGCACAAGTTATAGATACGTGATTGACAAAATTAAAACGGATCCGTTCTCTTTGGGGGAGCTGGGGGTTGTTAATTTGGAAAAATTAGAAAAATTGAGGTATTTTTAACTTAAGAACGGGTGACCAGATCTTAATGAAATTATATATTTAGAAGGAAATCATGTCTCAGAGCGCTTATTTCAAATTCCGACCAGATCTGCTTTCATTGGGGGAGTTGGAGGGCTGCTCTACTAACACCAAGGATGTCATCATCATAGTTAGCTAGCGAAACATCAATACCTTTAAATATACATGTGGTCAGAACGTTCTGTTGTGGCACAATGACAGTATTATCAAATAGGGTCGGAGAAGTAACAGCGCCCTGTCCAATACCCTTTTCTACTGGAATTCCAATGTGTCTTCTTCCAACAAATCATGAAACGAATTAAACAAAATGTCTAAATCAGGTTCAATTCCATAAATATCTCACGAATGATTTGGCAACCGTAAGACATCGTGTTGTCTTACAGCATCCAAGAAGTAGGATAGGCCTCTTGACATAGGCCTCTGACATTGACATAGGCCTTCTATAGGACTCTTGACATCGAATCATTCTGCCATATCTTAAAATTCCTACAACATTCTTATAACAAAGGTGCGTGCAGTAAAGGGCGCTCAGGGGCCACTCCCCCAGAAATCTTGGATTTTCCCGATTCCTCATCACTTCTCATTCTGACTATCAAATGAAATCTGTATTTTTATAATCGCCCCTCTCCAAAAAAGAAAAAATATATTGTACACGTGCCTGTCACGAACATCCCGCCCCAATCGAACACATTGTTCAGTTTTTATACTAGACTCTTTCGAATTTTTTTTCATGTCACCACTTGATTTACCGGAGTTGTCCCGTTTATAAAATTTAACCAAATGCTCCTTTTAAAATTGCGCTTTTCGACGTACACCACGCAACAATTAATACCAAAAAAAGAGTTTAGCGTCAGATAATGAAGTGGACATAATGGCAATTAAAACACAAATCAGACTGCATGGCGAGCGATACTAAAATGCATTATCACACACCTGTTCAGTGACGTGCGTAAAACGCTGTAGTGTTTGTTAGTTCCGGATTAACTTTCGCTCTCAGTTTGACAAGGAGTGGTTTACCTTTCTCGATGGATAGTGAAGATCAATGCTTTCTCCAAATAACCTCAGTAGAATGACCGTATAATTAATGTCGAATTTATATGAATAGGCAATATGATGTCATGTTATTTAGTTTAGAAAAATAATTGCCGTCGTTGATATATTTCACGGATGATAAGCAGCCGAAAATCTGGGGGTTTGGCAATTAAGCTAGGTCAAGCGAAAAGCAGGCCCCTCAGGAAGAGAATGGTAAAAATCTTGCTGGAAAGTAAAGATCGGTACCTTCTCCAAAAAATATCATTTGCGTAACCATATAATCAGGGGCATAATTTGCAAGAGGGCAACTGCTTCCTACAGACCCCATTCCACCCCACAGCTGAAATCTAGTTTTTTTTCAAAAATCTTGTCAAAACTAAGATAAGCTTACATAATTCAGGCATTCAGAGAAATGGGTCAGTTTTCCTTAGTATATCTTTTCCCTTATGGTACTATATGGCTCAATTTTCACTGTCATTTTCACTTTATTTCGGAAAATTGGCTACAATATTGTTCCCCTCAGAATAAAAAAAATACGCTACTACATATAATTAATATTGAATTTATATAAATAGGCAATATGATGCCACGTTATTTAGTTTAGAAAAATAATTGCCGTCGTTGATATGTTTCATGGATGATAAGTTGCCGAAAATCTGGGGGTTTGGCAATTAAGCTAGGTCAAGAGAAAAGCAGGCCTCTCAGGAAGAGAATGGTAAAAATCTCGCTGGAAAGTGAAGATCGGTACCTTCTCCAAAAAAACATCAGTTGAATAACCATATAATCAAGGGCGTAATTTGCCATGGGGCAAGAGGGCAACTGCTTCCACCAAACCCCATTTTGCGCCCCCCCCCCCCCGCTGAATTTTAGTTTAAAAAAAATCTTGTCAAAACTAAGATAAGCTTGCATAATTCAGGCCTCCAGAGAAATGGGTCAGTTTTTCTTAGTATATTTTTGCCTTTATGGTACTATATGGCTTAATTTTCGCTGTCTTTTTCACTTTACTTTGGAAAATTGGCTCCAATATTGTTCCCCCTCAGAATTTAAAAAAAATACGCTACTACATATAATTAATATTGAATTTATATAAATAGGCAATATGATGCCACGTTATTTAGTTTAGAAAAATAATTGCCGTCGTTGATATATTTCATGGATGATAAGTTGCCGAAAATCTGGGGGTTTGGCAATTCAGCTAGGTAAAACGAAAAGCAGGATGTCCTCTCTGGAAGAGGATGGTAAAAATCTCGCTGGAAAGTGAAGATACGTACCTTCTCCAAAGAACATCAGTTGAATAGCCATATAATCAGGGGCGTAATTTGCCATGGGGCAAGAGGCAACTGCTTCCTCCAGACCCCATTTTGCCCCCCCCCCCACTAAAATTTAGTTTTTAAGAAAACCTTGTCAAAACTAAGATAAGCCTGCATATTTCAGGCATCTAGAGAAATGGGTCAGTTTTCCTTAGTATATCTTATCCTTTATGGTACTAAATGGCTCAATTTTCACTGTCATTTTCACTTTATTTCGGAAAATTGGCTCCAACTTTGTTCCTCCTCAGAATTTAAAAGAAAATACGCCACTACAATTAATATTGAATTTATATGAATAGGCAATATGATGCAACGATATTTATTTTAGAAAAACAATTACCGTCGTTGATATGCTTCATGGAGGATAAGTAGCCAAAAGTCTGGTTTCTTGGAAATCCAGCTGGTGTATAATAAAAAGCGGGGGTCAAGACGTTTTCAAATAGAGAGGGGAGAATTTGATGAAAATGATTGATCAGAAAGATCCGTGATCAGAAAGAGGATGGCAAAAATCTAGACTAGTAGTGAAGATCGGGGCTAATCCAAATATTATCAGTGGAAAAACCGAGTGATCAACCCTTTCATGGGCGAACTTCTAATTTATGAAAGTTTGTCAACACTTCCAAGATTAAAAATTTTTTGAAACGCTTCGCCTGTTTAAAAATACGTAGATTTCCAATGTGTATTTAGATACTGAAAAAAAGATAACAGAAAAAGAAATGCTACTGTCCACAAATGGGGAAGGTGCCTAGAAACCACTCTTTAGAAATTGCTAAAATGACAATGTAAATTTCTTGGTGATATCTCCTTCCTTAATGAGTTCTTTTCTTTGGGTGAGCGACAACTTCAGCTCCAAAATAGCCACTTGATGTCCTTAGTATGATAAATAATTCAGTAGGTCAGTCTCCGTTTTTCAGTATGCCTCGAACTTTGATCGAGTTTCTAAACGAGATAGCAGCTTCTCTGGACTTCAGCTCAAAGCTCAGTGTCTTTGTTCTTCGTCTGATAAGCTGAAACAGGTTGTTTCTAAACGAGATAGCAGCTTCTCTGGACTTCAGCTCAAAGCTCAGTGTCTTTGTTCTTCGTCTGATAAGCTGAAACAGGTTGTTTCTAAACGAGATAGCAGCTTCTCTGGACTTCAGCTCAAAGCTCAGTGTCTTTGTTCTTCGTCTGATAAGCTGAAACAGGTTGTTTCTAAACGAGATAGCAGCTTCTCTGGACTTCAGCTCAAAGCTCAGTGTCTTTGTTCTTCGTCTGATAAGCTGAAACAGGTTGTTTCTAAACGAGATAGCAGCTTCTCTGGACTTCAGCTCAAAGCTCAGTGTCTTTGTTCTTCGTCTGATAAGCTGAAACAGGTTGTTTCTGAACGAGATAGCAGCTTCTCTGGACTTCAGCTCAAAGCTCAGTGTCTTTGTTCTTCGTCTGATAAGCTGAAACAGGTTGTTTCTAAACGAGATAGCAGCTTCTCTGGAATTCAGCTCAAAGCTCAGTGTCTTTGTTCTTCGTCTGATAAGCTGAAACAGGTTGTTTCTAAACGAGATAGCAGCTTCTCTGGACTTCAGCTCAAAGCTCAGTGTCTTTGTTCTTCGTCTGATAAGCTGAAATAGGTTGTTTTAGTCACCTAGATTTTATTGGGCTTAGTGACAATTCCCTTGATACAAAAGCTGAGTCTCTCTTGCGCCTCCGAAATTATAATATGGAATATTTGAATCGAAGTAGCAAGGCTATAGTACCTCGCTGTTGCTGTCTATGTCTATTTACTATTTTCACTAGGACCTGCGCTGGTGTGGGAATTCTTTGTCCAAGGGGCACGAGTTCAATCTCAGTTGTGACCAGCTATTTAGTTTGGGACGGGTGTCAGTGGCGTGATTCTGTAAGCTCAGCCAGCGTCGACCCAGCTCTAAATTGGTACCTAGAGGAATCGGGGGAAGTTATGCAGGAAGGGTGTGTGAAAGCACAGGATTGTTGGGCCCCAGCCCTCCATTGCACTTCCTGGCTGAAGGGCCATGAAACGGAGAAACCTTAATGGTCTAGTGCCGTCTTACTTACTTTTTACTTTTCACTAGGACCTGTCAAAAAACAAAGAATAGATTTTTTAATCAATGTTATTCTGTTCCCAATGTTAGGTCTGTTCCCTATTTTATTCAGGTTCTTCAGGAGGTTTTGGATATGATCTAATGGTGGTTTTATGAACTTTTAGTATGAGTGACTTCAACCTTAATTTGTGTGACTGAAAGGTTATCCTCGTCTCTGAATTGATTTCTTCTTTAAGATTCAGTTATTAGAAGCTAGCTCTTCTTAGCCATGGTTGCCAGATCATTCGTGAGATATTTATGGAATTGAACTTGATTTAGACACTTTGTTTAATTCGTTTCATGATTTGTTGGAAGAAGACACATTGGAGATCCAGTAAAAAAAGGGTATTAGACAGGGCGCTGTTACTTCTCCGCCCCTATTTAATAATAACGTCGTTGTGCCACAACAGAACGTTCTGACCACATGTATATTTAAAGGTATTGATGTTTCGCTAGCTAACTATGCTGATGACATCCTTGGTGTTAATAGAACAGCCTTTGGAATTGAGGAAAATTTTCGAATTCTTGATAGGGAGCATAAACGTATTGGTATTCGATTTAATGAGAGTAAGACTGAGTTCCTGGTGTTCAATCACCGTTCAGATTGCCCGACAAATGTTCAGTTAGGTGAACATATTATTAAAGCACAAGATACACTGACGCATCTTGGTGTAACACTGGGCCAAATCTTCGCGTCACGCGTCAACTTCTGAAAGATTTTTTTGCCAGAAAATATAGGAATGCTTATGGTTTACTAGTTGCATTAAAGTTAAAATTTAACCGCCGCATCTTAGCTTGTGTTTATAATGTATTTGCTGTTCCACAACTACTCGCCCTTGCACTAATTTGGTCTTTTCTTACTGCTTCAGATATTTGCAAGTATGCAAAATATTTGCGACAGCTGCCTTTCTGGACTAACAACAGCTCCCTATACTCGCGGAAAGGAGTTGCTAGTCCAGTGTCCATAGTGCAGAAAACAAACGAGAGATATCGAAGGCAGATTATTGGTGAAGGCAGATTATTGATAATTGTCTTATTTGTTTCTTTTTCTTTTTTTCCTGCTAGTTCTTCTTTGTTTTGGTTTTGTTTGTATTTGTCATTTTCTTTTAGTTCCCTTTTCTTTCTTTATACTCCATCAGTGTCGTATCTAAAATTTATGATGGGCAATAAATTGATACATATATACATATACGCGACGTGTCCCTGTCAAATCAAGCATCCACCCCGTTGAATCCTTGGATGACTTCTAGACTCCTTTAAAGCTGGAGGAAGGAAAATAATTTTTCGAAGGCTTAAAGATTTCCCAAGCTATGTTTGTGAATATTGACTTGTGTTTTCAAAGCTTATAGAAGAGTTTACAATTCGCGTTGTCGACAGGCTAAATAATTATTTATTATAGAAAATTCTTTAAGTGCGGTAAAGACATCAAGAAAACCTGGCGAGTAATCAATTCTGTTATCAGGCTATCTGCTCTTTCTCCCTTTGTCCCTTCTTATGATGATGTGGGAGTTGTAAAGAGTGCGCTAAATTTTCAGATGCATTTATTTCCTATTCTGATAATTTTGACAAAACAAAAGCCTCTTCTGTAAGTTTTTCTTTTCTGCTAGATTTTAGGCCTTATCTTGTTCCTTGTTGTAATAGATTAATGGCTTTAGAACATGTCTGTGAATTTGTGATCGCGAGAAACTTCATTGGTTTGATGAGTTGTTTGTCTTTTGGCCTGGACCGTCTTCCGATAAAGTTTGTCAATTTCATTCTTCCTGTCAACGTTTCTGACCCTGTGAGACTTGTCAATCTTTCTTTTGGAAATGGTGTAGCTCCAGGTGCTTTAAAAGCGTGCTCGTGATATTATTCTTTTTAAGGGGGGATCATGTATTGATCCTGAAACGTATCACCATATATTCTTTTAGTCAGTGTTTAGTAGCATTTTTAAAAAAAGCTATTCTTACTCAACTTCTTGATTTTCTTCATTCTAATTTTTGTAATGATTTTCAGTTTGGTGTTTAGACGAAACACTCAACTGGGCATCCATGCGCAGCTCTCGTGAAATATTTAAATTCAGCTTCTGACTATGTTCCAGTACCCGCTGCTCTTCTTCTTGCTGTGCGAAAAATATCCAACCAGTAAACGCACAAGATCATTCTTTGGAACTGCTCCAAATTCATATAAAAAGGGACTGATTATTCCTGGTTTCTTCCTTTACTATTTGGTCAAGTTGACTGCTGGTTGACTGCACTTTCGGAACCCTTCTAAGTAGAGTTTGGCGTTCCGCAAGGGTCTGTCATTGGGCGGATTCTCTTTTTATTTACGTAAATGACCTTATTAACGCAGTTGAAAATTAAAAATGTTTGATTTGCTGTTGTTTATTACTTTTGCCGATGACAGTGCTCGTGGTACAGCCAGTAGAAATGATTCTGATCTTTGTTCAGAGAACTCTTGTCGAAAATATTATCAAGTGGTCTTATGTAAATTGCCTTCCTTTAAATGAGGAAGCCATCTTTTCTATTTTTCTCAAGAGTCTCAAAGGTTTGCCCTGAAATAAATGAAATACTTACATCAGGAGGTTCCCTGAGCAGACTTAAGGACCACTAAATTCCGTTTCAAATAAAAATATTTCATTTAAGTATCACATTGAACTGATTAAAGTGAAAGTTTCTAGAAATTTCGGAATCCTTAGAAAGCCAAAGCAGATATTTCCGTGGTCAATTCTTAGAATTTATTTCTACAGCCTCGTTCAGTTTTAATCTTCATATTGTCTTGCTATTTTGATGTCTACCATACCTTCGTCATTGAAGCAGCCTTGAGAACTTTATTATAAATCACGGACTATTATTCAGCCAACTAACCAATATTCGTTTAACCCCTTGTTTGATTTGAATTGTCTTTACTCTCAGTCGTGTGCTTCTTTCGCTTTTCTACAAATGTATGGACATTTTTCACATGCCTTATGTAACGATTCATCTTTTATATTGGAACAATCATCTTATCATTTCTGCACCCCAAACAATTTATATATTCCCCAAACTCTAACAGTGAGGTCGGAATTCAACCATTTATAGCTTATAAAATAATATGGATGATGATCTCCCAGAGACAATGGAATTATCAATTCGTCTTTATTGGTCGCTGCTGATTTGAAAGGGTATTGAAACTCATCCGAAACTGGGTGAATTTGTCGTCTCTTAACCACAGGCGCTTCTTTCTTTTGTAGTAAAATTAAAAAATTCTCTGATCTTTTTGAACCTTTTGCTTGAAATGCAGTCAGTTATCTGAGGTAGACTAAGCCATTCAACTGACAAATTTTATCTTTGGGTATCAAACATAGCTCATGACCAAAAGGCCTGGAATGTAGAGGTGTATCTCTGCTGCTGTCCAATTGAGCTGAAACCATTCCTTTAAAAATACATAAGCGTTACTCTCCTTGAATGTCATTTCAAGAATTTCTCCGAAAACAACCTCCTCTACAAAATTGAAAGTAATCGATTCGCCGATGACATTCAGCAAAACATGACTATTACAGGTGAAGGTGGAATTGACTCTTTTAAAAAATTATCGACATTGGCTTTCCAAATATGTTGTTTAGTTTGGGTCATGCAGTCGAACCTGAACTGTTTAGTCCTAATCCTGCTTGCAACGTTCTAGGAGAAAAAGAGCTGTTTCAGCTTCTCCTTTTTCTAGTAGAAGTGATCAGACTCAGTAAATTTCTCCTGTACATTTCTAACTGCTGAGCTCAACCTGAAGCCAAATTGGGTACCAGATTTTTGACACACAGGCTTCCAAGTTACCGTCTTCTTCTTTGGTCTCCAGCATCTGCTTTTTGGCTGGAAACACCTCTCTAATCAAGATCTATTTCTTTACCATAGCTTTACTAATGTACATAATGTGTAAATACGTTTGGTGATGTTCCCTACTGTGACTTTCCATGGCTTTTTTATGCGTGACTTTTTTTATATCCGTGACTTTCCGGGACTTTTTAATCAACCGTGTCTTTGCTTTTCTTTTTCCTTTGTCATACTCTTTTTAATTCCATGTGAATTTTCAAAAATAAAATTACTTACTTACTTGACACAAGAAAAAGATTGATTCCGTTTGAAAATACCTACAATAGTGAGATTTAGGAAGCATGAAATTACTTAAGACATTTAACAGCATGCTTATTAATTAATTTTCAAACACAGTGATCACAAGATCAGTTGAAGCTGAACGCTGACCACTGGCATTACAAAAATGAACCTGACACAGTAGACCGCACGAGAGCTATTTTGTGGCATAAAATCTCTAATAAATTACCTATTGAATTTCGATGAAAGCTGCGCTATTTATATAAGTTTCAACAGAATAAATGATAAAAATTGGATCATGAAATTATTAAATCAAGAATATTTTTAGAAGGAATCGCTTATTTCTATAGCCCCCCCCCCCTGAAAAAATCCCGGGTTCGACTTGGAGAACTCGTTTGGTACCTTCAAAAGAACTTTAAAAATTTTTTTTGATTTCTGGATGATTAATTAATTTATTTACTTTATTTTTTGAGGCCCCAGTGCAGTTAATACCTCTGGGCTATCTTGGAACTGTGTATCCCTCGGGACAGGGCCGTATCCAGGATTTTTTGAGGGGAGGGGGAACTTTTTTAAAACGCATCAAAAAACTTTATATTCGTTTTTGTTAAATTTTTTCGAGTTGGATAAAAATTCCGTGGGGGTTCAAATCCCCTAAACACCCCTGGACACGGCCTTGTTTCTAGGCCATGTTGGAATTGTGTATTTATTTTTTATTACGCATGACACTTAGCTATGACTTGGTTTTTGGTGATTTCTCATTAGAGGTCTGCTGCCTATTATTTGCATTTTCCTTTTTAGTTGTTTTTCATCTCTTTTTCCTTTCCCCCTGTATTCTGATCATAGAGTCTTTCGGGAGGGGAAGGAAGCATAGGATGTTGTATATTCTCTCACTGTTTGTTGCTTAGTATTGTTTGTTGATTGAAGGAGAATAAATAAATATATATGTCTATCAAAGGCCAGATGCAATGTGACAAACCCAAAAGAAAAATTAGTTTTGATAACCTAGTCCAAGTCTATTCAGACAAGGGCGGGAGTTATCAGGGATTTCCACGAGAAAAAGCTTTACGTTTTTGCTATCAACCCGAGTTTAGCTCTGTTTCTAGTATACTTCACTGCTTTTTGAATTTTTGAATATACCAACCACCTCTCGAAGAAGACTCCTTCATATATGCCATTTGGAATCGCAGCTTTGGAATCTGCTGCTTTGGGTTGCTTTGGAGTCGCAGCTTTATTGTTTTTGCAACAGTTTCAAATACAAAGAAAAAAAATGGAGAAAGTAACAGTTTGGAGATCATCTACAATTGCAGCAACATTCTTTCCGCTCTTTGGAATGTTCTTTATGGTGACTCTCTACAATCCTCTGTTGCCTAGCAACAGGGAATCTACTTTTATCTTAATTCACACATGACCACTTTGTTTGAGAGCAAAATTATCATACGGGCGGAATTGTCGGAACTATCACTAATGGCCAAAGAAGAAGAAAAAAACTAAGCTTATACAAGTTTACTAACTGAATTATGGAGCGTTCAGGAAGGAGTGTTCAATATTATAAATCCAGTCTTTCTCTAAATGAGTTTCTCAGGTCGTGATGTTTAAAAAATGGCTCCGATTAGATTTTCCTAATCAACTCATCTGCTCAACTCAACTCATCTCAGTAAACGGCCAGGATTCAGCTCGACTATTAAAAACATTATCCATTTAATATAACTACTACTACTGCTACCAACAACTAACTGCAGCACCAAGCCACCTAAGGCCAACACAGCTACTTTCCTCCGACACAATCTATTCAAAGCCTCCCTCTTGAAACACTCTCAAGAAGTTCCTATTTCCGTTAAGTCCTTCCTTACGACCCCCTCATACTCCATTTGGGGACGATATAGTTTTCGTTTGGTGAATAATGACGAAGACCACACTGCCTTTCCATAATACAACAACAAAAGAGAGAATAATGAGGACTTTTTTTTCCCAAGACAGTGAACCAACAAAACCTATTTGAATATTTTGGTCCTATATCTAAGCGCCGTCTTCCGCAAAGAAATTAAAAAACAAAAAAAAACACTTACAATAAAAGTTCTCAGTTAAAAATCAATTTTTCTTTTTTTCTAAATAGCCTTGGCATCATCAAACAGTTCGTGGTAACGAAGTGTAGTAAGGAGTGACCCGGCATTTTGATACTAAAACATACATCAAAAGAATGAAATTTTTATGCTGATTCTAAATATATGAGTTTCATTAAATTTAGTCTTTGTCGTCAAAAGTTACGAGCCGGAGAAAATTTGCCTTATTTTGGAAAATAGGGGGAAACATCCCCTAAGAGTCATAGAATCTTAACGAAAATCACACCATCGCATTCGGCGTATCAGAGAGCCCAACAGAAAAAATTTCAAGCTCCTATCTACAAAAATGTGGAATTTCGTATTTTTTGCCAGAAGACAAATCACAGGTGCGTGTTTATTTTTTTTTCTTTTCCCCAGGGGTCATCGTATCGACCAAGTAGTAGTCCTAGAGTGTCGCAAGAGGGCTCATTCTAACGGAAATGAAAAGTTCTAGTGCCCTTTTTAAGTGACCAAAAAAATTGGAGGGCACCTAGGCCCCCTCCCACACTCATTTTTTCCCAAAGTCAACGGATCAAAATTTTGAGATAGCCATTTTGTTCCGCATAGTCAAAAATCATAATAACTATGTCTTTGGGAATGACTTATTCCCCCACAATCCCTGGGGGAGGGGCTGCAAGTTACAAACTTTGACCAGTGTTTAAATATAGTAATGGTTATTGGGAAGTGTACAGACGTTTTCAGGGGGATTTTTTTGGTTTGGGGTGGGGTTGAGGGGAGGGGACTATTTAGGAGGATCTTTCCTTGGAGGAATATGTCATGGGTGAAGAAAAATTCAATGAAAAGGGTGCAGGATTTTCTAGCATTACTATAATAAAACAATGAAAAAATAAACAAGAAAACGTTTTTTCAATTGAAAGTAAGGAGTAGCATTGAAACTTAAAACGAAAAGAGATTATTACGCATATGAGGGGTTCTAAAAATACTTTAGCATAAAGAGCGAGGTATTTAGGAGGAGATAAATACCTCGCTCTTTATGCAAAAGTATTTTTAGTAATTTCAACTATTTATTCTACGGCCTTTTTGATTCAGGGGTCATTCTTAAAGAATTGGGACAAAACTTGCGATTCAGTGTAAAGAGCGAGGTATTAACGAGGGCACAAACCCCCTCGTATACATAATAAAAATATAAGAATATAAAAGTTTGTTACGTAAGTTGATTCTTAAATTACGCATATTTTTTACTAATAAAAACGTTCGTTAAAAATTAAAACTTCTAGTTGCCTTTTTAAGTAACCGAAAAATTCGAAGACAACTAGGCCTCCTTCCCCGCCCCTTATTTCTCAAAATCGTCTGATCAAAACTAAGAGAAAGCCATTTAGAGAAAGCCAAAAAAAGAATTAATATACAAATTTCATTTTAATAATTTATGTGCGGAGAGCCAAAATCAAACATGCATTAATTCAAAAATGTTCAGAAATTAAATAAAAAAACTAGTTTTTTTAACTGTAAGTAAGGAGCGACATTGAAACTTAAAAAGAACAGAAATTACTCTGTATATGAAATGGGTTGTCCCCTCCTCAACGCCTCACTCTTTACGCTAAAGTTTGACTCTTTGCTACAATTATACTTTTTAAAACAATTAAAAGCTTTAGCATAAAGAGCGAGGCGTTGAGGAGGGGACAGCCCATTTCATATACGGAGTAATTTCTGCTCGTTTTAAGTTTTAATGTCGCTCCTTACTTACAGTTAAAAAAACTAGTTTTTTTTTATTTAATTACCCAAAAGAACTATCAGATTAGCTGCAGAGAAGAAACACATCGCAATAAGAAATTATTCCAATTTTTAATAAATACAGTTAGTGAAATGAATGAACCTTTTTAGCTTGTAAAATGTTAGCTTTTATCACACAGTCTTGGCTGAACTTTTCGTTAAGAAGTAATGATGCCAATATTTAAAAAAAAAATGGATTACATGGTTAGAGATATGGGAGACAGTTGGATACTGCCCCACTCAGTGCCTAGGAAATATCTTACTCTGCAAAAAAAAATTATAAAGAGAGAGCAAGTTGTGACAGAGGAGGGTAAATTCCTTTAATTGTCTAGACAGCCCCTCCTTTTAATTAAGATACTTCACAGGTCTCATGTCAGTGTGTATAAACGTACCTAGAACAAAACCTCTTGATTTTACATAGAATTATTATTATTATGTTTATTATTATTTTGGGTGGGCCTAACAAACTGAGTCAAGGCTCAGTCTGCAATAGTCCGTCGCCTTCAATCCAACGAAGTGAGTTAAGACATAGTTTAAAAAATGCCTTCAATTGCAAAAAAATGATATGCACAAAATCAGGGTCACTAATTTGTGAACGTGGAGAGGGGAGATTTTTCTATTTACTTTTCTAAGTTTATATTTATTTTTGTATTTTTTATTATAAAAAAAGTCTAAAATAACAAAATTAACTGCTGAATTTTGAAAAGACAAAATTTTGTAAGTTTATCTTCAAATTAAAAAAAAATAAAATAAAAACCCTTTCCCTATGTTTTTCTGAATCTGAGCTCCTATAAACATTGGAAGATAATGCTGAAAAAATAATTGCATAAGCGTACCACTAATATTACAGGGAAAATACGTAAATCTGTCATTTCGCCTGAACACTTGTGGACGAACTAAACATAAAGAAAAGAAAAATGAGTCGAAGCTCAGGCGAAAAAGCCCATTGCCTCCAATCTAAAGAAATTGTCTAAATTACAGTTAAAAAAATGTCTTTGATTAGAACCTCCCCCCTCCATAATGAAAAACACTAAAGGTTTTCATTGCGGAACATAGATGCCATCCTAGAATTTTGAAAAATTCTGTTTTAGGTATTTCCATTGAAAAAAACGAAAAACATTGTTCGCTAGGTTTCATATCCTTAGGGAAAAGTTGAGCCCCCCCACCCCCTAGTAGTCCAAGTAGCAGTCCAATAGTCCTATTCTTTTTTAGGTATTTCCGTTGAAAAGAAAACGAAAAAAATTGTTCGCTAGGTTTCATATCCTTAGGGAAAAGTTGAGCCCCCCCCCCCTAGTAGTCCAGGTAGCAGTCCAATAGTCCTATTCTTTTTTAGGTATTTCCATTGAAAAAAACACGAAAAATAAATTGTTCGCTAGGTTTCATATCTTTAGGGAAAAGTTGAGCCCCCCCCCCCTTGTAGTCCAGGTAGCAGTCCAATAGTCTTATTCTTTTTTAGGTATTTCCATTGCAAAAAAAACGAAAAAATTGTTCGCTAGGTCTCATATCTTTAGCGAAAAGTTGAGCACCCCCCCCTAGTAGTCCAGGTAGCAGTCCAATAGTCCTAGTAGTCTAATTGTCCAGGGGGACCACCGAAAATGAGTCCCCCACTCTAAAGTTTTGCATGACTTGTAAAAAAGTAATAAAAATTCATATTGACAAGTTTTTGATGTGTTGTGTAATATTTTGTGTTAACAGCTCCCGAAGAAAAAGGTCCCCCTCCCCTAAACAACACTCCTGGATACATCTTTGCTCCCTTCTCCCGTGTATCTTCACGAATTGGTGCACCGGGAAGCGACGGAGGTGGCATGGAGCTTTTGCCTCTTAGATTCTTCACTTAGACTTTGATAGATAACTTTTTAGCAAAATTTTCATTGAAAATACTCTTTTTTAGTATTATCAAGAATTAAAAACTGCCCCCCACCAAAATTTTGAAAAGTTTGTTTTGCCCTCACCCCCTTAATTTTTGTGAGTTGACACCATAAGTCGAAGCCTGGGCTACAGAGGTCTATTGCTTCCAAAGAAGTAGGTTAAATATCAGTTTAAAAATTTGACTTCAATAAAAAACACGATACATACAAACAATGGAGTGCTTATGCTAAAAATCATAGCCAGAGCGTACCACTAATATTAGAGAAAAAATCTGTAAATACACCATTTTGCCCTTTGACTTATAAGTACTATCATATTCGAATTTATTCATTAAAATCTGAAATTACGTCATTGGAGAAAACCACATACAAAGAAACAAGGAACACATTTACTAAAGAATTATATAGTAGGAAGACCTTAGTGTGAGAATTAGTACAAAGGTTCCATGAATGCTTTTTTTCATGAAAGCGAAAATGAGACAATGTTGCCTGTTACTTTAGACACGCAAGTCGAGTTTTATTTTTATTGCCGTTTTGGTTAATTCATTTCTGCTAATTAAGGAAGTCAACCCTTTGGTAGCATAATCGATTAATGCACTGCTTGCTTATCGGAACTAGTGTTGGACGATATCTTAATTAAACGATGTATCGATATATCGATGTTTTTACTTTCGACATTCGATAACCAATATATGGGTTTCAATATTTCTGATCAGTTTTTTTCTCAGATTAGCTTTAAAGTTTGGGAAAATAAATACCATTAAAGATTATTTTGCACATTTTTTGAAAATTTTTAATAAAACATATAAACTTCCATTACATGAATGAACTTTACAGAAACCCTGATTTGGAATTACTCGGACTCAGGATAAAGAAACATAAGCTACTGACTATTTTTGGCCGTTTAAATAAGCACCATGTCAATATTTTCCCTTAAGAGTTGGTTCAGCCTTCCAGTGGTTGAATGAAAAAATCCTTTTTTTCAACTATGAGTAAGAAGCCACAATAAAACCACAAAAAAAGATTATACCAGAAATCCTCCCACCGTGGAAACTTTTTCCTGGAAATTCTCCCAACCTAATATCTCAAGGGAAGGTTTCTCCCGCGTTAAATTGTCCCATGGAGAATTTCTCCTGCGGAAAATTGCCACCTCCTCTAAAATATCCCCGAGACAAATTTAACTCCTTTGAAAATTTTACCTGAGCTATTACCCGGAATATCTTCAAATATAAAATTGAATTGGTAAAGAGAGCGTAGGTTAAATAAATTGAATTTCGTATAAGAAGACTGGCCTCGTGTATAGTCTTCTTTGAAAGTTCATCCCCGGAAACTTCCCTCCTCGCGAAAAATTCTTCCCTTGGAAAATCCCCCGCCGAAAAATTACCCACCCCAAAATGGCTTTTAACTTCCCAATAACAAATACTATATATAAACACTGAACAAATTTCATAACTTACAACCCTTTCTCCTGGGACTTACAGCGCTATATGATCCCCAGAGGAATGATTGCTTGACGTTTCAACTGCACTGATGCAAATGGCTATCTCAAGATTTTGATCGAATGACTTTGGGAAAAAGAAGCGCGTGAGGGAGGGGAGATTTACTTGCCCTTGGATCATTTTGATCACAAAATGGGGAACTAGAATTGTAATTTCTGTCTGAGCAAGCTCGCTCTTTTCTATCTTATATAATCATTGGTTTAATACGATCACCCTGGCCAAAAAGAAGAAAAAAACACAATAAAACTAATAAACACGCATTCGTCATCTTTCTTCTGGCAAAAATTACAAAATTTCACATTTATGCAGATGGAAACTAGAAACTCTTGCAGTATGGTTTTCTGATATGCTGAATTTGATTTTATGATGATTTTATGATTTTATGAGGATTTTATGATTTTATGATTTTACGATGCTTTTATTTTTTAGGTGCGTTCCCACTCTGTCTAAAAACAATTTCGTTATAAATTTTCATACCAATTTTCTCAGGCTCGTAGCTTTTGATGGGTACATGAAACTTGACGAATTGTATATATCTGGACTCGGCATAAAGAGCCAATTCATTTTATGTATATATTATTATCGAAATTCCGTGTTTAAGAGTTTTGGTTGTTATTGGGCCGAGTTACTCCTTACTTACAATTTATTATCACAAAGTATTTGATTAACTAATCATGCTCAGAATCCACTTTCAGAAAGGACATTGGTGGCAGGCATGGAAACTACTTCTGTGACAAGTTCGTATAGGTATTTCTGAGGCCCATATTACAAGACTTCCACGACTTGAGTGGATCAGTTTTTCTTAGAACAAAAGACTCCTTACTGAAAATCAAGGGAGCCGTGATGGATGCAGCTATTGACGAAGCTTGCTTTGTATTGACTACTGAAACTCTGTCATGTGCTCCCCATATATTGGTTTGATTCTGTAGTGGCTGAATCACAGGGACTGTTACTGTTTGCATCTGTTGATACAGATTCCAGTAGGGTCCAATCCATGTCTTTTGCTATTTTACTCTCAACTTGGAGATAACTGTTATAGGTAATACACGATTCCTAGAAGCGTGATTTTGGGTATGTGGCAATCATGATCGGAGCAAGATCGTGACCAGAACTGGAGTGTGATCTGAGCAAGGCCTATAAGCTTAGAAGATATTTTATGAAGCCATTGCCTTTGGAGGTTCTTAGCAACATATGAGAGTCCACCCACACTAAACATAGTTTGAGAACAGGCCTTGTCAACTTATGGATAAAGCTGTGCATGCTGTGTATCAGCATATATGAATCAGTGGATTGAATACATTATTCTTTTTCTCGACCATTTGCGAAATAATTTTCTATGTTGGATATTTTCTGCTGGAAGTTCACAGTAGATACCTGAAAACCCTGGAATAATATCGTTTTCGATACTTTGGTTTCGATATTCAATATCGATATTTAATGTAACATATCGATATAGATATCTAATATCACACAAAACTAATCGATAACACAGGATTCGATTGCGGTGATAAAATTCGTTTTTAGGGGCTTGTTGTCATCTCAAAAACTAGTTGAAGTAGTTGAATGAAACTTTCAGGGATGAATCCAGGGCCAAAAATATAACCTGGGAAAGTATTGTCAAATTTTTATTTCTACCCTTTTCTTTTTTCCAGTGCTTGGAATATTGCATACACGATATGACTGAAAGTATTTTACCTAAATTTTGTGTTTTCTGTCTTTTTTCATTGGATTTAATTATGAAAATACACTTTCTGTCATCTAAGTAAATGTTTAAACCATTATAAGGATTTTTTCCTGAATTAAAAAAAAAAGATTTACAGGTCTTAAAAACCTTATAAATTAAGATTGAACAATGGTATCTGGTTCAAAAATTTTTTCTTGTGCCTCATTTGAGAAAATTACTGTTATAGCATTAAGATTGGTAAAGGCCACCAAAGGCCTGTAAGGGAAAACACTCTAGAGGGCGAAAGAGCGATGTTAGTCACTTCAAAATATCTTCACGAGGTATAATTTTGACCTTGCATTCATTCCTGAAAGTTGCATTTTCCAAACTCCCACTAGTTTCCAAGAAATTAGTTTCCAAGATGCCCCTAAACTAGCACAACTAGCAATTTTACCAGCACAAAGGTTCAACCCGACTGCCACAAGGGTTGGGGACAGGCTTGCTGCCTGTCTCTGTAAAAAAAAGACCCTGCAACTGTAACTTCAGGTTGACACCCTGTGCACCAGCAACAGCTCTGGACGATCTTCGTCCTTTTTTTTAACTTTAAAGTTGGTATTAGGGAGATGAACAATGGTGCAGCTCTGTGCTTTCATGATCACTCTATTTTTCGGGCTTTCACCGCATTCCTCCGGAAAAAAAGATTACCCGATATCTCCTAAAAATTAACATTAATAAAAGTAAAGAGATTTGTATTTCATCTTAACATTCGCGTGTTTAAGAACTTTAATTTTGGGGAAGATTTTGGAAAGCCTAAATCTTTCTACGGAAAACAAGGAGAACACCCGAAGTACTCGTGGATAGTAGAAGTACTAGTGTAGTCAAGGATTTTTTTCCTGATGGGGAGCAACCTATTTAGAAGATAAATTTACCATCTTTTGTCTTAACTTGGGCTTCACGCTAGTTTTCAAGGAAATTTCTAAGAAGGAGTGGGTTATCTAGAAAGGCACTGCCGAACTTTTCCCCTTATCTACGCCAATGCACACTGGATTAATAAGGGTTTGAAAGTGGTATTGGAGGCAAAGATAATGGAGTAAGAAGCAAGGCAGGGGAACAGAAGTTGTGCCAAGTGTGGAGAAGTGAGCGATGGAGAAAAATTACCATTTCGAAAAACACAAGAAATACTCTCTCTCAAACATTTTCATGGATTGGTACCACTGGGAAGAGTCTTTGCAAACCTTAATATGACGCATACTGAAAAATAAACTAACAAATATAGCATTTTTAATAATTAATTTCAAAAACTTAATTATCAAAACTGAGTCCAACAGTGTCAAAAATATCACTTTTGCAAGATGGTCTTATTTTGTACTTTCATGTCCGCAAGGAGTATCTTCAACCCTGTGCTTCTCCTCATATCTTACTAACTAAGAAATTACATATTTTTATTTGTCTAGTGTCTATTTCTATTTTTATTTGTCTGTTTTTTGTCTATTATTTGTCTATTATTGTCTATTATTATTATTATTATTGTTATATAATATTTTTGTCTATTATTATTATTGTTATTATTTTATTACTATTATTATTATTATTATTGTCTATTATTATTATTGTCATTATTTGTCTATTTTTATTTGTCTATTTCCGTGTTTTTTGAAGTTTTCTTCCTCCTACCTTCAGAAAAAAAATAGCGTGCTGAAAAACAGGTGCTCAGAACTCTTAAAAGACATGGGAGATACAATTTAAGGACCTTGGAGCAGAGGCATCATTTAGGGGGGGTCAGGGGTGGGCAAATGCCCACCCAAGATTTTACAGGGGGGCCCAAGCTTCCACCACAAAGGGCCCTTTGCCGGCCATAATAATCCGTTATGTCCAACATAATCCATTCTGTCCAATTGATTTGAAATTACTGCACGCCTATTAACCAAAGAGCGTAATTACTTGACGATCCTTGGGGTAATTGCGCTATTTGCTATTAATCATTGTGAACGTTGAAAGTAGGTTAGATACATAATAAAATTCTCGAGTTCTGTCAAATGCCCATTTCCTAGATGATTACGCGACACGAAGTGATTCAGGGGGGCCCAAGATGGAGTTCATGCCCACCCCAAGATTTGGTCCAAATAGCGCCTCTGCCTTGGAGATGTGATACAGCAGATTTGTCATACTCTAAAATGTTTGAGCTTTAATAACAGCAACAATTGTCCTACCTAGATCATTATCCTGCCTATGCTTTCCACTAAATTTTTCGTCCACTAAATTCCTACAGCCGAGCTATGACAAAGAATTGGGGCAGGTAAGTGCCTGGGACCTTTTCGAGGAACTCAAATTCGTCAATATGAGCAAAAAGAGAGGTGAGATATCTGAAAAATACAGAGAGACTCATGAAAAGAAATGAAAAGAATTGGACTAAACATAATGCTTTAATTATGTATGGTCTAAGGAAGAGCACCCCTCTGACTCAAATATAAGCAAAAAAAGCCGAATCAAAGAGGGAAAATAAATGAAAGGGGGCAATTCCAGAGACTCCCCCAAGTCAAGGCACCCAGTGCACCTGCCCGCCACCCCTAAGAACGGCTCTGCTCCAAGGTAAGAGTCAAGTATAAAAATTGATTAAAAGCCTTATGATAACTTTTTTTGTTGTTGCAAGATTTGCTTTTTGACGTTTTTCTTAAATGTCTACCTTTTAATATAAAATTTTACGTTTAAAGGCATTTTTTTCTTATTTTCGTCATTGGCTATTGGGTCATTTTGGTAAATCTTGCAGAATGTTGGTTCTTTAGAAGATACAATTCGGTTATTCATAAATTTGGTTAATTTATTAGCTTTGGACAGATAAAATAGTTAGGTTATTAAGTTGCGGGTCGAAAATGGGCAGCGTAATGCTAAAATTATATTGATATGATAATAGTAAGAAAAAGGCATATGAAGTCAAACCACAATATGTATATAGTGAGTTTGGACCACTTCCCCCGAAATGTTGTCCGACTAGTAAAAACATAATAAAATTGCATATAAACGAATTTTGGATGCATTTTTCGAAGTTTTTGTAGCCCTGAAAAAAAATCCTGGATATGACTTAAGTATCAAATGATAAAACTATATACTAAAACCTAACAAAGAAGCATGGATTATAATTCTCAGTTCGAAATATGACCTTATTTCTTCGGTCACTTGTATCATTCCGGTGTGCATAAAGTGTACAATAAAAAGTCCACGTGAATGAGTTGCTAGATACCTCACAGAAAATGTTTCTCTTGGAGTTTGAGAGGAATCATTAAACATAACTTCAATTATATGCCGGAAAACTACTTTCACTGTCTCTAGTTTCCCACCATATTCATGTTTTCCGTTTATGTTTTAAAGTACACCGAATCATGAAAACTGGAATCTTAGGCCAGCTAAGTAGGGTAACTTACCCTGGATGCCCACTGATGCGATTTCACGCAAAAAGTGTTGTTATTGCGTGATCCGTCGAGGTCCTTCCGCAAGTTTATGCGTCACAACCGTTTAACGGCCGCATTGAAATATTTCTAAGGAGCTACTAAAAATCGCATCCGTTATTGATTGGACAGCGTCTTGAACCATGATTTTGAGTAACTGAGATTAATTACGTAGAGCTATCCTAGGCTACTACAAGTTCGTCCTTTAAATATTTTCTTGGATTCAAGAACTGGATTAAGACTATTCCTATGCACATGCTGTTCTAATATCAAGGAATGTTTTCTGCACTTCAACGGCTGCAGTGAGTCGTTTTTGTGTGAATATTTTTGCGATTTTCCTTCATCTACCATCCGTGAGTGGTTTTGCGTTAAATAAAATCGCATCAGTGGGAGCCAAGGGTTAAACAGAAAATTATTTCCTGGGTACTATGATGTAAATCAGTAATAATTTGGCTCAAGGCCAAATTTCTATTGTAATAATTATCAACCTGGGAGATGCTCTTTAGCTAAATTACAAAGTCAAAGAAGCTTGAGGCGTCTCTACCAGTGGTGCCAATTCAAAAAAAATCTGGTGGTGGGGGGGGGAAATTTATTTTCAAATTTAGGGGAGGAGCTAATTTTGCTTTTTGTTTCGATCTTTTCGATGAAAATAACGAAAAGGGTATTTTTTAATGAAAATTAAAAAAGTTATTTTTCTAAGTCTAGGTGGCGGAATCTAAAAACAAATGGCCCCTCTTCTCCCATCAAATTAGCCTTTCTGGTCTCCACCCTCTGAGATAGGACAATGATTTCAAAAAACGTATGCAAGGAGGGGTTATTTTAGGTGGATGCACTTCAATGAGGAATGTTAGAAGAATTTATTCAAACAGAAAATCAGGTACCATATTCATATGGAAAATACAAGAAGATGTTAATAATATCAAGATCATGAGTTTTGCCAAGGGTAAAAAAGGACAGGCAACCTGAACATTTCTTATTAAAACAAAATCTAATTTCTTTGCTTTTTAACTCAAATTGGACTGCACTTTGTCTCATTTATTTCTCTTTTTTTCAGTTGTTTTCTTTGTTTCTGAGGTGACTGAGGGTTTGGAAACGTCTCTCATATAATATAGCCTTTACTTATAAATTATGTTAATGGATTCTTTTGAATTTTTAATGGCTTTTATTTAAAAAATCTGTTAATACATTCTGCTAATTCTGTTAATTGAATAATGTTTGTTTTAGGACCAATTTTTAAGAATTGAATACATTTAATACGTGCCCGAAATATTTCCTTGTAAGTTCGTGCCCCTTAGAAGAACGATATTGAATTCAATTTTCTCTTGGGCTGTCTACTCTCTGCCACTTAGAACAGTGGCGTCGATTTGAGAGACCAGGAGGAGTACGTATTCCCTAGATGTTTTTTACCACCGTAAATTTTTGATAATTCCTTTTTTAGAGTATGTTCATAAAAAAATTGAAAAAATAGCAATTTTACCCCCTCCTGGTTTTTGAAAATATCCCCTAAGCCTTAGTAATTTGACGTCACTAAAATGGGACTCAGCAAATAGTACCTCTTGTTCCACCGAAGATTACACTTACACCACAACTGCACACTCAAGTCAAAAATGACACACCTGGCTCACTTATTTTACGCATGGCGTGCGCCACCTTGGGTTCAAGTTTTTAAATTAGGCAACTTGTCACCTCCCTTTTTTTAGTAAAACTCTTACCTCTCTTCACCTCGCAGACGTAGGAGTGACATATCAATTACCTCAATCTTCTTTCTTAGCCGACAATAGTTGCGAACATAGGGTATCCTAAGTAGTATCAAGGTAGTAGTAATATCAAAATAAGTAGTATCAAAATAAGTAGTATCATAAGTTGTAGTAATAAGTAGTATCATAAGTATCATAAGTAGGGTATAACATAGGGAACATAGTTGGGAGCTAACTTGGGTAAAAGGCTGAACTTTAAACATATTTCCTTATATCGTCGTTATTGAATATTGTATAGCTTGAAACCTTTTTCAAGCTGTTGTCAAGGGTGAGGATGGAGGAGGGCAAGGGTGAGGACAAACCCAATGAAATTTAACAACATTTTCCTAAGATACTATTAACACAGCCACACACGCTTTTTTTAGGAGAACACAATAACAAAAAAACTAATTTTATTTGATAATTTAAGTATAATATGCACAGAGATCTGGTATAATTTTGGATCTCAGGGAAGTAAATTCATCTCCTACGTAAGTTCCTTTTTGTACGTTACATACATTTAAGAATATGGTTTAATTCTTATTTAGATCAAGGCCATATCCAGGATGTTTTATTGGTGGGAGGGGGAGATATAAAAAAATCTAAAAACGCATAAAAATATGTTCATATGCATTTTGTTACGTTTTTTCAAGTCTGACAAAAAAATTTTAGGGCGGAAGTCAAACCCCCTAACCCCTCTCCTGGACACGGGATTGATGTTAATACTCCTGATTTATATTGTCTAGCTGATTCTCCCTATGAGAGCAGCTTAACAAACGGTTTAGGCAATTATCACAAAAGCGCCTTCTCTTATATAGAGAATACACCTAAAATTAATGTTCTTACGTTAAAATGGTTCTGTACAAATAGTAGTTAATGATACAAATTACCATTAACTGCGGTCAATTTTCTTCAACCTATACTTCTCCAAATCATGCTTTAATACTATCAATTGAACTGTTTTTTGTTCTTCCATCTATTGTGGTCAATTTTTTTCTCTTTTTTTTTGACAAAAGAAAAATTTATCATTTTCAAAATAACAACGAAAGTGACAGCCAACTTCCGTATGTCCTTCTCTCAATATTAAAAATCACATATTTTTTAGGGTATATTTCTTTCACGGCGATTCTTCCGGGTAATTTCTCCGCGACTCAGGAACTGGCTGCCCTTGGTACACGACGTATTAACTAACGATGTTATACCGCTGTTGCATTGTCAGTTAAACACACCATCGACTCTGTTGCGAGTAGTTGTGGGTGACGAACTGAACACATTCTTAGGATTAATAAAAAATTACCCTCTGGATAACAATATTACTTCGAAGGTATTTTTTTTCTGTTTCTCAGAGCCAAAAGTAAAGAAAAAATCAATCGCTGCAAAAATTGTATAAAAGCGGCTTTATGTTATATATATATATATATATATATATATATATATATATATATATATATATATATATATATATATATATATATATATATATATATATATATATATATATATATATATATATATATATATATATATATATATATATATATGCTTCAAACACGTTATATAAAACATACTATGTCATACAAATATACAATATATGTTATATACAACATACTTCGACCAAGTCTATTGAAGAGGAAGGGAATAAGTATAAGACCTAAGACTTAAACTTTCCAAAATCGATATACATGTGCAGGGTTTCAACCTGTCAAAATGAGGTTATTTTCCTCCCCGTAAATTTTTCAACCCACCCCCAAATTTTTTTAGGCTACATTTAGGCCTATTTTTTTATTTTTTGGATGAAATATCTTTTTTAACAATTTAATTCGAAAATACAAAAAATTGCCCCTCTAAGTTTTGAAAATAGAACCACCACTACGTTTTTGTTAATTGGTCCTACCATCTTAAGAAGCAAAATTAGTTTTAGGTAAATATTTTAAAAAAAATTTCTCTGATGAGAAGTTTTACAGGCATTTATTTCTTTTTTTGGGCATAAACTCCAGGAATTCTAGGAAATATAAGCTCGAAGCTAAAAACACATAGTTGTAAAGTATCCATGCGTCTTGAAAAGAAATTCCTTGACATAGCTTATTACACCAAACACATAATTTCAAACAATTACCATTAGGTGAAATTCGAAAGCTGGTTTTACTTTAACAATAAGATAGCTCTATAGTAGACGTTCGCAACTTTTTATCACTTTCTAAAATTTGAGAGCTATTTCCCATACAAGAGGAACTTCATTTTGGGGATATAGTCAAATTAATTTGATTAGGATATATTCCTTCATTAATCATAACAAGACATAACTTTCAATAGTAAATGTTTTATTGCTTTCTAAAATTTGAGAGTTATTCTTTTGATGCCATAACTTCATAGCTGGGATACAGTCAAGTTAATTAAAATAGGATCCCTTGCTTTAATGCTACCAGGAAACAACTTTCAATAATGGACATTTTATTGCTTTCTAAAATTTCGAGAGTTGTTTACCTTAAAAAAACAATTTCATAATAGGGATACAGTCAATTTCATTCAAGTTCAATCTCTTGCTGGATTACTGACTCTGGAAACCAATTTTAGTTTGGGTGCCATTTCCTAGCCGACGACTATAAAATATTATATAGTAGCATAATGAAGTAATGGGAATATAATGCAATGTAAAAATTATATAAAATAGCAGATAAAATCTAGGCATGGCATTATTCATAATATCAGTAAGAAAAAAGTCACAGCTAATGTATTTTAAGAGAATTAATTCAATTGGAAAAAACAACTAATTGATGGAAACATCCAAATGTTTATAAAATTAGCTCTATAACATGAAACCAAGCATACGGTACAATATAACTAATTAACATAGTTAGCAAAAAACTAAACACATCAAATGCTACATGCAAGCTCAGAAGTTACTTAATTATCAGCTTTTGTGAGCTTTATAAATTGCTAAGCAAGAGAGAGCTTCAACATTATAAATAAAATAGTAAATGCGAGTTTGATAAAATGGTACTAATCTAATTAATAAACAATTATTCAAAAATACGACTTTGCATAACTAGTAAAAATTAACATAATAGAAAAAAGCTAAAAATGATGTAGGTTAAATTATAAAACTATTTGCAGGGTTATCAATTGAGGGGATCCGGCTATTCCCCCCTCCCTATCACCTTAAGAGCTTTTTGTTTGGTATTTCAACTTAAAAATACCTGTTTTAGTATTTTCATTGAAAAAGTTAAGAAAAACAACACAATCGCATCCTATATTTTGAAACTGATTTACCCCCCCCCTCCTCTTCACATTTTACTGAATCAACACTCTTTACTAGTAGGCTGAATTCTTCACAAAAGAAAAATCAAAGTCATTAAGTAAAAGTTAACTTTCCCACTTGTTTTTCAATGATTTTCTTTTTTTAATTCTTTTTTTCGCACGCAAATTGTTGAAGTGCCAGAAAAAAATTTCGCAAAACCACTAAAGATAGTAAAAGTTTCTCTACACATACCTGACCACATCTGAAAACTAAGCACTGATTTAAAATATATTAGCCACAAACAAATTGAAATTGGCACGCGGAATTAACGATGCAATTAACGTAAGCGCTATTTAAAGTCCGCGGCTAGGAATATATAAATATTGATTTTGTGACTACATACATCTTTATAATGAATATGAACTATTGTCAAAAATTAAAAATACAAAGGATGTCTTACTACCAAGGGCAGTGAAAGTGCTATATGAAATTTGAAATGAAATGAAATCAGTTTTATTTTGAGTGGTCAATTGGAAACGTATACATATAGTTCTATCCAGGTTATCTTGAAAACCATCAGCAATCTTAAAAAAAAAGAAAAATCGGGTAATCAGATTTTTAATGAAAATTATTTTTTAGTTTAAATTGGTTAACTTTTTAGAGTCTTTTCTTCTACGAGATATGCTTAGATTTGGAATTCAGATTGAGTTTTTTTTAAAACTAAAAATAAGTGTCCCAAAATGAAAAATAAGACTTTTCTTTTTTGGGGGTGGGGTGTATTTTTACGGCCAATCCATTCAAACGCATTAATTCCTCAGATTTATAAACAATCAGTCAGTTGAAATCTATAGTTTTTTCAGGAGGATGGAGGAGAAGAGGGTAAGAAAAGAAAAATAAAATATATTCCAGGCTGCTTGCACTGAGGATTACTTGCGAGACTGGTTTTCAACAAGATACAAAATTTCCACCTCTAATAAAATGTGTGTTTTATTTACCAGTATTTTCAACTTTTAATGTTCAATTTATAGCCGAAGGTAAAGAGCATATCAGCAAGAACACTATAGCACTGAATAATAGACAATATTGCTTTAGAACGCTAGTAGTGAATGGTGGCCACGCAATCGAGTTTCTACGCTATATATATATATATATATATATATATATATATATATATATATATATATATATATATATATATATATATATATATATATATGTGTGTGTGTGTGTGTGTGTGCGTAATGCAAACAAAATTAAATACCAACAAATAACATATGCACAAGGCCTAATCCCCTTGAATGGTGTGAGATACCAAATATTTTTTCAATGTGAAAAGGGAGTAAAAAATTACTTGCGGTGAAAATTCTTTTTGCACAGAAACATTCTTTTTATTTTTAGGGGCTGGTTTCGCATTTTCTGCAAATTTTTTTCGTCCAAATCGTTAGGCAAAAAGATATAGTTCGATTTTTATTTAGATGACTTGACTGATTTAGTGTTTCAGTGAAGAAGCATATTTAGATGGCTACACGGATCAAAAAAATGATCCGGACAATTGTAAACAATTTGTTTTTGTAATCTTTGTAGATTTTGTACCGGAACTATCAACCCACTAAAATTATCTTGAAACATAGTAATGTATACTCTGTGTTCTCTAAAAATACTGCTATAAATAAATAAAAACAAAATGAAATACTAATTTATTTCTGTATCTATTTAATAAAACATTTATTCTATTTATGTAATTTATTCTATTTATGAACACATGACTGGGATGAGCAAAAGACCTATCTTGAAAAATAAAACAACAAAAAGCAACGAGAAACCCAATATAATAAGAACAAATCTAATAAGAAATAATAAAAAGGAAAAAAAACAGACAAATTTATTACCATAGCTTATACTTGATGTGCAATATTTATATTATTATGTAATTTGATACGTCATTAGATTGCAAATTTAAAGTTAATTTTTGGTTCAACATGGCGAGTGAAAAACTAATCATAAATTTTATAAACAGAATATAAATAATATAAATTTACAATTATATTATAAATTGTTCAAAGTCATTTCTTAGTGGATAATTATATTTCTTATTTAAAAGTTTTAATTCTTACTAAAATGGGCTGATGAGTTTGTTCTTACTGTGAGTACAAGGATCTATTTCTTTTTTTGTTTGGTAACAGTAGACGAAGGTTACTGCAAATTCAAATTTTTATATAAAATAAACTTAAAATATTAAACACTACCTTTTTAAAAATTTTATGAATAACTTTGTTTCAGTTCTTCCCCTTGCATGTAGGCTTAGGATGTAAAAGGAAGTTATCCAAGTTACGCGATACATTATTGGGAGGAAATGGAAGGGAAAAATGTGGAAAATTTCCCCAAAAATTTGGGAAGAATGGAAGTACCAAAAACAAGAGGAATAATAAGGAATTTCTCAAGACAGTGGGAAACAAATTAAAATGAATATTTCGGCCCTATCTCCAAGGGCCTTCCTCAGCAATACAAGAATATATAAGAAGAAACAACTTACAACAAGATAAGATCAATTAAACTAAAATAAAATTAATTTCGAAACAATCCTAGCATCCTTACCTCAGCGAAGTTCAACCAGAACTGATAAATAAATTGTGATGAAACGAGGCAATTCATTGAAAGGAAACAGAGTGATTCAAAAACTGAAAATGGTCTTTGTCGGCCTTTTAAGGCCTTTTAAAATGTCTTTTAAAATGGCCTATTTAAAAATGGAAGTGGAGGATATAGCATACTAGGATATAGTATATAGAGTATATAGAGGTATAGTATAGTATAGTATACTAGGGTGGATGTGTGCTTCGATGGATTGATGTAAGTTTATCATGTTAGGGATTTATGCATAAATCTATGGATCATTAGATTAAGGGTACCAGTTAGGGGGGGGCTCTTTCCATAGCTTTAGAAAAATGTCTTTTTTGGTACTTTCATTGAAAGTACACTCATAATTTGGGAGTTTTTTTGTGTCTTCATTTAAAGAATTAGAATAAACAGCTCTTTTGATAGTACTAAGAAACATTTTTGCGTAAAGAGCGAGGTATTGACGATGGGGTGAACTCCTCATATACATAATAATTTATGTTCGTTTTAAGTTTTATTGTTGCTCCTTACTTTCAGTTGAAATAATTTATTTTTTTAATTTAATTTCTGATCGTTTTTTAAACGATGCTGAGAAATCTGGCACCCGCTTTATGGAAAATTCTCTTCTCCCCTGAAAATTTCCTCCATGGAAAGATTTTTCAACTTAACAACTCTCCCCGCTATCCCCTAACAGAAAAAATCCCTCTGAAAACGTCAATATACTTCCTAATAACCAATACTATATGTTAAGTTAAGATGAATTAAGTTTCACGAAAGACAAATAAACGTATAACAAGTTTCACGAAGAAAAACTTAAAGTACATGTTTTGCGATGGAAAAATTAGCATGCAACAAGTTTCACGAAGAAATAATCAACATACAACATGTTTCATGAACAAAAATCAACATACAACTAATTTCATAAAGAGGAAAAATTAACGTACAACAAGTTTAAGAAGGAAAAAATCAACATACAAAAAGTTTCACGAAGAAGAAATCAACATAAAAAAGCTTTCGGGAAGATAAAATAAAAAAATACATAGAAAAGTTTCCAGAAGAAAAAAACAACATACAATAAGTTTCACGAAGGAAAAAATCGACATTCATTATGTTTCACGAACAATGAATCAGCATGCAACAAGCTTCACGAACAAAAACCAACAAGAATCATTTTTCACACACACGGAAGTTTCACAAAAAAAAAAAAAAAAATCAACGTAAAACAAGTTTCACAAAAACAAAAAATCAACATTCAACCAATTTTACAAAGTGTTTTAAACCTTAAAAAAGAAAACCAAAAGTTTGAAGCTTATTAGAAATTATTGTTATAAATTGGATTTGCTTTAATAATCAAATATCTTTGAAAAAACTGCAATATGAAAAGACAGCAAATTGTCTGCGGTTAGAATACAAGGGACAATGAGAATCCATATATAGAAGCCTGCCGCGTGCCGCTAGCTGGTACAGCTAGTATATATATATATATATATATATATATATATATATATATATATATATATATATATATATATATATATATATATATATATATATATATATATATATATATATATATATATATATATATATTTAATATATATATATATATATATATATATATATATATATATATATATATATATATATGCTTTAGGTGCCAGAGGGAATCATATGCCAGTCATTGTGTGCCACGCTCGGGTCGATTGCTAGGAGTCATCAAAAGAAACCCTATTGGAAATGTTTTGTTAATTTTAAACGGTCGACTCTAGTTTAAACGTTATTTTTGTAGGAAAATGTCTGAAAACGCTTTTGGTTTGATAATTCATGCTGATACTGCATGCCAGATGGTGCCATATACTAGCCATTGAGTGGCACAGATTGGGACTTGCCATGGAAAAGTGCAGTCTAACAATGAAAAGGGAAGCTTCCACTTTTCAAATAAAAATAATGCGCATTTTTAGCTTATGAAGTATTTTTTTGGGGGGACGGGTTAAAAAATCTCGTAAGAATGATAATATGTGCCAGAGGGTGTCATAGTTTGGCACAGTGACGTGAATTGACATGGTTTATCACGTTGAGGGTGGCTTGCAAAATCATGAACCAATGGAATTAAAGCATGATGTTTAATAAGTAAATGTTTGAAAATGTCTTAAGAATGATGAGGGGTACCAGAGGGGGCCGTTTGCCATCTATAGTATGGGATAGTGGCTTGAATTGACATTATGTATCACGTTGAGTGTGACTTAAGAAAACACGACCTAATGGAACTAATTTTTAACAAGAAACTATCTGGAAAATGTCTTAGGAAAGATAAAGGGTTCGGGCTAGAGGGTGCCAGAGGGCCATCCATTGTTTGCCCTGGTGGCGTGAATTACCATGGTGTATCTCGTTTAGGATGGCTTGCAAAAACACGAAAACGAATTTAAGATATGGCTTTTAATAAGGATATACCTGAAAATGCTTTAGGATTGATTAGGGGTGCCGGGGGGCCAATTACCATCCATAGTGTGGCACTGTGGCATAAATTGACATGATGTATCACGCCGAGGGTGAATTGCGAAAACACGATCCAATGGGTTCAAAGCATATTTTTATCAAGAACATACTTTAAAAAATTACTTAGGAATGATGAGGGGCACCATAAGGTGTCGCTTGCCATCCATAGTCTGCCACGATGGCATGATGGCAAAAAAACGTGGTATTTTCATGACAATCTCTCAGAAATAACTGAACGCAAAAATGTGTCTCTTTGTCCTTACAGGCAAGTCTAATAGAGCAATAGAAACGTTGCATTTTAATTAATAACAACACTCCCCTTCCCCTGGATTGGCTTGCTAGGGTGGGCCAGTCACATATTGTTACGATGGTATGCATAAACTTGGCTCAAAGTTTACCGTGCCTCTGATCCTCCTGTGTTTTGAAATATACCATTTTTGACGTATTGACAGTAAAAACCTTTTTGATATTTCTATTCGAAAAATGACACTTAAAAAACGACCCCCTAGACATTAGAAACACATTCCCCATATAATTTTTGTGAGTTTTATGCCACTGCATAAAGAACATGATCAATCCACTGTTGTTGCAACTTAGCTATCGAAACATTTTTAAGTTTTTTCGCAGCTACGGTCAATGGTGTCGTGGCGTGTCTGGTATGACTTGTTTCAAAAGGTTTTAAATTTCCTGGCATTGAAAGGGCTCAAATACACTACCCATAGCTTCTTTTATGTGGAGTTACAAAGATGTAGTTGGAACACAATATCGGAAGAGTTAAAGCTCTTTTTTGGAGCTAAGGGGGAGTCCAGTAATCTTTTTTTACGAAACTTCGAAGCCAATTGACAGATTCGACCGAATATCAAAAGTATGCTGTGTGAACAATGTGGTTCCATCCCGCTTTTTATCGGTATAATGACAGAAAGATTGAGATGGCTAGGACAGGCTCTGTGTATGAAGTATGGAAGATTGCCAAAAAAAATTCCTTCTCGGCCAAATGAAAAGCGGGTGATCTCTGATGGGATGAGAGGATGCCGCAAGGAATGTCTAAGGGAAATTGAAACTTTGTTTGGGGAGTATAAAGAGGAAAGTTTTGAATAGATTGGAATGCAAGAGGGGGCTATGTTGGCCTCAGGTGGGTTGGTGCTGCAGTGAGTTTTTATTAGTTGTGGTAATATTCTTAAATATCAAGCTTACAAAGTTTTTGGTTCTTATAATTAGATAGCAACGACTATCAAAAACTACATAAGGAGCTGTTTTTCGTTGAAATTGAATACCCAATTTTTCTTAATTTTTAAGACGTAAATGATTATATAAGATTCCATTTAAACGCTTGAAACACCCAAATTTAACTTTCACTGTCCTTTTTCCTGTAATGAGAATAAAACATAGGTTTTTACCCTTATTATGTGAAATTTTGCTCATTCGAGAACACTTTGATACTCCTGTATTATTCAGCTCACACTCGAAAAGTCTGCCGAATGTACGATCTATGGAAACCGGTTTCGTAGCCGCAAAGACAAATGACGGTGAAAGAATGCATTAGACTTGTATAATTTGGGCTATATATTTGCACATTAGGCGAGGGGTGCACATATCCCCCTAATGTACAAATACTTTGCCCAAAATATATTATTATATAAATTAAAGTATTGTATACTTCATCCTATTTTGGTATATTTCATTAGGATTAATCTAACTTCACTTCCTGAGTGTATATTTGTAATAGTTAGGTGGTAGCTGATAAACTAAATTTCTCCCCTCAAGCTGCATATTGGCATCAATAAACTAGGATGTAACAAAAGTCTCGTGAAGATAAAGCTATCTCAATTATAAATTATCACACCCACCATGCTATGCAAATTACCTGATTTAATATCCCAATCTATTATAATGAATACATCTCTAAATTATTCACAATTTTCAGGTTAATTAAAGAACCGGAAAATGAAAATTTGCCTACTAATTACGACGGCAGCAAGTTTGTGCATCGCACTTAGCTTTGGCGCGCCGGCAGATAGCAAAGAGAAAGCCGTTGATGTGAGAACACATGATGAAAACAAACAAGCTGATGTCGTAACAGAGGAAAAGAAGAATGGCGTAAAGGTGGAAAGAAGAGAGGGGCGGACAATAAGTACGTAAATAAACTGTAATGGCTAACTATTTTAGCTTATATATTTTCGCTATTTAAGAACGTCACTAAGGGTAGAAGGACGAAGTGAGTAAAATAAAACCCGTTCAAAGTAAAAAAAAAAAAAAAAAAAAAAAAAAAAAAAAAAAAAAAAAAAAAAAAAAAAAAAAACGCTAAGTACTTTACGTATTATTCCAGCAATACTCAAGTTTACGCTATGTGAAACTCGAGAAAAGACCAGTGTTATCTGTCTGTATTAAGAGACAATTAGCTTACGCTCAATGGAAAACAAGTGGTGGGTGATAAATTGCATTGGAATTCACGCTATATATTTGCAGATTAGGGGTGGGGGTATAGTATTTGGACTGCGTGAAGTTAGAAAACAATTCTTACTTCATAATAAGCAGAATAATTTTAGTTAATACATTTTGCATACAAACTCACTGTACCTTACCCCCACTCCCTCTAATGTGCAAATATAAAACCCAAAATGGTTTCTAAAGTTTTGCTCATCATGTCTTGGTATTTTTCATTACGGCTAACCTAACTTCACTTCTAGGGTGTTACCGGTATAATACACAAGTACCATATGCTAAATAGGGAATTTCATTTGGTAAAAGATGTGAAATGGGGTACTCTTCAGTCTTGGTCCTAGAAGAGAAACTTTGATCCCCTGTACTCCCCCACCCCTCAAATAAAAATTGAGATGACATGACTGATTTTCCATTAACTTAAATGTAGAAATACCTTTTTGTTTACAGGGCGTGGTGGTATATGACGGGAACACACACAAAAGGGGCCAGTGTATAAGAGTCGTCATGTTTGCTGTTTTAGTGATTTTCCACAACTCCCACACTTTATGTTGAAGTGGTATTTATAACCCTCCTCCTAAAGAAAATACTCTCGATTGATTGTTCTAAACAGGGTTTGTGGATCCTATTTGGGTATCAAATTAATTAGGAGATTTTTTCCTTTTTTCTCTTTTTTTCTTTTTTTTTTGTAAATACTGTGGCAGCTCTGGCCTCTCTCGCACCCAGGACAAAATTTCGATTTATGCCCCTCTCCCTTGTCTCCCAAAAATTTTCAAGCCAAAACTAAAACAAACTTTTTATTTTTTTAAATCTGACATTTATTACTTATATGGGAAAAAGTATGTAAAAAAGCTTCAATTTGCTTATACTTAATGGTAACTGCGTCTTCTACTTTATTTTGATCAAAACAAAATTGCCAAATTGCCATAAATGCTAGATTGCTTATTTGAAATATTACGCCTCCAAAATTTCTTCGCCTGGGGCAAGTACTCCCTACGTCTCCCCCTAAAACCACCTCTTTTGAATTATCAAAGTGGTTTGGGTTACTCTACCCTTTCCAAAAAAACTGCATAGCGTCCACTACTCAATTATTCACGCTAAGATGACGCCAGATATGCTCAAAACGCCCACGGGTTACAAAATCTCTTCTCTAATAAAATAGCATTTTTTTCCCATATCAATCTATATAATTGAAAAATATCCGTAAATGATAGCCAATCACTAATTTTCAGCTTTGAAAACAACCTCAAGACATTATAGAACGAGTGCCTCCAACCAAGCGAGTAGCTTTTCTTATAAATATAGTCAGTTGGTTTCAATGATGTCGAGGTTTATATGTTGTTTTGATAAGACTATCCAATTTTGTTTAACGACAAGGGGCCGAGTAGAAATTTTCATAGTTTTTATGGGAGGAGTGTAGCGACTGATTTTATGCTGAGGAAATGGACAAAATATTTTTTCTCCGGTCCTTATAAAAGAGCATAAGCTGCTGTTGTTTCCGTTGGACGTTTTTTTTATGTTTGACGCCGGATGTCTTTTGTTTTTTCTGTTGTCTTTAACAAGCTCTGTCGAGAATTCACCCACAATACTCACACAATTCACCTCTGTTTTACTCTTCTAAATTTGCCTCCCCCAAAAATTAAGTCCCACGTGCTTGCATATGGTCAACAACTAATGCATTATGAAAGATATATAACACTTGTACAGTTAAAGTGATTGATGTGGCTCATTACTGAAAGGTCTAGCGCTGTGAAAAATAATGTAAGGATAAAAGCGTATTTCAAAGAATGAGTTCAAGCATCCCTTAACTGACTCATCTGATTAACCCCAACTTCCCCAGATGTAACACTTAAGAGATAACAACAACGTGCATGTCAATTTAAACATAACTTATTTACAAATTCATACCACGTTTTACTATTTGCATATAAAGTCCCTTTTGTATTCTCTGTAAAAATTTCAAGCGGTTCTCCGTTTTTAAAATTATTAAATTCTTTGTTTACATCTGACGTCACTTGTCCTACTTTTTCTACCTTTCCGTAACTTGTCCGATCACTAATCAGACCGGTTCGAGTAGAAAAATTAAAAAAAAAACAAGTTTTTTAACTGAGTGTAAGGAGCGACATCAAAACTTAAAACCAACAGAAATTACTCCGTATATGAAAGGGGCTCTTCCCTCCTCGCTGCCCCGATCTTTACGCTAAAGCTAGATTTTTTCTCGCAACTCTACTTTTTAAAACAGTAAGAAACTTAAGTGTAAAGAGCCGTGCGTTGTGGAGGAAACAGTCCCTTTCATATATGGAGTAATTTTTTAGAGTTTATATATTTAACAGAAACCATATTTTAGAGTTACTATTGAGCCGGGTCGCTCCTTACTACAGTTCGTATTAACGAACTGTAGTCCTCCGATAAATACTTTTTGTCCATGGTGAACTTCGAAGCGGGAAAAGCTTTGGAGTGGGAAAATACATACAAAGAATGGAGGAAAAGGAAACTTAAAACCTATGTTTCATCAAGGTCTGTATCCAGGATTTTTTCAGAGGGTGTTTTAGACAAGAATTTTTTCTTGGGGGGAGGGGGGAGGTACACAAAAAGACCTCTGAAAGGCATTAAAAAATTGTTTATATCCGAGTATATAAAAATTTTTACGAGTCAGACAAACATTCTTTTTTTTTTGGGGGGGGGTCAAACCTGTTAACTCCCCCCCCCACAGATGTGACCTTGGCCTCATCCAATTCCGATATTTTACGACCCCATTTCCCTCTTCCTCTACGATTTTTTATATTTGTTAATTTTTTTCTTTGCTGTCTTTGTAGTGTTAATTATTTTTGTTTGTGAATCCAGGGTTCTAATTAGGGGGAGGGTCTTTTTCTGAGGGGGGGGTACAAGAAAAAACTTTGAAAATCACATCATATTTTTATTTTCTCTGCGACCTTGCTTGTAATATGCTCGAACGCTGGAGAAGAGTGGAATAACACTTGGGCCATAGAGATAGAAAAGGAACAGACACAATTTCAGCAAAATTTCACTGTCAGATTTTTCAGTAAATAAAAAATCACGCTATGTATTCGTAATGGAATAAATGACATTGACTAGCTGGGTTGTATCCATAATTTTTTCGGGGCAATTTTTAACAAAAGGATTATTTTGGAGGAGGGGTTACTTTCAAAAACTCACCAAATTATTTTATAGTCTTTTTTGTAGTGTTTTACGAGTCGGACCAACATTTTGGGTGGGTGGGGGGTGAACCCTATAACCCCCCTGGATACGGCCTTGTAGACTAGGCAGAGTCTGAATTCAATTCCTTTGTTTATTTCTAAGACCAGGACAAAAAATAAAAAAAATCAGTTAAAAATATAAGGAACTTATTTCTTTTTTTGTATAATTCCTCTTTAAAGGGTTGTTCTGTCCCTGTGCAATTTTTTAAAATAGTGTTTCTCTGTTACTATTTTATTATTATTTTTTCCAGCATTATTCTTTTTGTAGAAGTGTCCTTAGACGAAAACATTCTCTTTAACACATCTTGCATAAATTCATAGTATATGTATTTCATCGATACTTAAGTCCTGCGCCGTGTCAGGGGGGTACGGTTGCGCCGTGTCAGGGGGGTACGGTTGCGCCGTGTCAGGGTGGGCTACGGGGTTCATGATATTGAAGGGACTACTTTCATCACAATGACAGTTGGCAACAAGTTACGGTCTAACTTGCTTGTTCAATTAGTTTATCCTGGTGCAAAATTGATTTACTCGAGTTTTCTGATATTATTTTTTTTAGCACTCAAGTGATGATCTTTATGACTAATTTAGGAGTTGGAGAAATATATTGGGGGAAGGGCTAAACGAAAAAGTATACTGGTACCCTAAACCATTCTCCCTCCTAACTTAGAAAATATCGATGATTCATGCCTTTCCCTTCAGTGGTCATACAGGATTAATTAGGTTATTGTTCAGATCATTCAGGTCACATCTGTAAAATCAATCATTTGCACTTCAAAGCGTTTTTAAAACAAAGAATAATTTTTCTATCCCATATTTCGTTTTAGGTAATAAACATACATAATTAAAAAATTTTTTTTATTGTTTTATGAAAACCGCCTATTTCGTATTTTTTCGCGGGCTAGTCTTTCTTGTGGCGCATACAGGGACTACATATGAAACTCCAAGGCTCTTAGGAAGCTCTGCTTGGAAGCCATGGTCTGTAGCAAGACCACCAACCCCTTACGATACTTTAATCCCGTTTTATTGAAAATAAACCTCATTCTAGTTCATTCTTCGGTCTCCCCTTTTTATTATGGTCTTGTTTTTATTTTTTCACGTTTTCCACTTTTCTTGTTTTTTAAGGCATGATTCCTTCCATGTCCTACCAAGTTTAAGACCAAGTTAGTTGCTGCAGTAGCAATTTCTTATCATTCTTAACTTGGTCCAGGCGTCGCTCTCTAAGAAATCATTGGCAGTAGGTGGCGCGTGCCAAACACAGTGGAACTGTGCCAAGTGTTTCGGGGACTATGTCAAAGCATGGCGGAACTATGCAGCACAGATGGCGTTGCAAGATGTGCGCCAGATGGGTGTGAAGTCAGCGACTCCTCGAATTCGATTTGAAAAATCTTTTTATCGCCAATGTTCGGAAGTAAATTGCTGTTTTATTCTAATTTAAGTCTAAAGGCATTTTTAGGCCTTCAAATTCAGCAAGTTCAAATTTTTTCATAATTTAGTAAATTCAAATGAAAGTTGTATCTTTTGTGATGTGCTGATTATGGACAGGAGCCAATCATGGCGTAATCTTATACATAGAGTTTATGCTAATATCCGCACATCCTATTTCACGTCCAGCTTTCTGTTTCTACATATTAAAAATCCTCGCACGATTCTGATCTCAAAAAGGTATAAAATAATCATTTTACAACTAATAAACGCTTATAAAGTCCAAGCGCCTACGCAGAATATTATTTTAGGGGTAGGCTGAACTCCGAAGCGGGAAAAGCTTTGGAGTGGGAAAATACATACACAGAATGGAGGAAAAGGAAACTTAAAACCTATGCCTCATCAAGGTCTGTATCCAGGATTTTTGCGGAGGGTGTTTTAGACAAGAATTTTTTCTTTGGGGGGGAGGGGGGGAGGTACACAAAAAGACCTCCGAAAGGCGTTAAAAAATTGTTTATATCCGAGTATATAAACATTTTTACGAGTCAGACAAATATTCTTTTTTTTGGGAGGAGGGGGGGCAAACCTGTTAACCCCCCCCCCAGATGTGACCTTGGCCTCATCCAATTCCGATATTTTACGAACCCGTTTCCCTCTCCCTCTACGATTTTTTATATTTGTTAAATTTTTTTCTTTGCTGTCTTTGTAGTGTTAATTATTTTTGTTTGTTGCCCTTTTCTGTAGCCATGGCTCATACGCCTCTTGCGTTGGATATACCATATCCAGGAAAGTATTCCGGATGTTTGTTTGGGGTTGGGGGCTACCAAATGAAAATCTTTTCGGGGAGTGGTTAGCCAAAATAATTTCTGTAGGACGGGGGGGGGGGTAGTAATTTTTTCATCGTTTTTAAGACCAGTTTTGAGTCAGAGAAATATCTTTTAGTATTTCTTCGAGAAACACTAATTAACTAATTTACGAGTTGGAAAAATATATTAAGGGGTGGAGGGTCAAACCCAGTGATCGAAAAAGTATCCTGACTCCCTAGACCAGCCTCCCCACTGACTTAGATAATATTGATGTGTCACACCTTTCCCCTCAGTGGTCATTCAGGGATTGCTTAAGGAATTATCCCAAATGATCGAATGTTAACCACTAGAAATAATTGAATTTATGTGCATGGAGTTATAAATTTGTATCTTGGCAAAATATATCCAGTCCTAATACTGGTGTTGCTGCCATGGCCTCTACTACTTCTATTAAGTGGACCACATTTACCATGATTAACCGTTCTGCAAATGCTCCTAGTAAAGCTGCTCCTGATAAGGCTGCTACTATTTTTGCTATTCATACCACGCGACCCAAGTACGCTATTCAACTATAATACTGTATCCTACTCCAATAGTGATACTACTATTATCTCTTCTACCACTTCTACTACATGGACTACACTTACAATGGCTAATCTTTCTACAACCACTCCTACCAAGACTAGTACTATCTATATTATTCATTCATACCACACAACTCCTCATGATTTTAATCATGTCCACTCCTACCTCGAATGCCATTGCTGTGGCTACTATTGCTGTCACTGTCTTATCTACCCCGACTTGTCGAGTTGAGACTAATATTGCAACTCTTGTTACTACCATTACCATTACCCCTACTGTACTAATACTACTGCAACACTAGCTGCCCCCACCATGACTTCTCCAGGCTATGGTAGTTCCCCTACCATGGGTAACCGTGTAAGAAATACTGCACACCCTGCAACTACTGCCACTAAGACTGCTGAGGTAACTACTACTATGATCAATGCTGTGGTTACGATGTTGAACAAATGACATTACTGTGGCTACTATTGCTGCCACTATCTCGTCTACCACGACTAGTCGAGATGAGACTAATATTGCCACTCTTATTACTACCATTACTCTTACCCCTGCTGTATTAATATTACTGCAACACTAGCTGCCCCTACCATGACTTCTCCTAGTTATTGTAGTTCCCTACCATGGCTGGCTGTGTAAGGACTAAATTAGACCCTGCAACTACTGCCACTTAGACTACTAAGGTAACTACTACTATGCTCAATGCTACGGTTACAATGTTGAACAAATGCCATTACTGTGGCTACTATTGCTGCCACTATCTCACCTACCACGACTTGTCAAGATGAGACTAATATTTCTACCACTGATTCTACAGCTATTACAACTACTATGACTACTGCTACACTAGCTGCCCCTACCATGACTTCTCCTAGTTATGGTACTTCCCCTGAAACGGGCAACCGTGTAAGAACTACAGCAGGCCCTCAACTACTACCACTAAGACTGCTATGGTAGCTACTACTCAATGATACGGTTACGATGAAGGTTCACAAGTACTGGAATTTCTACTATGCTACTATATAACTTCTATACAGACACACGATGACTGCTACTATTAGTATTACTATCATGGCTACTTCTATAACCTTTTCTGCCACTGATTCTACAGCTATTACAACTACTATGACTACTGCTACACTAGCTGCCCCTACCATGATTTCTCCTAGTTATGACACTTTCCCTAACATGGGTAACCGTATAAGAACTACAGCAGGCCCTGCAACTACTGTCACTAAGACTGCTATGATAACTACTACTCAATGCTACGGTTACGATGAAGGACCACAAGTACTGGGATTTTTACTATGCTTCTACTTTTACGCTGCTACTATATAACTTTTATACAGACACTCGACGACTGCTACTATTAGTACTACTATCATGGCTGCTACTATTACCATTTCTACCACTGATTCTACAGCTATTATAACTACTATGACTACTGTGCCCACAACTAATTTGACTACTATGACCACCTAGGTCCCCGTGAACCCCTGTGACTCGAGTTTCTGTTGCTGTTGCTATAATTGCAGGAACTACTATGCAGGGGCACCATCAGAGGGAGGTATGAGGGAACTTGTCATCTAGGTTCAGAACATAAATATTATTTGATATTTTAATGCTTAAAAATTGATTTAATTAAAAAACAAATTAAAAATATCCTTGCAAGATTTAGAAATATAAACCCTTTTTTGTACCCTCGTTAAAAAAAAAAAGAAAAATATTCCCAACAATTTGACGTCTTTCATTTCTCATTAAAGTGAATAAACATGAAATTAAAGCTCATCAATAAATAAGAAGTTATTTAGATGTAAAGGGAAGATAAGAATTATTGAATGAAAAAATAAAGAAATTTTTCAAGATATCTTTTTCTGAAGAAGAAGAAGAAGACAAATATTCATGCTAAAATTTTTGAAGTAGCATGAAAAAGCAAAACAATAGTCTAGATCTAGAGGGGGGGGGGTCCTCCAAATCTCTGGATCCGCCCCTGATACCAAAGAATTTAAGAAGGAATAGCTTTTCTTTGAAGGTGTAGTTGTCTTTGACAATCACCATATCGTTACGTTTTGATTTTTTACGGACGATAAGTGCTTTTGAAAACAACACGTTAATTTTGCTCATTTATTTTCTGGGTTCTGGGTTCTGGGTTGTAGCAACACTGACAAAATATGATACTGCCCCAATAACTTTAAAATTTTAAAATAACGAAAAGAAAATTTCAGTTATGAATAAACCTCAGGTTGGCCCGGGGGTTGAAAATATTTTAATTTTGATATAAAGCTAAAGAATAAAGAATGCGGTATTAGACTTTACAGTGCCTACCGGTGGTGATGATCTCCATTTTTGGGCATTCAGCCAGGAATTGCAATGGGGGGCTGGAGGCCAACCATCCTGTGCTTTCGCACACCCTTCCCGTTTACCTTTCCAAGATTTCTCCAGGTACCCATTTAGAGCTGGGTCGACTCTGGCTGAGCTTACAGTCACGCCAATGACCCCCGTCCCAAACTAAAAAATTCGGTACACTGGGATTCAAACCCTCGCCCTCTCAGGCAAACGATCCTGAATCCAGCTCACATATCCGCTCGGCCAGGACGGCACTTAATTTTGATTTACTTGGTACTTTAACTCCCAGTTATTTTTATGATGGACATTTAATACTTTGAAACAGTGGAGCGACCCGGCTAAATATTAACCGAAACTCTAAAAACCAAAATTTTGATACCGTTCGATATATCAAGAGAATTGGCTTATTACGCTGATTTAAAATATTTAACTTTCATTAAGTTTAGTCTTGCCAATTAAATGCTTCGAGCCTGAGAATATTTGCCAGATCTTTGACAAAAGGAGGAAACACCCCCTAAAAGTCATAGAATCTTATTGAAAATCGTAACATCAGATTTAGCGTATCAGAAAGCAATATTTTAGAGGTTTCAAGCTCCTATCTGCAAAAATGTCAAATTTTGCATTTTTGCCAGAAGAAAGATCACGGATGCGTGTTTATATATTTATTTGTTTGTTTTTTCCCAAGGGTGATCGTATAGACTCAGTTGTACTGAAATATTGCAAGAGGGTTCATTCCAACGGAAATGAGAAGTTCTAGTGCCCTTTTTAAGTGACCAAATTTTTAGAGGGCAACTAGGCCCCCTCCCCCACCTTTTTTTCAAAATAGTTTGGTAAAAAATTGAGATAGCCATTTTTTCATCATTATTGAAAGGCCCGATAACTATGCCTTTGGATATAACATTACCCCACTCACAACCCTAGGGGAAAGGTCTTAGCTATAAAATTTCCCTATTGTTTACGCCTAAGATTTGCTATTGGGAAGTATGTATATATTTCGTATCCGTGGGGGGGGAGGGATGGATTTTATGCTGGGGGTTTTTCACGGGGAAACTTTTCAGGGAGAGGGAAGTTTCCAGGTGGTGAACTAACCAGGGGAAAGTATACACTGTGAGAATTTGCCAGAATTCCTACACAAAATTCTTTTTATATGTCCTGCTTTTTCTTTTCTGTCTCAATTTTACGCGTAGAATGGTTAAGGATAATTTTTCAGGGGTAAATTTTCACCGGGATTGAATCGTCAAGAGGATATTTCCGTGGGAAAAGAGATTTCACCGTGGGGTTGCGGCCAGGTTTCCTGACATTATTGAAAAAGGTCAAAATTAAATAAAAAACAATGATTTCAATTAAAAGTAAGGTGGACCATTAATATTTAAAACAAACAGAAATTATTACGTATATAAAAAGGATTGGCCCTTCCCCAACACTTTAGTCCTGCTTCGGTGATTTTTACTTAAAAAGTTAGTTTTGTTTCGTTTCTGTCTTCCCTTTTTATTTTGAGTGCTTGAGACGGGCTAGTGGATCTCTTTTTCGAAATATCTTTCGTTTTTTTCACTCCCTACAAACAATTTTCGTTTGGTTTCTTAAAAATTTACTCTTTCATCGTTTTCCTTGGATTTTGTAACTAGTTTTATATATATATAATATATATATATATATTTCTGAATTATATATATATATATATATATATATATAATATATATATATATATATATATATATATATATATATATATATATATATATATATATATATATATATATATATATATATATATATATATATATATATATATATACATATATATATATATATACATATATATATACATACACACACACACATATATATATATATATATATATATATATATATATATATATATATATATATATATATATATATATATATATATATATATATATATATAGTAAGAAAACAGGATATGACACAATTTTGAGAAGAAAAAAATCCAGAGACCTATACACATAATGAGAATAAAGGAGTACAGAGATTAAACTAAGGTGTACGCCTTGACTAGTTGGTGGATGGGCTGTAAATGTAAGTTTAGGAAGAATGGCAAGTAATGTTTCTGAATTATTGCGGTGAATCGTGCTATTTATTATAATCAGGCCTAGAAGAAATCAGAAAATAATGTGTCTCCAGTTTGAATAAATGAAACTCCATGAAAAAAAATCTATTGTAACTACTGCTACAACTACTTCTGCTACTACTAGTACCGCCACTGCTACTGCTACTACTAACTACTGCTATTACTATCGCTACTACTACTACTATTACTACTACCACTACTCATACTACTACCTACTAACTACTGCTACTAATAACTCACTGCAGCACCAAGCCACCTGAGGCCAACACAGCTACGCATGCTCCTCTTCCAAACAAATCTATTCAAGGCCTCCCTCTTTACACCCTCCCAGAAAGTTCCCATTTCCTTCAAATCTTTATTTATGACATCCTCCCAACCCAGACGAGGACGACCTGCTTTCCGTGTAGGACCAGACAGGCCAAAAAGGATAATCTTCGGCAATTTGTCATCCTTCATCCGCAGAACGTGGCCTAGACATCTCAACCTTCCTTTCATTATAGACCTAGAAAGCGGGGTTGAACCATATTTTTCGTACAACCTACTGTTTGAAATACGGTCAGTCAGCCGGGTACCCAGGCATAGGCAATTTCTCTGGAAAACATCTTGTAAATTTCCATCTGCTTTTCGGAGTGCCCATGCTTCAGAGCCATATTTGACCACTGTCATCACTGTAGCTTCCAATATTCTAATCTTGGTTTGCAGACATATCTTGCTATTTTTTTATTTTTTTTTTAACCGTGAAAAAACACCTTGAGCCTTAGCTATTCTACTTTCAACATCTTCACGGCTCCCACTGTCTTTACTAATAATACTCCCATAGTAAGTGAAGCTGCCAACCTGATCAATCTTTTCGTTACCAAACGTCACCTTTTCATCTTCACTTATTCCTAGCCTTAATGACTTAGTCTTCTTAACATTAATTTTCAAGCCTATTCTAGCACCCAGACCTCGCAAAACCTCTAAAAAGTCATTCATTTTGCTCACACTTTCATCTAAAATGCTTAAATCATCTGCATAATCTAAGTCCAGGAGCGTTTTTCCAACCCATTTGATTCCGTGGTCTCCAATTGCCTTTCCTGCGTTCCATAAGACGAAGTCCATCAAAATGATCCATATAAAGGGGGATAGAACACAATCCTGGTTAACTCCATCTAATATGCTTAACTTAGTCGAATATGCTGAATTCATCAGCGTAATTAAGTCCAGGAGCGTTTTTCCTCCCCATTTGATTCCGTGGTCTCCAATTGCCTTTCTTGTGTTCCTTAAGACGAAGTCCATCAAAAGGATCCATACAAAGGGGGATAGGACACAACCCTGGTTAACTCCTCACTTAATACAAAACCAGTTGCTAACCTCATTCCCTACCTTAACCGCAGCCGTGTTATTCTCGTAGATAGCACAAATCACTTTACTGTATTTTTCTGGTATACCACATTGGTATACCACTTTGCTAATGCTCTTCTATGAACAGAACCGAAAGCTTGCTCATAATCGATAAAACTGAGGACCAAAGGTGTTTGACAACGAAGGGACTTCTCAATTGTTAACCTAAGAGTGAAAACTTGGTCGACAGATCCTCTTCCTTTTCTAAAACCGCACTGTTCTTCCCTTAAAACTTTGTCTACAGCATCTCCCAGTCTAAAAAGTATCATATTACTAAGTAATTTGCTACCTACAGAGACCAGACTAATGCCTCGATAATTACCACACTCTCTCTTGTCACCTTTCTTATACAGTGGCTTAATTAAGTTTTTTTTTAAATCATTAGGTATTTCCCCTTTTTAAAAAATTATATTCATAATCTCCAGTAGCTTATTCCTAACCTCAGAGCCACCATATTGAACCTACTACTACCACCTGTACTACTACTGCTACTACTGCTATTGCTACAACTGCTACTATTACTAAATCTAGTACTGCTACTAGTTCTACTACTACTACTACTACTACTATTACTGCTATTATCACTACTGTCACTACTACTTCTTCTACTGCTATTGCTACTACTGCTACTACTACTACTAATACTACTATTACTACTGCTACTACTACTCTTACTACTGCTACTATAATTTCTTAGAAGGATGCAACTTTTCAAGACTACCTTGCAGCGCTTTTTGCAGTTACGATTCTGATTAGGAACACTCGGGAAAAGTTCATCCATCCATCTTTCTAGGGTTAGGTATACTGTAAGCCGTGTAGGGATTGACCAGGTGCGGTGAGCTAGTGCAAAATATGGACACCTGCCATTGTTCCGGAGTGGATGTTACTTCACTAATTTCTTTTGTTCTATAGCTAGTACTAATGCAACGATTACTTCTACAGTAACAACTATTGTTCTAACTGCAATAGCAGCAACTGTTTGCTGCTATTGTAACAACAAATACAGCTACTGCTAAGATAGTATGACAAAATTCTAATTCTAGCACCACTTCCACCGTCACGGTTATTACTGCTATCACTTAAGCTTGCAGCTAATAATAACACTTTATTTATTGCTACCGCAACTGTTACTACTGTAACTGCAATTACTACTAAGTCTGAAACCATTAAAACTGCTTAAGAACTACTAAAACAGCAGGAACATACAACCCATTGTACTCTTTATACCACCACAATTACTAATGTGATTACTGCTACCAATTACAGCTTGTATTAAGTGTTACAATTGCTGCAACAGAGCCTACTACTGCGGTAACAAACGCTACTAATTTTATTAAAATTATAATCATTTTTCCCGTTATTTTCTGCTGAAAAACAAGGATCTTTGCCCCTCCATAAAACTGAATATTCCTGAAAGTAGCTATATTATGTCCAAAGGGTGCATACACTACAAGCTATTTCCTTAGTTTTTGGATTAGAGAAATTTGCAAGGACGCCCAACTTTGGCCACAACCTTGCATTGAAGCTGCTTTTGCTGTCGACATTTAGTACTGCTACCAGTCCTACTTCTGATACTCGTAATGCTAATTCTGCCACGGTTTCGGTTACTTTAGATATACTACTATACCACCATCACTATGTCCCATAAGTACTACTCCACCATTATAACTACCATATCCATCTCTGTTACTATAGACACTACTTACTTCTTCATTAGCTATTTTTGTTATTACCAGTAATCTTTCATATACTGCCGCAGCATTATTACTACAATTCTAATATTGCAACTGCACTATTATTACGGCTACATTTATTTCTACTACTATAATTGCTTCTATAATTGCTATTTCTGTTAGAACTACACTCCCCACTACCGATGACCTTACACCTATTGCTCTGAGATTAGTGAAATAATTTTGTTAGTACTAGTACTGCTCTATATCTACTACTACTACTGCGATTACTATATCTACTGCTGATACTGTATCCACTTCTGCTATATCTGCTTTTACCACAACTATTCTTGTCACTATCAATGCTCTTACTTCTACTGCAGCAGCCTTAGTACGATAAAACTATTGGTGCCATTACCAAAAGATGACTACACATATTCTACTATAACCACTTTGCTACTGCTTCTTCTACTACAACTACTTTTTCCATCACAAAGCCGCTTCCATTTACAACTACAACATACTACTCCGTTATGACTACTTAATTTACTTTTTCTAATTTATCTACTTCTGCTTCTTTTTCCACAACTACTCTAGCTATTTCCAATACTTTTATATATTCTACTGCAGATTATGCTCTTGCTAGTACTACTCTGCCGTTATGACTACTGTATCCATACCTTATACGGCTATTTCTACCACAACTACTCTTGATGATACCAATACTTTAATATCCACTACACGAGCATAGTCAGTGTACTCATCCTAGTGCTCCTAGTGCCATTGTAGGTAATGCTACTTCTATCACAGTTGCTCTTGCCATTATCAATACTCTTGTATCTACTGCTGGCATTCCGATTACTATTTTCTTAGTCGTATTACTCCACTTTTATTACTACATCATTCATCTCTACTGCTATTTCCCCTCCTCTGACAGCTACTTCTGCTACAACTGCTCTGGCTGTTACCAATACTCTTATTTTTACTACAGCAGCATTATTACTATACTCTTGTTGATAATACTTTATAATTATGAATGCTGCATCCACTTGTGCTACTACAGGTGCTGCTACTAACACTACAGCTACTTTTGCCATTACCAGACCATTACGACTACTCATCGACTTCTTCTACTGTATCCACCTCTGTTACTGCGGGTAATCTTCCTGTTCGCATTACTCCACCATTATTACTACTGTAGCTACTTTTACTACAGTTACTTCTATCCCAACTACTCTTGACATTACCATTATTCTTACACATGTCACTAAAGAATTATTACTATATTCCTCTTAGTACTCTGTCACCATTATTAATATTGTTTCCACTTGTGTCACTACAGTTACTGCTGTTTCTATTACAATTACTCCTCTGATTACGAATATCCTTATATCTACTGCTGCAGCAACATTACTATGCTTCTATCAATACTACTCCGCTATTATAATTACTGCATTCACCTTCGCTGCTTAGTCTACTTCTCTTACAACTACTTTGGCCATAACTACTCTTGCCATTACCAATACTCTTAAGTCTACTACTGCAGCATTATTAAAGCACTGATATTATTACTATTCCACCAATATGACTACTGCATCCGCTTTTGCTGCCTTAGGTACTGCTACTTCTATTACAGCTACTCCTTCCCTTTCCATTACCCCTGTATCTACTGCTGCAGCAGTACTAGTATGCTTTATTGGTACTACTCCACTGTTATAATTACTACGTCCCCTTTTGCTGCTTCATGTACTTCTTGTTTAACTACTTCCACCACTCCTAGTCTTACCATTACCAGTATTCTTGCATCTGCAACAGCAATATTATTACTGTGCTTCTGTTATTACTACTCCACCGTTATGAATACTTCATCAACTTGTGCTTCTTCATTGACTTCTGATACTGTTTTTAGTAATACCATTATTATGCTCCTATACCATCATTGTTGTAGCTACTGCATTTATTTGCTACTGTATCCACTTCTACTACTGCTGATTCTCTCACAACTACCCTTGCTATTACCGATACTCCTATATCTGCTACTGCCGGATTATTAATATGCTTCAATTAGCAAGCATGCACAACATTTGAAGCTACGACACTGACACTACTAACGCTTTTATATTCAGTATTGCAGCATTATTACTATATTTCTGTTTGTGCTACTCCACGATTATGACTTCCACATTCACTTTCGCTACTGTATCCACTTCTGCTATTTCTATTTAGAGCCCAACTATTTTTGCAGTTAGCAATACTCTTGAACCTACTGCTTCAGCGTAATGACTATGATTATGTCTGTGAAACACCACCATCATAACCTCTCCGACTACTTCTGCCACTTTTACGTCTACCACAACTACCCCTATTCCTGCATTAATTACTGCAGCATCCACATCTACTACTGCAGAAGCTGCGATGTTTATCGCAACTACTCTTATCGTTACCAACACTCTAGCGTCTATTATAGCAGCATTATGGCTATGCTCCTGTTAATACTAATCCCCGTTATGGATACTCCATGTACTCTGTTTTATGTATCCATAACTTTTTATCTATTTTTGCCATAACTTTCTTGCCATTACTAATACTTTTACATTCACCACTACTCCACATCGAATCCATTTCTGACAACGAGGGTATGCCTCTCCTACCAAGACTACTCTTGCCATTACCAACACTCTCTCCTATCAATTACTGCAGCATTATTAAAATAGTCATTTACTGCTGCGAATAGTACTATTTCACTGTTATGATTACTCCTCCCACCTCTGCTGCTGTATCTACTTCGGCTGCAGCTATTTCTGCCCAGGCTCCTCTTGCTAAAACCAATGGCCCTACTCTTGCATCTACTACTCTAGTATTACTACCATAATCCTATTTGTACTACCTCACAATTATGACTGTTAAATCTACTTCCAATACTGCAATTACTGCTCCGCCTACCACATCTACTCTTACCATTATCAATGCTCTTACGTCACACTTACCATCACACTTTTTCCATAACTATTCTTACCACAACTAATATTCTAGCATGCCCTACCAAGACTACTCTTGCCATTACCAACACTCTCTTCTATCAATTGTTGAAGCATTATAAAAATAGTCATTTGCTGCTGTAAATAGTGGTAGTTCACTGTCATGACTACTGCTCCCACCTCTGCTGCTGAATCTACTTCGGCTACAGCTACTTCTGCCCAAGCATAGCTTGCTAAAATCAAAAGTCCTACTGTTGCATCTACTACTCCAGTATTACTACTATAATCATTTTAGCACTACCCCACCATTAAGACTGTTAAATCTACTTCCAATACTGCATGTACTGCTCCTTCTACCACATCTACTCTGACTATTATCAATGCTCTTACATATACTGGTGCAGCATTATTACTATGACCCTTTAGTGCAACTCCACTTTTATGTCTACCAAATCCACTTTAGCTATTGCTACTTTTTCCACAGCTACTCTTACGAAAATCAATATTCTAGCATCTATTACTGTAGGCTTATGATTATAATTCTGTTAGTGCTACCCAACCTTTATGATTACTGCGTCCACTTCTGCTACAGCTACTCGTGCCATAACTGTTCTTACCACCACCGATATTCTTACATCTGCCGCTGCAGAACTATTTCTGTACTGCTTTTATTAGTATTTCGTAGTTATCACTACTGTATCCACTTCTGCTACAGCTACTCCTAAATAACTATTCTTACAATTATCAATATTCTTGCTTCTATTCCTGCAGAACTATTACCATACACCCTTTAGTACTAATCCTCTGTTGTGACTATTACATCAATTTCTGCTACAGCTACTACTGAGATAAAAACTCTTAACATTGCCAATATTCTTGCATCTACCACTGCAGATTTATTACTATACTCCTTTTAGTACTACTCGACTATTATGACTGCTGTATCCATTTCTGCTACAGCTACTTCTGCTATAAATACTCATAACATTACCGATATTCTTGTACCTACCGCTGCCAAATTATTACTATACTTCTTTTAGTACTACTTTTAGTACTAAAGTAGTATACTAAAGTAGTATAGTAGTAGTACTAAACTACTACTTTTTCTTTTAGTACTACACTGTTGTGGGTGCTATATCAATTTCAGCTACAGCTACCTCTGTCATAAAAACTCTTAATATTACCAATATTCTTGCATCTACCACTGCAGAATTATTACTATACTTCCTTTATTACTACTCCATTGTCATAACTACTGCATCCACTTCTGCTACAGCTACGTCTGCCATAACTGCTCGTACAATTATCAATATTCTTGCATCTACCACTGCAGAATTATTACTATACTTCTTTAGTACTACTCCACTGTTGTGACTATATACTCTTAACATACCAGCTTCTGCTACAGCTACTTCTGCCATAAATACTCTTATCATTACCAATATTCTCGCATCTATGGCTTCAGAATTATTACTATGCTTCTTTTAGTGCTGCTCCCTTGTTATGACTACTGCATCCAATTCTGTTACAGCTACTTCTGCCATAACCACTCTTACAATTACCAATTTTCATGCATCTTCCACTGCATAATTATTACTATACTTCTTTGGTACTGCTCCACTGTTGTGACTATATACTCTTAACATACCCGCTTCTGCTACGGCTAATCCTGCCATAAATACTCTCATCATTACCAATATTCTTGCATCTACCGCAGCAGAAGTATTACTATATTTCCTTAGCACTACTCCATTGTTGTGACTACTGTATCCACTTCTGCTATTACTGCTTCTGCCTCGACTACTCATACCAGTACTAATGCTCTTACATCGACTATTGGAGTATTTTTGCTATAATTCTATGAGTGCTAATCCACCATAATGACTGCTACATGCGCTTTTGCTTCTGTATCTGCTTCTGTTATAGATACTCTTGCCAGTACCAACAATCTTGCACCTACTAAAGGAGCATTATTATCCCGCTCCTTTTACTGCCATTCCATTTTTCTGAGTATTGCATCCACTTCTTCTACTGCTACTTCTATCATAACGACTCTTGCATATACCAATGCTATTAATATTTACTACAGTAGCAGTGCTACAAAGTTTTATTTTAGTGCTACTCCACCAGCGTGACAACTGTATCCACTATTACTACTATATCCACTTCTACTACAGTTGGTTCCACAATAACTCCTCTTGTAATTACCAATACTTCTACAGCTAGCACTACAACATCATTACAATACACCTTAAAGTAGACACAGGTACAATTCACCCATTATGACTACCACGTCCACTTCTGTTACGGCTTTCATTTCTGCTACTGTTGCTTCTGCCAAAACTACCCTTTCCATTTTTTATAATATTATATCTAGTAATGTAACATTAGTACTATAGCGTGTAGTGCTAAACTATTATTATGGCTACTCTGTCTACTTCTGCTACTTTAACCATTATATCTGTGGCAATTACCAATGCCGTACTGAGAACAACTACTCTAGCATTGTTGCTATGATCCTGTTAGTTATACTCCACCATTATCACCACTGTATCCACTTCTGCCACTGTAGGTGCTGCTACTTCTAGCAAAACGATTCTGTGCATTACCAAGTCTTGCATCTATTGTTGCAGAGTTATTACTATGATCCTATGCTCCTGTTAGTACTGCTCTACTACTATAACTACTGAACCCACTTTTGCTATTATATCCACCCCTGCTACCGCTACTTTTGCCACAAATACTATTGCTGTTACCAATACTTCTGCCTCAGCAACCCCAGGGCATTACTGTTTAATCTACTCTTGTCACATTATTACTACAATTCTACTAGTGTTATTAGTACTGCATACAGTCCTGCTTCTCTATCCGCTCACATCTACTACTGCTACTCCCGCCTCATATACTGTTGCCACTACCGATGTTCTTACTTTTATTAATGCAGAGCTGCTACTATAGTTCTGTTAGTAACACTCCCTCAATACGACTATAGCATGTATGTATGTTACTGTTACTTCTGTCAAAACTGCTCTTGGTATTACCAAGTCTCTTACATCTACTACTGCAGCGTTATTACTAAAATTCAATGACCGCATCCACTGCTGCTACTGTATCAATTCCATCACAGCTATATCTACCACAAGTACTGGTGCCATTACCAATAGATGCAAACCCGTAACGACAAGACTATCCTACTGTTAGTATTTCCCCACCATCATAATTATTGCATCTACTTCTGCTAATTCTACCACAGCTGCTCTTTTGTTATGAGTAATCTTGCATCTACTACTGCTGCATTACCACAATGCTTCTTATAGTGTTACTCCAATATTACAAACTACTTTATACCCTTCTGTTACAGTAACCGTTTTTTCTACAATTACTTCCGCTGCAACTACTCTTGCCCTTTCCGATACTCTTAGATCTACTACTCTGGTGTTACTATTATAATTCTGTTAAAACTACCCATCGTTATGATGGGTAGTACTGTTACACTTCTGCTACTGCATTCTGCTGCAGCTTCTTCTACCACAGCTACCTTTCTCGTCACCAATATTTTTATATCCACTACTGTAGTATTATTACTATAAATCTGTTAGTTCTTCTCCATCGTTATGACTACTGCACCCTTTTCTTCTACTGCAGTTGATACTCTTACATCTACTACTGCATCATGGCTTCTATAATTTTATTAGTGCTTCTTCAATATTACAGTTTTAATTTTAATACTTTTGTTATCATTAGTAAAGACTATTAAAACAAGAGCTGATACTACTAAGACAGCTACAACTACTTCTGCTTAATTCTACATCTTGTCTTAGAACAAAACAATTAAAACAGACAAACATCGCCCTCTTATTTGTCATTCTCCTTATTAGTAGATGAAAGATGATTAGCCGAGAAGACGCGCTCTTTTCCATCTGAACCAATAGCCAATTTGATTTTTTACTGTTTAATCACTTAATACTAAGATAAATAAGAAAATATAAACGTATTCTATTTTAACGTTATTAGTACTCTTCGCCTCATTTACGTAATCGCCAAAAATTGAACGATCCATATTACAATTGCTCTTCAAATAAGAAAATCCACTTTTCTATTTGAGACAGTGCTTTGTAGCTGCTATTCATGATAATAATGATATATCTATAATTGTCTCATTTACGGCCGTATCCAGGGGGAAAATACCAGGTTTATCCCCTCCCCTCCCAAAAGATTGTGTCCAACTCCTCAGAAAGTAACAAAATACATGTAAACAAATTTTTGAAGTATTTTCCAAAGTTTTTTTTTACCCCTCTCCGAATAAAAAAACCCTCCTCGAACAAAAAGCCTGGAAACACCCTTGTTGTCACTATGTATGCTACTTTCATTACTTTATCAGACCAATTATTACTTTTATAACAGTCACAATACGTAAAAAAGTAATGTTGGCAGTTCTTTATTTTCCCTTGACAAATTGGACTCTTTGTACTCTAATAACCATAAAATCTATTAATGAATCTTAACTATATTATTTTAAAAACAACAACTTCTTACTGCTCTTACTTTTGGTTTGATGTTACTGATAATTTTATCTTCTTTGATTTTATTTTCACCAGTATCACTATTGTGTCAACACTAGTCCCAAAAACTGTGCTTTTTTCAGGTATATCAGAACAATTCAGAGTAGAATATTGAGTTTTTGGAGGGTGCTAAGCAGCTTAGTTCCTCCCCCAAAAGATCCTCCCCCATGTTCTCTATACCTATGGTTGGGACGCTGATTGCTTTCTTTGTATTAGTTCTTACTACCTTGGAATAAGAACTTGAAAGAAATTGAGTATAACTAATAAACGACACACATTGTATAGTGGTCGATAAGGATGCTTATTTACATGAGTAAGGACCCACGCGAGAGACAGCTCTCTCTAGCGTGAGGACAGAGGAAGGGGGCAATTCCATCTTGCTGTGTCGTAGGCTACTGGAGAAAGAAGTGTTATGTGAAATCCACCGCAGTAGCTCAAAAGGTGGTAAGTGGATTTTTTAGAACAGTATTTACAACCCTCCTACTATTAAGCAATCTACCACTGCATAATTATTACTATACTTCTTTGGTACTACTCCACTGTTGTGACTATATACTCTTAACATACCCACTTCTGCTACAGCTAATTCTGCCATAAATACTTGATCAATTAGCCCAATTTGCGTTCCTACATCTTGTTTGTGTCTAAGATAGATAGGACGGTTGATTTATTCCAACATACGGTAAATCTTTTATGCTGAAACAGGGGCGCCAATGCATGATAATATAGGGGAGAGTAAGGGTTTTTTCCCTTACTCTCTAAGTTACTACTTACTTACTTCTTACTCTTTTTACTTACTAAGGGTCTTTTAAATGAAGTTACGAAAAATAACAGTTTTCCAATATTTTTTAATTTAGGGGGGGATCATTTTAGGTTTTTGCAATGACAACAATAAGAAAAAATATTTTTGAAAATCTAGTGGAAACGATTTACCCCCCCCCCCCCTTGTAATTGGCACCCCTGCTCTAAAATGCAAAAACATTTAGCATTTGAGCTTGTGATATATAAACGTGTTCGACTTATGTTTGTTAACTGCTGTTCTTCAACTACAGTTCGTCACTCTATCATAACATGAAACTTGCCACCTTTGAATTACTGCATTCATATTATTGCAGTCGTGCAAAGACTTGTACACATATTAAATAGTCAAAACCTAAATATCACAAAAAACTGATATGAATTTAGTGTAACGCGGTATAATTCACCATTACAAACTTCATAAAACAATCAAAATTTCACATTTTTCATAATTTTACAGAGTATCCAACACAAGATGCTCCCAAGGCACATCTGTGTGCCACAGCACTACACGCTAGTTCGGGATGATTGAAATATAGGTCACCAGATCTGGAAAATGAAGAAAGGCTAGTTTTAAGACTCCAGATTTTTTTCTTACATTTTCGTTTACATTTTGTTGTTTTACTATCCTATCACTTTTAAGGTTTTCTATATTTTTTTTCTGTATTTATATAACACATTTCTGATAAATGAATAGTAAGAAGTTTATTATTTTCAACAAAAATATGGAAATTTTTGCACAAATCACGATATATTTTGCCAATTATTTGGTGTATTCTGTTACATATGAATTTAAAAAAATGTAGTAGTGACATATATATATATATATATATATATATATATATATATATATATATATATATATATATATATATATATATATATATATATATATATATATATATATAGATAAATATATATATATAGTATAGTATAGTATATACTATATCGTAGTGACTATGACTGCTACTACTACTTCTGCTACTACTACTAATAATACTACTACAACGGCTACTACAACCACTACTACCGTGACTACTACAACTAATGAACTAAATTAAAAGACTTTAAGTGCATCCAGACAAAAATTCATTATCTTAGAAGCAGAATAGACTATTAAGTTGTAACTTTCAGGGAAAGTTGAGGGGGATATAAAACTACATCAAAAGACACTGTCTGTATCAAGATTGTCAAAAATGCCCCTTTGCAATACCCCAAAACACAAGTAAGGGTATTACATTGGAATTTTTAGAACATGTTGTTGGGGATGTAGAACTAAACAAAAATAAAACTCAAAACAATCTGAAAATTGCCAGTAAATAGCTATATTATACCAAAAGCGATCAAAAATGAATTTAATAAAAACTCAAACTTTAAAAGGACATAAATTACTATTAATAGATAAATGAAACACAAAACGAACCAAATTGCAATAAATAATAAAACTAAAAACGACCTGAAGATTACCATTAAATCGATACATTAAACCAATGGCGAGCAGAAATAAAGCTAGATAATAATTCAAGCTTTAAAAGAACATAAATTATTATCAATAAATAAATGAAACCCAGAACAAGAAAAAATTACAATAAATAATAAAATAAAACTAAAAATAACCTTTAAATTACCAGTAAATAGCTATATTAAACCTAAAGCGAGGAGAAATGAAGTTAAATAATAATTCAAGCTTTGAAGAACATAAATTAATATCAATAAATACATGAAAACATTCTCTTTATAACAATTTTTTTTTAATTACAAAAGGTTTTTAACCACATCAACTTCCTTTAAAATGAGGCATTAAAAGAAATCTCTACGACGTTCCAGTGCCATGCTGTCTGAGGAGAAAAAAGAAAGGCAAAGAGCTGCCGTATACACATAATATCGTACTTGATTTTCAATCCAATATATTTCCCTTGTTGTTCAAGCCAAGAGAGGATAATTTTCCTATATAGAGATTTCGGACAAGGCAGTTCTAATTATGTACTTCCTGTTTTGATTTGTCTCTATTTTTAGGAATTACGGGTTATTATATTTCTTAGTATTGGACGAGATTGTCTCTTACTAGGTTACTAGCTACCGCTATAACCCGGATTAATCTTGTACATGAAAAATGTAGCTATTCTCAAAAAATTGATTATGTTTCAAAATTAATTTTCTAATCAAAAAAGTTTTTAACCACAGTAATTTCCTTTCAAGTGAGCCATTAAACAGCTCTCTGCGATGTTACAGGGCCAAGCTATACGAGAAGTTAAAAAATGCAGTACATGCAGAATATAGCAGTTCAACCAAATAATTTTATTTTTCAAACCAATTGATTTTCCTTGTTATTCAAGCCAAGTGATGGTAAATTTCCTGTATAGGGTTCTCGAACAAGGCGGTTCAAAAAGTGTACTCTTTGTTTTGATCTGACACTATTTTCAGAGTTAGAGGCTATCATATTTCTTAGTATTGGACGTGATTGTCTCTTAATAGGTTGCTAGCTACCGCTGCAACCCTTATTGAATTAAAAATTAAAACTATTGATCAGATACCATAAATATTTTTGAAATTTACAGAATAACTTTAGCGAGTTGAATTGAAAACTAAAATAAAATTTACTTTTGAAATTCAGTTACTATGGACTTAAGTTCGTCCTTGGATGTATAATCTTGTCAAAAGATAAGCGTGTATTGTGTCATCATGTATATAGTTATTTAGTTAAAACTTTAATATCTATTGGCTATAGTTCGTCGCTTATTATAACTTGTGCAAGGTTTCTAGCTACCTACTGCTACTGCAGTGTTATAGAAAAATGTAGTTTTTCGCAAAATTTGATGTTATTTTCCAAGTCAATTTTTTGCTAAATACAAAAGGTTTTTGAATGCATTTCACGTTATAATTAACTATTCTAATTAACTTTCTAATTAACTATTCTAATCAACATTCTATTAAAATTCTATTCTAATTTCTAGGGTAATCATGAACGAAAGGGTGAGATTGCTTAGGCACATTTTACATATGAAAAATGGCAGTTTGCCAAAGATGGTCGTTTTTATCATCAATCAAGAGCAAAAGAAAAAGTAGGCCGTACTAGAATGGGTAGGGAAGAAATCATATGAAAGAATTTAAAGCAACTTTGAATTTCATGGGGGGGGGGAGTATGAAATTTCGAAGAGATTTAAGTGGAGGACAAACATGAGTAGCTGTGCTAGCCTGAAATGGCTTGGTGTTGCCTCAAGTTCTTTTTAGTAGTAGTGGTAGTGAATATTTCAATATTAACACGAATTAATGATTGTCAACTTTAGTTTACGTTAGCTTTTGGGCAGATTTCACAGAGCCCAATTTTCTTCCGTGGAATGACAGGGAAGCCCCCAAAAATTCTGGGATAGGAAGAGCTGTAGTAAAATATTTGTCCATAAGACAGCGTATCTTATAAGTGGGATATCTAACGAAATAAATATGTATATTATAAAATAGGATAGCTTTAAAAACTGTGTAAATAAAAAATGGTATTTTTCAAATTCCACTTTCTTTGATGAAGTCACATTTTTTGTTTATATATTTCTGTATTTTTATTTTTTTAAGTTACAGATAAAAATTTGCAATCTCGTGGCTTCAGTTTTGAGCTTCATCTCAAATTTCTAGCTTAAAAAGTTTAGCAGCAAACCACTGAAAATACATGCAGACAGATATATTTGTCAAAGTTGCCAAAAAAAGATCAGATTTTTTATATTTTTTGACAGTTTCGATACTCCATCTTGACAATAGCAATGTTAATGTAAAGCATTACAATATACAAGAAATAATTTTCTTGTTTTTTGTACCGTAATTACTGTGTGGAAGCAGGTTACTTTCCATATGCAGCCTCATTTTCAAATCGTTTTTTATGGCCACGATAGTAACGTGATAGTAACGTTTTTGTTTCTACCGAAATTATTGAGCTAAAGCAGATTACTTTCAAAATGGAATGCAGAATATAGAATTCAATCTGACTTTCAAAACAATATTTTAATGCCACGATAGTAACGTGAACGTGAAATATACGTTATTTAGGAAATCATTCCTTTTTTGTTTGTACCGCAATTATTAAGTTAAAGCGGATTACTTTCCAAATGGAATGAAGTCTCATTTTAAAACGTTATTTTAAGGCCACAATACTAAAATGAACGTGAAATACACAATATTTCGGAAATTGTTTTCTTTGCTTCTTTGTCCCGTAATTATTGTGTTAAAGCAGGTTACATTCCTTATAGAATGCAGTCTCATTTTTAAAACGTTATTTTAAGGCCACAATACTAAAAACGAACATGAAATACACAATATTTCGGAAATTATTTTCTTTGTTTCTTTGTACCGTAATTATTGTGTTAAAGCAGGTTACATTCCTTATAGAATGCAGTCTTATTTTTAAAACGTTATTTTAAGGGCACAATACTAAAATGAACGTGAAATACACAATATTTCGGAAATTATTTTCTTTGTTTCTTTGTACCGTAATTACTGTGTTAAAGCAGGTTACATTCCATATAGAATGCAGCCTCATTTTCAAAACGTTATTTTAAGGCTATGATAGTTTCAGGAACGTGAACGTGATTATTTTGTAAGTCATGCTCTTTTTTGTTTGTACCACAACCATTGCTTTAAAGCAGGGTACTTTCCAAACAGAATTCAGCCTCATTTTTAAAACGTTATTTTAAGTCTACGATCTTAAAACGGACGTTAAACATATATTATTTCGGAAATTCATTTCCTGTTTAATTGTACCTTAATTATTGTGTCAAAGCAGGTTACTTTCTATATAAAATACAGCCTCATTTTCAAGACGTTATTTTAAGGCCACAATAGTTACGTAAACATAAAACATGCGTTATTTCGGAAATCATTCTGTTTCAACTTGTACCATTATTACTGCTTAAAGCAGGTTACTTTCAAAATAGAATGCAGTCTCATTTTTAAAACTTTATTTTGAGGCCAAGATAGTAACGTGGACGTGAAACATACATTATTTTCAAAATCACGCTCTTTTTTGTTAGCACCACAATTATTGCGTTAAGGCAGGTTACTTTCCAAACGGAATGTAGCCTCATTTTTAAGAAGTTATCTTAAGGCCACGATACTAAAATGCAGGTGAACGCATACGTTATTTCATAAATCATTCTCTTGCTTGTTTGTACCGCAATTATTCCGTTAAAGAAGATTACTTTCCATATAAAATTAAGCCTCATTTTTAAAATATAATTTTAAGGCCACAATAGTAACACCGACGTGATACATAAGTTATTTCCAAAATCTTTCTCTTGCTTGTATTTACTATAATTATTGTATTAAAGCAGATTTCATTCCATATGGAATAAGGCCTCATTTTTAAAACGTTAATTTAAGGCCACGTGTGATTTTGGAAATCATTCTCTTGTCTGTTTTTATGGCACTTGGTATTTACCAAGTGACATATAGCGATCGTAATTTCCGTCGGTCCCGCTTTTTCTAGTTTGGGCACTTCCAGATAAGCTAGGATGATGAGAGTTGGCAGGCATATTAGGGATTAGACGAGATTGAATTAGAAATAGTCTCTTCCCCGATAAGACCATCTGGTGGGGGGAGCGGGCAAGTAAGATAGTTGAGGAGAATTTTATTTGCCGATAAAACAAATGATTGTTCTTCTTAAGTATGGCTTGTGGTCTAGGGGTATGACTCTCACTTAGGGTGCAAGAGGTCTCAGGTTCGAATCTAGAACCCTCCCAATTTTTAAGTGAAGAAGATCCGAAACTAGATAGGTGATCAATTTAGTGATCGCTGAAAGTTAGCAGGCGTATCAGGGACCCGATCAGATTAAATTATAAATAGTTGCTTCCCCGATTCGACTATCTGGAGGAGGGTGGAAGGACGGTTAATTCGGAAAAATTAGAAAAGTGAGGTATTTTTAACTTACGAACGGGTTATCTGATCTTAATTAAATTTGATATATAGAAAGATCTCATGTCTCAAAGCTCTTGTTTTAAATCCCAACAGGTTCCGATGACATTAAGGAGGGATTTGGAGGGGGAAACCGAAAATCTTGGAAAACGCTTAGAGTGGAGAGATCGTAATGAAACTTGGTGGGAAGAAGTTTTTGGCTCTTCCAACCTCATCACAAGTGTAATATGGGCTTTTGGCTCTTGTTTTCCGTAGTTATTGCACTAAAGATTTCGTAATTATTGATTTCCATGTGAAGTGCAGCCTCATTTTAAAAACGTTATTTTAAAGCCACTGTAGTTACGTGAAAGTAAAATATACTTTCTTTCAAAAACCTTTCCCTTGGTTATTTTTACCGTAATTATTGCATCAAAGCAAGATGTTTTTCATATGGAACGCACCCCAGTTTATAAAACGCTATTTTAGGGTCACAACAGTAACGTTAACTTAGACAAATTGAAGTATACATTATTTCGAAAACCTTTCTCTTCCTTGTTTTTGCTGTAATTATTGCATAAAGCAAATTACTTTCCAAATTGAAAGCAGCATCTTCTTAAAACGCTGTTGAGGTTACTATTGTAACGTCAATGAGAGGCTTACGTTATTTTGAATGTCTTTTGTTTGTTTTTGCCGTAATCATCGTATCAAAGCAGGCTACTTTCCATATGGAGGTTTCTACAGCATTAATTAAGGTAATTTGGCAAATTTGTCAGTGTTTTTGCTCCGTATATTAGCACATAATTCGTCTTGTGCCAAGTTTTTAAGTGCTAATTTAAATAATGAAAAGTTTTTCATGACCCCGTTAACTTGAAAATGTGTGTGAAAGTAAAATTAATTATACCAAAACATCATTCAGGGCTGTTATTTTTGGCACGGGTATCCACAGGGAGTAATGTTTTGCCTCTTGGGACGGCAGAAACTCTGTTTGGCCGATGATATTCGAACAATTTGCTCAATTGAAAAAAAAAAAAAAAATCAAAATACCCCCAATCAGCTAAATTTAGTTAATTTGGGCGAAAGATTTTTTTTCTGTTTGGTCTGGAGTAATCGAGCAAATTTGGCAACCATGGCAGATAATCAGAAATACATCCTGGGAAAACCAAAATAACGTCATTCTGTGCTATTTTGATTTTAAATTTGCAGAAATTTTCCTTTCATTTCAGTGTAATTGCTTTTATTAAGTATGTTATTCAAGTAATGTCCCCATAATTTCAAATGCTCAGGGCAATTCATTTCCCAACAGTAAGCATACCCAAATTTTGGATTAACATAAATTTTAGCGACGGATTTACATATAAATAAAATAACAGCAGGGTATACAGTTCAAGTCCGTCCAGCCGTAAAAAAACAAAATTATAATTGAATAAAAAATATAATAATAACAATACAATAATAAATAAAATAAATACTAAATCATTGCCATAAAGAAAAAGATGGCTACTGTGGTTAATAAATTAAATAGACAGTTACTAAGTCAAATCACTGAGCTTTAAAACTTCCGTTTCAAAACTACTAATAACTACTAATAACTCACTGCAGCACCAAGCCGCCTGAGGCCAACACAGCTACGCAGGCTCCTCCTCCGACTTAATCTATTCAAGGCCTCCCTCTTTACACCCTCCCAGGAAGTTCCCATTTCCTTCAAATCTTTATTTATGACATCCTCCCAACCCAGACAATGATGACCTGCTTTCCGTGTAGCCCCAGACGGTTGGACAAAAAGGACAATCTTCGGCAATATGTCATCCTTCATCCGCAGAACATGATCTGGCCATCCCAACCTTTCTGTCATTATAGCCCATGAAAGCAGGATTGAACCGCATTTTTCGTGCAGCCTACTGTTTGAAATATGGTCAGTCAGCTGGGTACCCAGCACGATTCGAAACGATACTAATTAATCTGCAAATAAAGTAACCAAAGGCAAAAATAATAACTGTTATCAATACTTTAATATACGTAAGTGTCACAAACATTCTATTGCCTTCCTCCGCTCCCTGCAACCGACAGATTAGAAATTTCACCTGGAAAATGGGTTCGTATCTTGCTCATGTCATACTCTAGACAAGAGCACGTATGAGCAAGTTTATTTCTGTCACCTCCCTCCCCTAAATTCGTTGACTAGGGTCAGGAGTTTGGGCGTTCGCCCAACACACATGACACACAATGCAGGCCTAAACCAAACTTTATTTCAAGTGGATTTTTTTATTGTTTATTTGGTGGCTGCGACCTTAAATTTCTGTATTCTAAACCTGTTTTAAGGGCTTCATCCTTATTATTAGCATTTCAGTTTTTCAATTTATCCAGTGACGCCAATTGACCAAAATGAAGGGGGTGGGGATACAATTTATTTTTCAAAAATCTAGGAGTGAGCTATTTAGTTGTTTTTTTTTTTTACAATTTTTCACTTGAAATGAGGATTTAAATGTATTTTCTAACAAAATGCCAGGTAGAAAGTATTCTTCAAAATCTTAGGGGATGGGGTAGGGGACAAATGAAACCACCCTTTGGTTTTCAACAATGAAATCATCCTTATCCAGATTTTATAAAAGGTCCAAGTTCAATCCGATACATTCCGATACAATCCAATACCGATGCATTAAGTGAGATGAAAAGAGGCAATTCACTTGACTAAAATAAAAATAATGAAGAAAAGGTTTTCAACACTAATCTTGCCTTTTTGGCAGCTAGCCACAAAGGTTTTTTTGTGACTGGTTCAGTGGTATTGCCTATCGGTTTTTTAATATAATGTGTTGAATCAATAACTTTAATTGATTTCAATAATTAAAATCACTACTTGATTTAACAAATTAAATTAAAAGATCAGCATATATATCTATATATATATATATATATATATATATATATATATATATATATATATATATATATATATATATATATATATATATATATATATATATATATATATATATATCGGGATTGATATTCTGTATTCTGTAGATTGATATGCCGATTGATATTTCTGTCGATGATTCTGTCTAGTGCTAAGAGGAAGAATCTTTCGTTTGAGAATTTTAGTTGGCAAAAATGACGTGTCAATTTCATAAAAAAATAACCAAATTTTTTATTGACTAGTTAATTACCTAATTAAAAATTAATTCATCAATTAAGATTGTCTCTTGTCACGGTACAGGGAATCATAAAAGACTCATACGTGTTTTCTTTTTTATATCTCGTGTTTTTACTATTTGTCTTGTAATTTCCTATAAATTTATTAATCTTCAAATCCACTTGGAGTACTTTAGTATTATGCGCAACTCAAGTGCTTCATTTAATTAGAACTTGTTTCTTTGAAGCTCAATCCTAATAAAATACCACAAAATATGATGAAAATATGTTACTTTCGATTTGGGCTATATATATTTGGACGTTAGGGGGTGGGGTAGAGTATAGTGGATCTGCATGCAAAATGCATTTGGCCAAATGCATATAGCCCAAATTGGACATTCTCCATCTATTCTGTCACTTATCTTTGAATCCCTTGAGTGGCTTATAGCCCTTATATTTTAGCCCTTGAGTGGCATATAGCCTTTGAATCCCTTAAGTGGCGCAAGTACTTCACTTGCTCTTCTGTCATATATTTCTTCTATTCATCTGTTAAACATTGTTTAGGACTTGTTCCAAGCAGACACTATTTAATTACGTTAATTGTTGACTAATATTTTGTATATTTTCAGAAGACCATGATGTTTATCTTGGTGACAAAGAGCATGTAAATGCACCTCCTCCTGCATATTCCGACGACCCCTACCAACCTGCATACGGCTCCTTGACTTCGGATCCACTTGAAACAGCTATAGGTTACGTATACTATTATGTTCCAACTGCTGAGAATTACCTCCCTAAATACGATGCTAAGAAGATGCTTGAACCAGCTATGTCATACGTGATGTCACACATACCAGATGTGAGGTCATACATGAGGAGCATGGTCATGCCGAGATTGAGGAGGATGGTTGAGAATAATGGTGAACGCTTGCAAGGCTATTCCAATAATGTCGTTTCTATGATTGCAGGTAATCTATTCTTTCTCACGGTCAATATGTTCTCATAGTTACAACTTGGAGGAGGGGACTTACCATTTGGTTCATTCAGAAAAGAGGATTCACTTTTGGGCTATGAAAATTTATAAAATTATATCCAATAGTAATATTGTAAAGATTAGTTTGGACGTTCCAACAGCGTTATTTCTATCTATAGAGGACAAATGTTTCTCCTCATTTTCTGTCTGGAGAGGTGGAGGGGGAACGATTCATCAAGCTGAATAAGGAAAGAAAGTTAGATTTAGAGTTGTGGAAATCTGTGAGGTAGTGCATAAATGACAAGCAAAATAATGATGAAAGAAAGAAAATAAGGAAAGAAAGAAAAGAAAATAAGGAAAGAAAGAAAAGAAAATAAGGAAAGAAATGGCAAAGAAATTGCCCATACCATTTGCTGCCCTGTAAATTTAGTCTTACTCTTGGATATTCCAACCCAAGGAGCAGCGTAACTCCAGGATCGTCCAGCAAAGACAATGAACCCTAGGGTTGGTTCAATTTGTATGAGAGTATCCAGAATACTACTGCTACTACTAACAGCTTAATATAGAGCAAATCCGCCAGAGGCCAACACAAACCGCGGGAGTTTCTACCTAAAATCTATTTTGAAAAATTATAACTGGGGAAAGACTTTTCGTGGGCCTTTAATTCGAATCTATGATTCCTGGTTAGTTGAGATACAGTGGAGTGGCGTCCTTGGGTCTTTGTCCCCCATCCAATTTTTTAATACGGTGATTCTCCCTATATTTTCCATATAAATCGGTTACCTTGTTTTTTCGAGTCCCCCTCTTCTAAAATTTCACCCGATCTAAAACGGACTTATAGAGCATGATCCTTATAAAAACAGTTACGTCTACCATCTATCTGTTTGTTGTCTTATATCCTGTAAAACCAATTTTTTTTTTGTTTTTATGTTTTTGTTTTCTTTTTAACAAATCTTTTTTTACAGAAAATAAAGCACAAGGTAAGCATAATAATGCAAATTGACCATTTTACATACTATATTTTTTTTTATTTAATGCGTTTTTATTCTTAAAGTAGATTTGTATGGAAATTCTTATGATTATATTTTAGAGTTATCATCATAGCCCTTTGAATATTTTTATCAATATTGTATTGATCTTTTGAGGGCAAGAAAATAAAAAGGAATCAAGAAAACAAAGAACTACACAAATTAGTATAAGAGAGAGAGAGAGAGAGAGAGAGAGAGAGAGAGAGAGAGAGAGAGAGAGAGAGAGAGAGAGAGAGAGAGGGGGGGGGGTGTTTATCAAAGCAAAAAAAAGACATCAGTATTAGCAGTCACCTCGAGATGTAAAAACAATAAAGGACTTAACAAATTATTAAACAACTAATATATATCCCACCTCCTAATCGGGGCGAAAAACCTTACAACAAAATAAATTCAACTTTACTATTAAAATCATGTCTGAAGAGGCCACAAAAAGCTATTCAAATATTTATTTACACCCCACCCCAAAAACGACAAAAAAAATTCATACTTACTAAAAAGTACTTATTCATTTTCTCTCTTAAACAAAGAAACCTCACCATTATTCCTAATGCTCTGACCAAGACGATTCCAACTTCTATTCCCCCTATTAAGCACAGAAAATGTCGACCGGATTAAAAAATTCAATGGAGTATTAATCTCTGAAGAAAACCAAAGGTCATAATCGTGAATCGAGGATCTCATGTTTTAGCCTAAAAATGAAATATGTATATATAACTCTACTAGTCGAGAATCTAAATTATTATGGAGGTAAAGCAATCCACTCAGGCAGAAAAGCGGATGGAGGGGAGAGGTCTAAATTTGAAATAAAACCAGAAAAAAACAGAATGAAATAAACTTGAAAATTTCACTCTGCGCATGTTTTACTGTGTATTGATTATCGGCCTTTTTAATCTTGTACATTTTATACAAATAAAACTAAAAAAGGAAGATGGAAACTTAGTAGAAAATTATGAAGAAGACAAAGAAAAAATGTGAGAAGGAATAAACTAAGAAGAAAATAGAAGAAGAGAAAAAATGAGACGTAAGATTATTGAGAAAAAAAAGGAAAAGAGAGAAGGGAAGAAGATAGAAAACTAAATAAGAATAAATTGGAAAAAGAAGGAAAATGGAAGAATAATTTTAAGATCAATCAAACAGTTCGTGGTAACGAACGTATTGGGCCGGGTCGTAAGGAGCGACACGGCCCAATAGTTACCAAAACTTTATAAAACGGAATTTTGATACCAATAGTTACATCAACAGAGTCGCATTTTAATGCTGATTTTAAATTTATAAGTTTCATCAAGTTTAGTCCTACCCATCAAAAGTTAAGAGCCTGAGAAAATCTGCCCCATTTTAGAAAATAGGGCAAAACACTCGCTAAAAGTCATATAATCTTAATGAAAATCACACCATCAGATTCAGCGTATCAGAGAACCCTTTTGTACAAGTTCCAAGATCCTTATCTGCAAAAATGTGAAATTTTGTATTTTTTGCCAGAAGACAAATCACGGATGCGTGTTTATTTTTTATTTTATTTTTTTTCCCAGGGGTGATCGTATCGACCCAGTGGTCCTAGAATTTTGCCAGAGGGCTCATTCGAACGGAAATGAAAAGTTCTAGTTTCCTTCTTAAGTGACCAAAAAAATCGGAGGACACCTAGGCCCCCTCCCACGCTCATTTTTTCCCAAAGTAATCGGATCAAAATTCTGATATAGCCATTTTATTCAATATAGTCGAAAAACCTTATAACTATGTCTTTGGGGACGACTTACTCCCCCACAGTCCCCGTGGGAGGGGCTGTATGTTGCAAATTTTGACCAGTGTTTGCATATATTAATGCTTATTGGGAAATGTAGAGACGTTTTCATGGGGATTTTTTGGTTGCGAGGGGGAGGGGTTGAGAAGAGGGGGCTATGTGGGTGAAACTTTCCATGGAGGAATTTGTCATAGGGAAGAAGATTTCCATAAAGGGGGCGCAGCATTTTCTAGCATTATTTAAAAAACAATGAGAAAATAAATATGAAAAAGTTTTTTTGAACTGGAAGTATGGAGCAGCATTAAAACTTAAAACAAACAGAAAATATTACGCATATAAGGGGTTAGCTTCCTCCTATTACCTCACTCTTTACGCTAAAGGGCTTTTAGTAATTTCAACTATTTATTCTACGGCCTTTGTGATTCAGGGGACAAAATTTAAGCTTTAATGCAAATAGTTATTGACGAGTGGGCGAATCTTCTCATATACGTAATAAAAACATACGAACATAGAAGTTTGTTACGTAAACTAATTCGTTTAATTCGTAAGCTAATTCGCTAGTTGCATATATCTTTTACTAATGAAAACGTCCGGAAAAACCAATAGTTCTAGTTGCCTTTTTAAGTACCCAAAAAATTGGAGAGCAACTGGGCCTCCTTCCCCTCCTTTTTTCAGAAAATCATTCGATCAAAACTATGGGAAAGTCATTTAGCCAAATAAATAAATATGCAAATTTCGCTTTAATTATTCATGTGCGGAGAGCCGAGATCAAAACATGGATTAACTAAAAAACGTTCAGAAATAAAATAAAAAAAAACAAGTTTTTTTAACTGAAAGTAAGGTGCAACATTAAAACTTAAAACGAACAGAAATTACCCCGTATATGAAAGGGGCTGCTCCTTCTTCAACGCCCTGCTCTTTACGCTAAAGTTTTTACTGTTTTAAAAAGTAGAGTTGAGAGAAAGAGTCAAACTTTAGTGCAAAGAGCAAGGCGTTGTAGAGGGAGCAGCCCCTTTCATATACGGGGTAATTTCTGTTCGTTTTAAGTTTTAATGTCGTTCCTTACTTTCAGTTCAAAAAACCTGTTTTCTTTTATTTAATGAAGTAAAAAGAAAAAAATGAGGTGGATCTAGTCAAAGAAGAAGAAAAGATAAAATCAAACAGTTCGTGGTAACGAACTGTAGTAAGGAGCGATCCGGCTCAATAGTAACCAAAACTCTAAAAAATTGAATTTTGATATCAATAGCTACATCAAAAGAATCGCATTTTAATGCTGATTTTAAATATATAAGTTTCATCAAGTTTAGTCTTAGCCATCAAAAGTTACGAGCCTGAGAAAATTTGCCTTATTTAGGAAAATAGGGGGAAACACCCCCTAAAAGTCGTAGGATCTTAACGAAAATGACACCATCAGATTCAGCGTATCAGAGAACCCTACTGTAGAAGTTTCAAGCTCCTATCTACAAAAATGTGGAATTTTGTATTTTTTGCCAGAAGGCAGATCACGGATGCGTGTTTTTTTGTTTGTTTTTTTTTTTTTTTTTTTTTTTCCCAGGGGTGATCGTATCGACCCAGTGGTCCTAGAATGTTGCAAGAGGACTCATTCTAACGGAAATGAAAAGTTCTAGTGCCCTTTTTAAGTGACCAAAAAAATTGGAGGGCATCTAGGCCCCCTCCCACGCTCATTTTTTTCCCAAAGTCAACGGATCAAAATTTTGAGATAGCCATTTTGTTTAGCATAGTCGAAAATCATAATAACTATGTTTTTGGGGATGACTTGCTCCCCCACAGCCCCTGGGGGAGGGGTTGCAAGTTACAAACTTCAACCAGTGTTTACATATAATAATGGTTATTGGAAAGTGTACAGACGTTTTCAGGGGGATTTTTTTGGTTTTGGGGGTAGGGTTGAGGGAGGGGGCTATGTGGGAGGATCTTTCCTTGGAGAAATATGCCATGGGGGAAAAAATTCAATGAAAAGGGCGCAGGACGAATCTGGTCACGTTAGAAAAAAATGTCAAATTAAGAGCTTAATATACAATGCTGGGTGTTCGGAGCCTCTCTATTATGGAGTATAATTTGAAAATAACACAACTATACGAGCGATAAAACATATATACCACAACCATAACTCAACTAACGAAAGAACTGCTAAGAGATAACACAACTATAAAGCGAAAACAGGTGAAAACTAACGGGAAAATAAACGAACTAAGAGGTGGAAGGGGCCCAGAGAAAAAATATAATCCTTTTTCAATTTTGAGCCTAACTTCCGCAAAGGAGTAATAATGTCAGAAGCCCCGAAATACCGAATTATTTTCTTTTCAAACACTTCGTGGTAAGGAACTGTAGTAAGGGGCGACCCGGCTCAATAGTAAACGAAACTCTAAAAAACGGAATTTTGATGCTAAAAGATACATCAAAAGATTCGAATTTTTACGCTGATTCTAAATATTAAGTTTCAATTAATTTAGTCTTTGTCATCAAAAGTTACGAGCCTGAGAAAATTTGCCCTATTTTGGAAAAAAGGGGGAAACATCCATTAAAAGTCACAGAATCTTAACGAAAATCACACTATCGCATTCGGTATATCAGAGAACTCTATAGCAAAAATTTCAAGCTCCTATCTAAAAAATGTGGAATTTTGTATTTTTTGCCAGAAGACAAATCACGGGTTTGTTTATTTATTTATTTGTTTTTTTTTTTGTTTTTTTCCCAGGGGTCATCTTATCGACCAAGTGGTCCTAGGATGTCGCGAGAGGGCTCATTCTAACGGAAATGAAAAGTTCTAGTGCCCTTTTTAAGTGACCAAAAAATTGGAGGGCACTTAGGCCCCCTCCCATGCTCATGTTTTTCCAAAAGTCAACAGATTAAAATTTTAAGATAGCCATTTTGTTCAACATAGTCGAAAACCATAATAACTATGTCTTTGGGAATGACTTACTCCCCCACAATCCCTGAGGGAGGGGCTGCAAGTTACAAACTTTGACCAGTGTTTACATATAGTAATGGTTATTGGGAAGTGTACAGACGTTTTCATGGGGATTTTTTGGTTTGGGGGGTGGGGTTGATGGGAGAGGGCTTTGTGGGAGGATCTTTCCTTTGAGGAATATGTCACGGGGGAAGAAAAATTCAATGAAAAGGGCGCAGGATTTTCTAGCATTACTATAAAAAAAACAATGAAAAAATAAACATGAAAACGTTTTTTCAAATGAAAGTAAGGAATAGCATTGAAATTTAAAACGAACAGAGATTATTACGCATATGAGGGGTTCTAAAAATACTTTAGCATAAAGAGCGAGATATTTAGGAGGAGATAGATACCTCGCTCTTGATGCTAAAATATTTTTAGTGATTTCAACTATTTATTCTACGGCCTTTTTGATTCAGGGGTCATTCGTAAAGAATTGGGACAAAACCTACGATTTAGTGTAAAGAGCGAGGTATTAACGAGGGTACAAACCCCCTCGTACACATAATAAAAATATAAGAATATAAAAGTTTGTTACGTAAGTTAATTCTTAAGTTACGTATATTTTTTACTAATAAAAACGTTCGTTGAATATTAAAAGTTCTAGTAGCCTTTTTAAGTAACCGAAAAATTGGAGGGCAGCTAGGCCTCCTTCCCCACCCCTTATTTCTCAAAATCGTCTGATCAAAACTAAGAGAAAGCCATTTAGCCAAAAAAAAAATAAATATACTAATTTCATTATAATAATTTATGTGCGGAGAGCCAAAACCAAACATGCATTAATTCAAAAACGTTCAGAAATTAAATAAAAACAAGAGCTAAGAGCTCATATGGCACTTGTGACGAGGTCGGAAGAGCCGAGAGCTCATATGGTACGAGGTCGGAAGAGCCAAGAGCTCATTTGGACGAGGTCGGAAGAGCCGAGAGCTCATATGGTACGAGGTCGGAAGAGCCAAGAGCCAAGAGCTCATTTGGCACTTGTGAGAAGGTCAGAACCTAAAGTTAAACTTTATAGCACAAGATCCTTCTAAATATCAAATTTCATTAAGATCTGGTCACCCTTTCGTAAGTTACAAATACCTCAATTTTCAAAATTACCTCCCCCCTCCCAATTCCACCAAAGAGAGCAGATCCGGTCCAGTTATGTCAGTCACGTATCTTAGACAGGTTTCTATTCTTCCCATCCAGTTTCATCCTGATCTCACCGCTTTAAGTATTTTCTAAGATTTCCGGTCCCCCCAACTGCCCCCCCCCCCAATTACGTTTGATCCGGTTGAGATTTAAAATAAGATATCAGAGTTACGAGGTCCTTCTAAATATGAAGTTTCATGAAGATCCGATCACTCCTTCGTAAGTTAAAAATACGTTATTTTTCTTATTTTTCAGAATTACCCCCCCCCCCGCAATTGAGCGGATCCGTTCCAATTATGTAAATTACGTATGCAAGACTTTTGCTTATTTTTCCAACCAAGTTTCATCCCAATCCCTCCAATCTAAGCGTTTCCCATCATTTTAGGTCTCCCCACCCCAAACTTCCCCCAATGTCACCAGATCCGGTCAGGATTTAAAATAAGAGCTTTGAGCCACGATATCCTTCTAAAAATCAAATTTCATGGAGATCCAATCACCCGTTCGTAAGTTAAAAATACCTCATTTTTTCTAATTTTTCAGAATTAACCCCCCCCCCCCCAACTACCCAAAAGAGAGTGGATCCGTTCCGTTTATGTCAATCATCTATCTAGGACTTGTGTTTATTTTTCCCACCATGTTTCATCCTGATCCCTCCACTCTAAGTGTTTTCCAAGTTTTAGGTTCCCCCTCCCAACTCCCCGCCCCCATCACAAGATCTGGTCGGGATTTAAAATAAGAGCTCTAAGACACGATATCCTTCTAAACATCAAATTTCATTGAGATCCGATCACCCGTTCGCAAGTTGAAAATACCTCATTTTTCTAATTTTTAAGACTTACTCCCCCCCCAACTACCCCAAAGAGAACAAATAAGTTCCGATTATGTCAATCATGTATCTAGGACTTGCGCTTATTTTTCCCATCAAGTTTCATCCCGATCCCTCTACTCTAAGTGTTTTCCAAGATTTTAGGTTTCCCCCCTCCAACTCCCCCCAATGTCATCAGACCCAGTCGGGATTTAAAATAAGAGCTCTGAGACACAATATCATTCCAAACATCAAATTTCATTAAGATCCAATCACCCGCTCATAAGTTAAAAATACTTCATTTTTTCTATTTTTCCGAATTAACCGGCCCCTACTCCCCCCCCCCAGATGGTCAAATCGGGAAAACGACTATTTCTAATTTAATCTGGTCCGGTCCCTGATACGCTTGCCAAATTTCATCGTCCTAGCTTACCTGGAAGTGCCTAAAGTAGCAAAACCGGGACTTTAGGTTTTCCCCCTCCGACTCCCCCCAATGTCATCAGATCCGGTCGGAATTTAAAATAAGAGCTCTAAGACACAATATCATTCCAAACATGAAATTTCATTAAGATCCAAATACCCGCTGATAAGTTAAAAATACTTCATTTTTTCTATTTTTTGCGAATTAACCGGGCCCCCACTCCCCCCCAGATGGTCAAATCGGGAAAACGACTATTTCTAATTTAATCTTGTCCTGTCCCTGATACGCTTGCCAAATTTCATCGTCCTAGCTTACCTGGAAGTGCCTAAAGTAGCAAAACCGGGACAGACAGACCGACAGACAGACAGACAGACCGACAGAATTGGCGACTGCTATATGTCACTTGGTTAATACCAAGTGCCATAAAAACTAGTTTTTTTAACTGAAAGTAAGGAGCGACATTAAAACTTAAAACGAACAGAAATTACTCCGTATATGAAATGGGTTGTCCCCTCCGCAGTCCCACGCTCTTTACGCTAAAGTTTTTAATTGTTTTAAAAAGTAGAATTGTGGCAAAGAGTCAAACTTTAGCGTAAAGAGCGAGGGACTGCGGAGGGGACAACCCATTTCATATACGGAGTAATTTCTGTTCGTTTTAAGTTTTAATGTCGCTCCTTACTTTCAGTTAAAAAAACTAGTTTTTTTTATTTAATAAAAAAAAGAAAAGAGGATATTACTTTGTCATTCCTCTGGTTGACAAATCAACTGGACATCATAATTCATAAGAACTTGTGATGGTTTTATTAGTTCGTGAGACTAAAGTTCTGATTTCTCGGATTTGTCAGCCTTCACTAGACAGTTTAATCATGTGAAAGTGAAGTTAAAATGGAAACATTGTCCACAATGATAAATTTGGCCGATAATTTTGCAAAAGCATTAAATATGGAAATTAACGAGCGAAAGCTGATAGTGTTTGTAAAGGATAATGACAGATCAAATAAACCTGAAAATTGCATTTTCATGTTAGCGAAAGTGGCTTAAGGGCCTTATTCACTTCGTAACTAGAAATAAACATCATTGACTTGGTTGGATAGGGACATGTATGCTAGGGGGGGGGGGAGAGAATAATGAAAAAATTCTATTATTGGGGAAGTGGCAAGAAATTTTGGCAGAAAATAGATTTTGAGATGCCTTCTTGTGTAAGTACATTGATAGGGAGGGGGTGATTCCCGTGATTCCCAACGTAGAGTGCAGGTCCCGCCGGTAGAACTTTGCTACATATTTGTGGGTCTTATTCACTTCTTAAGGGTCTACAGGTTCTTAAGGGTCTAAAGGTTCTTAAAACTTCTAAGGTTCTTAAAACTTCTGCATATTTTTGGGTCTTATTCACTTCTTAAGCGTCTAAGGTTCTTAAGGGTCTAAAGGTTCTTAAAACTTCTAAAGGTTCTTAAGGGTCTTATTCACTTCGTAACTAGAAATAAACATATTGACCTGGTTGAATAGGGACATGTATGTTAGGAGGGGGGATAATGAAAAAATTCTATTATTGGGGAAGTGGCAAGAAATTTTGGCAGAAAATAGATTTTGAGATGCCTTCTTGTGTAAGTACATTGATATTCAGGGGGTGATTCCCGTGATTCCCAACGTAGAGTGCAGGTCCCACCGGTAGGACTTTGCTGGATATTTGTGGGTCAGGAGCAGGATGTGTACCCTTTGACTAACTATACTTTTGAGACTTAATTTTGAAAAAAAAACTATTTTTTATATGATTGACGCCAGATTCATATGCATTTAAAGACCAAAAAAGGTACAAGATAGTAATGCAATAACGGCATTCATTGTATTAAAGGTTTTCTATTCAGACACAATTTTTCATTAGCGTAAAGCCTGCCTAGAGGACTACCTGAAAAAAAAATGCCAAGTTAATGGCCTTTTATGCATTCCTCATGGGAATACATATATAATTCTGAGCAATAAAATTTAAATTTAAATTAGGAGGGGAATTGGTGTTTTAGAAATGCTTAGGTGGGGCATGGTCGAAAATCTATTCTTGAAGAACTAATTCAGACCAATCTTCAAGATCTAATTACAATGGTCAAATTGAGAGCTGATATCAGGATTTAAATTTCTTACGATAAGAATGGAGAAGTGCTTCGTCCTCTAAGAAACCATAATTATTATACAGTAAATTATTGAATCAATTTAATCAATAAATTTGATAAAAGCAACAAAATCCAGAAATTCAATTGCAGATCTTCATAAAAGAAATACTTGGCAACAGCTCCTGAATTTAATTATTACAATTAAAAAATTTAACATTATAAAATAAATTTTATTATTGTCAATTTTAAACTACATATTGTTTGTCTATTTGTAATAGTAAAGTAGCAAAGGTAACAAAATCAATAATTTGATATAGGTAACGAAATCAATAAATTCAATTGAAGACATTCATAAAAGAAATACTTGGCAACAGCTCCTTAATTTTATTATTAATTTTTTAAAATTTATTATTATTAAATAAATGTTATTATTTTCAATTTTAAACTATATATTGTTTGTCTATTAGTAATAGCAAAGTAATGAAGGTAACAAAATCAATAATTTGATAAAGGTAACAAAATCCATAATTTGGAAATCTGCTATTGAGTAGCTAGTGTTTTCTTCTGTCTTTTTAATTAAGATATTCTTCAATTAACTTAATTAATTAGTTTAATTTAATTAAAAATTTAATTAAAATTTACTTTTAATTACTTAAGATATATATTCCATAGATACTCCGAAATGAGAATTTTTATTCTAGGTTTAGCATCAACTGCTGGTGTTGTTGCCACATTCCCCGCATTAGCTGGTCGTAAGAAGCGAGAAATCTCCAACGAAATTGACGAATCTCCAATAATGAACGAACTGGCTCCACTCGTTTTTGAACATGAAGTGTTGGAGATGCTTGGCAAACATGTTGACAAAATCTTGAAAAGTTACATGCAGGTTCTAGCTAAGCCAGAATGCGCTGAACGTTTTATGTGCGAAAGTGGAGACATGACAAATAAATTGGGAGGCTCTGCACTGAAGCCCATCTTAAAGTAGGTTTTTTGATAATATAAAGATTTACACTATTTTTTTTTTATTTGTGAGTGCCGTAAATTCTGAACCTCAGTGGGGTCAATATTTTCATTTAATAGGGATATTTTTAATTTACTTTTATTTTGTATCATTTTTATTTACTTTCGAGAATTCTTATAAATGCTTCTTTCTGTTGAATAGAAAATATTTTAATGCTACTACTAAGTACGAAAAATTTCTATTTAAGATCTATTTAAGCTTCCAATTAGTGACAATAATAAAAGGATTAAAAAAAAGTCACAGGTGCTGTTACTGTGGTAAACGAGTTTCTTAAATGTGGTGGCTTTGAGGTTAGAAATAAGCTACTGAAGATTATGAATATGATTTTTGAAAAAAAGGGAAGTACTTAGAGATTTTAGGAAAACCCTAATTAAACCACTGCATAACAAAAGTGATAAGAGTGAGTGTGATAATTATTGAGGCATTAGCCTGGTCTCTATAGGTATCATATTACTAAGTATTACTAAGTAATATGATACTTTTTAGACTGAGAGTTGCTGTTGACAAAGTGTTAGGAAACAACCAGTGCGGTTCTAGAAAGGGTAGAGGATGTGTCGACCAAATTTTCATACTTTGGTTAATAATTGAGAAGTACCTGAGTTATCAAACACCTTTGGTCCTCATTTTTACACACTATGAGCAAGTTTTTGATTCCCTTGACAGAAGAGCTTTAGCGAAGGTCTTAGCCTTTTATGGTATACCGGGCAAACACATTAAGGTGATTGTACGATGGTATGTACCATCGTATGTACCATGGTATGTACGAGAATAAGACTACTGCGGTTAAGGTAGGGAATGACATTAGCAGCTGATTTCATATTAAATCAGGAGTTAAGCAGGGTTGTGTTCTATTACCTTTTATAGGGATCATTTTGATTGACTTTTTTTTTTAAGAAGCACAGGAAAGGCAATGAGAGAAGACGGAATTAAAAGCTTTGCTGAACTTTAACTATGCTGATGATTTAAGCATACTAGATAAAAGTGTGCGCACAATGAATGAACTTTTAGAGATTTTGTGAGTTCAGGGTTCCAGAAAAAGTTTAAAAATTAATGTTAAGAAGACTTAGTCACTAAGGCTAGGATTAGGTGAAGATGAAAGGTGACGTTCGGTAGTGAATAGATTGTTCAGGTGGGCAGCTTCACTTACCTTGGCAGTATGCCGTTGGGAACAGCGAAGATGTTAAAAGTAGAAAAGACAAGGCTCAGGGTGTTTTATAACAGTTGAAAAAGTTTTGAAGAATAGGAAGATAAGTCTGCGAACCAAGATTAGAATATTCGAAGCTACAGTGATGACAGTGGTCAAATATGGTTCTAAAGAACGGGCATTCGAAAAAGCGGTTGAAGATTTGCTCGGTGTTTTCCAGAGAAATTACCTGAAGATTGTTCTGGGTACCCAGCTGACTGACTTTATGTCAAACAGTAGGCTGTGCGAGTTCAATCCTGCTTTCTAGGGTTATAATGAGAGAAAGGTTGAGATAGCTTGGGCACGTTCTGCAGTTGAAAGATGACAGATCGCCGAAGATTGTCCTTTTTGGCCAACTGTCTAGGTTCAAACGGAAAGCAGGTCGTCCGTGGTTTATGCGGGAGGGTGTCATAAAGAAAGATTTAGGGAAAATTGGAACTTCCTGGGAGGGTGTAAAGAGGAAGGCTTTGAAAATATTAGGATGGAGGAGGGGCGTTCGTTGCTCTGTTGGCCTCATGCAGCCTGATACTGCGGTGAGTTGCTAATAGCAGAAGAATAAAATGCTGAATCAGCCTATTTCAACTTCCGTTAGGTTCGCGTGGTTTATCACACAATTACAGTGGTACAGCTGTGGTTAAACAAATTATAGTACATAAGTATATAAAAATAAAACTGTTTCTCTTACATGGAACGCGTAAATTAGTGGTTAACAACTTATCTTTTGAGTCATCCCCGCGTTCAATATAGCTTATTTTCAGGACCGGATCTAGGAGGATTGCTAGAAGGGGTAAGTTCCCCGGCTGGGACACCTAGGGGTGGCAAAACAAGCTTAAATTATGATATTTTTCGGCCAAAAATTGTAATGTTTATATGTAATCCTTACATGTACAAATGTAATGTTGATGGTGGGGCAAAGTTTACATCCCCCCTCAGAGAAACAACTTAACTCCAGCTCTACTTATTGCAATTAATCGCAATTGCTTATTGAATAAGCGCAATTATTGTTGTCTATTGAACGCTGGAAAATATAATTTTACGCGATTAATTAGAAAATTGAAAGAAACGGTCAAAAGATCTAATGCTAATTTTCCATTCCTATACGCCTGTGTTGTCCCTGTTATACCGAAAACTTTAGTTGAAAATTAAAAACACAATCAATAGAGTTAAAAAACTTGTAGCTAAATAGTAATTTTTAAGAAAGTTTTAATTTTCAAGAAAGCAATGTTTTGATTTATCCTGATTGATAAACAGACCAGGAGTTTTCAATCTAAAAGATAAGAGCAAATTGTAGGTTATTAAGGTCTAATGCGAAATAAGCAAATTAGGTTTCATTAAGTACTTATGAATGCAATTCAATAATTCCAATCAGCTATGGAATGCCACAAATTATAACAATGAATTGCAATAGACTTGTTGAATGCCGGGTTAAATCACACCCTTAATTTATAAAAGGCTTCCTCGAAAGATTTTCTTTTAGGTAGAACAAGACAGCTAATCTCAGTGCCATCTATATAGAATAAAGAATGCCAGCTGGGACATTTTGGAGAATCACTTGAGAAGAATAAATCCATTTGATGAAATCAGGAGTGGACTCAGGGTTGAGTCTTAGGGAAACATGCCCCCAGAAGCTCAAAAATTGTACTAGCTGCAAGGTTGGAGGGGCATCGAATACCGATGTGGGAGCTAAATTTTTATCTCCCCCCCCAAAATATTGATTCTGTATCCACTACTGGATGGAATTGAGTATGTTCAATTAGATCCCATAGTCAAAGTTTCCCTCGGATGTCTATTTCAGCCTTTTATGCTTAAGTTCATTCCTCCCTGATTCAAACAAAAATTTAATGAATGGACAGGCCGTACGTAAGCGAAGAACTAACCCATTTAATGTGTTTCCCTGGGAATTAAATTTTGCCAAGCTCAAAGAGTAATAGCAAAGGCCTTGAATGGCAGCTGAAAATTTGAAGAAAGTGAGGATGAATTTGTCCAAATCATAGAAAAGGGTGAATTACTAGTTATTAGTAGAAGCTCTCTTGGCTTTATCTGAGAGGTACATAGGCATAAGCCCCCGGGTATATACCTACTTACGCTACTTAGGTTTTTGAGTAATTAAGCAAATACTAGCAATCATCCAAATAATATAATCATTTTGACAACAAACATCTTACTATTTACTGAAGTCATTCAAACAAAAAAGGAGAATTGAAAAATAAAAAAAAAACAGCATGCGAAGAACACAAAGAAACAAAAATAAGGAAAAACAATTTTGCCTAAAACATCCACATCCTATACATTTTAAATTTATTTCCGTTTATTCTTTAGGACGAATACTTTTTGCCAAAATAGAGAACGATATCGACTGTTTTGCATGTCTGTAAAAATATTAAAAGAAGAGGGCAATTTGTAAAAACACTAGAAAAAATGAGTTATATTTAATAGCTGAGAACTCTTTTTTTCTGGGGGGGGGGGAATAAGAGGTGTCCTGAATTCATGTTGAGTCAATACACCCGAATATTTAAATGATTAAGGAAATATCTGTTGTCGCTATGATATTATAATCCTTTAATTAATGGCGAAACGAATTGGTATCGTATACCAAAGCCAATAATACGCGGGTATCTATAGCTACAGAGAGGAATTGTAAAAGCACAAAAGTAACAGAAGTATATGGGATGAAAAAGCAAAGAATACAGCACTAGACCCTTAAAGTCCCAACCGGCAATTCTGATCTCCGTTCTATAGTCCTTCTTACGAAAATACAATAGGGGGTTAGGGTCTATGCATCCTATGATTTGGTGCACCCTTCCTGTTTACCCTCCTAAAATTTCTCCAGGAACCCATTTAGAGCTGGTTCGCTCTGATATATTGGATATGTACTGAAAAAACTCAGGGCAGAAATTGAATTCCCAAATACCCCGATTTCGTCTATTTTAAGTTTGTCTTATTTAGGGGAATCGGAATGAGCCAAGACTTGGAAAAATAACAATTTATATAGCCTGTCTGGTGAAAACTTAAAAAGGGAAGGTATATTTTTCGGCACAATAGAAAAAGATTAGTTGCATGAAATTTCGAGGAAAATTGTATGTTTTTTTTAGAGGAAGGGGGCAGAACGCGAGAGATCTTGGGTATATTGACTGGGTTCAGGCCTTTAATACTTAATTAAGATTCTTGGAAATTAAAATGTCATTATCGCATTTAAACAAGCACAGGTAATTATATTTTTTATTAAACAGAAAAATCGTACAAAGAAGAGAGAAAGTACAAATGAAAAGTCTGGGAGGGATAGTGAACAATTTTTTCAATTTTTTTTAATTTCTAAGGCCTTTTTGCATTTCCACTTACAATAGAAATGAAATGAAAATATTGGAAAACGAAGAAATTTTTAATAACACAGCGCAATTTGGAAGATAAACACAAAAACTTTTCCTTTTCACAAGTAATACTTAACTTACTTAACCAATTCAAACAACCAAATTTCATTTCCACTGTCCTCGGTATTTTCACTTACCCAAGTCGTACAATTGAATCCTATTACTGTCCTTGGTATTACCACTTAACCAATTCAACCAATCAAATTTTGTTTTCACTGTCCTTGGTATTTTCACTTAACCAATTCAACAAATCAAATTTTATTTCACTGTCCTTGGTATTTTCACTTAACCAATTCAACCAATCAAATTTTGTTTTCACTGTCCTTGGTACTTTCACTTAACCAATTCAACCAATCAAATTTTGTTTTCACTGTCCTTGGTATTTTCACTTAACCAATTCAACCAATCAAATTTTGTTTTCACTGTCCTTGGTATTTTCACTTAACCAATTCAACCAATCAATTTCTTTTTCACTGTTCTTGATATTTTCACTTAACCAATTCAAACAATCAAATTTCATTTCCACTGTCCTTGGTATTTTCACTTAACCAATTCAACCAATCAAATTTTATTTCACTGTCCTTGGTATTTTCACTTAACCAATTCAACCAATCAAATTTTGTTTTCACTGTCCTTGGTATTTTCACTTAACCAATTCAAACAATCAAATTTCGTTTTCACTGTCCTTGGTATTTTTACTTAACCAGTTCAACCAATCAAATTTTGTTTTCACTGTCCTTGATATTTTCACTTAACCAATTCAACCAATCAAATTTTGTTTTCACTGTCCTTGGTATTTTCACTTAACCAATTCAACCAATCAAATTTTGTTTTCACTGTCCTTGGTATTTTCACTTAACCAATTCAACCAATCAAATTTTGTTTTCACTGTCCTTGGTATTTTCACTTAACCAATTCAACCAATCAAATTTTGTTTTCACTGTCCTTGGTATTTTCACTTAACCAATTCAACCAATCAAATTTTGTTTTCACTGTCCTTGGTATTTTCACTTAACCAATTCAACCAATCAAATTTTGTTTTCACTGTCCTTGGTATTTTCACTTAACCAATTCAACCAATCAAATTTTGTTTTCACTGTCCTTGGTATTTTCACTTAACTAATTCAACCAATCAAATTCTGTTTTTGCTGTCCTTGATATTTTCACTTAACCAATTCAACCAATCAAATTTTGTTTTCACTGTCCTTGGTATTTTCACTTAACCAATTCAACCAATCAAATTTTGTTTTCACTGTCCTTGGTATTTTCACTTAACCAATTCAACCAAACAAATTTCGTTTTCATTGTCCTTGATATTTTCACTTAACCAATTCAACCAATCAAATTTTGTTTTTACTGTCCTTGGTATTTTCACTTAACCAATTCAACCAAACAAATTTCGTTTTCACTGTTCTTGATATTTTCACTTAACCAATTCAACCAATCAAATTTTGTTTTCACTGTCCTTGATATTTTCACTTAACCAATTCAACCAATCAAATTTTGTTTTCACTGTCCTTGATATTTTGACTTAACCAATTCAAAAATCAAATCCCATTTTCACTGTCCTTGGTAATTTAAATAGCGTACCTTTTTCTGACCATAATTATGATGTCAGACTAATAATCAAATTTGCAAATTTGACCAAAATTGTGCCTTCGAAAAAATAAAGCAATCAAGTTTGTGTCCCGCTTTATAATTAGAAACAGTAATAGTTATAATTACATCAAGAAATATTACAGGAAATTTGTTAAAATTTACTGGGTTTTTGCAAATTGATGTTTAGCTTTCGTTTATATGAGATTAAATACATTGAAAATAAAGAAAATTCTGAAAATATTTGTAATCATGGGGAAACTCATAAAAGGTTGAGATTCATGAGAAAAGAGACATGGGCGGGATATCCTCTTCCGAAATACCTGCCCATCGTGACCATTTTTTTTTTCAGGATAAAGATGGGAAATTTTGGAAAAGATTGTTTTAGTATGATATGATATTTAATATAATTTTATTTGTTAAAAGCTAGGCCATGGCAAGCAGCAAAAGCAGAATTTAATAGAATGTACCCGCAGAAAAAAAATCCAACTATTCCAAAAATTTTTCTCGATGCACCTTTCCCACACGGATGTATCTACAGCAATCTCTTCTATTAATAAATTTATATTTTCCAAAACACCAACAAGCCACCAACAAGTCTTTAACCCTTACACTCTCATAAATGTTCTTCTCTTAATCGGTCCTTTGGGTACCCCTCCTCTTGGTTTTAGAAACAATATTTATATCTCATGACAAAACCCTGACTAGCCTTTAACGAAAAGATGAAGCGAAGATCTACTCGGTTTAACCTTTGACCTATTAGAAGTGGAGAAAAGTGATTATGGCAATGATTATATTTTGATTATGTTTCTTCATTATTATTTTTATTAAAAAGAAGAATCGTACAAAAAGAGAGAAAGTACAAATAAAAAGTCTGGGAGGGATAGTGAACAATTTTTTTCAAGGTCAATAGGGTCAGACATCACCAAAAATCTAGGTTTTTTAGGCTTAAATTGTACATTAATATTAGGTTGTGTTTTCTACATTACGCAAAGGCTGTTTAAATGTATAAAAAAATTTCTGTTTCAGCAAAGCAAAATTGATTCAAGTAGTCCAAACATTAATTTGTTTTTTAATTATTGAGTGTGTATGGTGTGATCAAAAAGCGCTGATCCCCCTTCCCTCAGAAAAAAAAATGGTGAGCCAAAAGGGCGCGGTTAAACATCAATATTTATTATTAGTGAAGGTAACAAAAGTGGAAAAAAGGATTTGTAAACTGGATAATCGGGGTTGACGTTTGTTTGAAAAGTCGAGACGTGTAGGCAACATTAAAATGAGCATTTGGGGGGACATATGAATTTGTAAAATGTACCAAAACTGGATAAAATAAAAATAAAATCAAGAGAAATCATTAAACCTATTTAGCACATAAGGGATAAGAGGAATTCCACCAGAGATTGGTTCGGAGAATCTGGTCACAAGAAAAATTGAAAATATTTCCTTCTTCCCACATTTTTTTATTCTTCTTTAATGAAGGATATTTTTCTTTCTTCCCATATCCCACATTTTATAGCGTTTTGAGGCGTGGGTACGGGGGAAATGGGAACTTCTTGGGATAGTGTAAAGAGGGAGGCTTTGAATAAATTGGGATGGAGAAGAAGCGTGCGTAGTTGTGTCAGCCACAGGCGACTTGTTACCATAGTGAGTTCTTAGTATTATTAATATGTGTGTGTATGTGGAGGGAGGAGGCTAGTGGACTATCCTAACTCGTCCTCGACGCTGTTTGGCTTCTGTAACATTTCTAAAAACTTACCCAATGTATTTTACATTTACAGTTTATTGTATTACAATTGGATTTTTATTTTAGAATGATCGAGCCCTTCGTTCCTGAGTCAGTTCGCCCCCTTGCAGCTGCTTTTAGACGAGGGTACAAGGACAGGTCAGCATGTCGACGATCAAACTGCCCAAGAAAATTTTTTTAGTTGAGAAATTATTCATATTATTTAAAAGTACTCATTAATTTGAAAAGAAAAGGGACACATGGCCTATATATTTGGTTGTGCTTACGTGCAACAGTGGAAGTTTTGTATGCGCATTTTTGCGCAATTATTCTGTCTCTTTTTCCTTTTATTTTTTTTTTTATTTCAATGTTATGTTATTTTTTTATTTTTACTAAGTTCTTTACACAATTTTTGATCAAAATGTATCTATTATTATTGTGTATTTATTTATTTATCTAGAATTTATGTGAAAGAATGATGAAGCTTAGAATTCTTATTTAAGGTGTTATTAGCACATTGGTTACCTAGTCAGAAATCATTATATCACTTTCCTCAATATATTCTGTTCATTTCATCATTGATAAATTAAATATTGTTGGGCATGTTACCGTTATTTTGGAACTTAAAAGAAAAGAAAACTTCTAAGGGATTTGATTAGTTGAAGTGGGAGTATTAAAAAACAAGTCAAATGTTGACTTGACTCACTAGGACAAACGTTTTAAGCATGTGGATGTAAACCACGAATATTGCCATTAAAAGCCAAAAATTGGGGGGGGGGATAAGATCTGCCCAATCTGTTGTTAATTTATTAATGAATTAACCCACTGCCTTTACCGGTATTTATTTTTTCTGGGTCATTGGGCCTGACACAATACGGGATACTTTGAATTCTAAGTGAAATTTGGGTATTTGTTCGATATTTATTTGTGTGTGTATGAGTTTCATATTTTGTGAATTTAATTTTGTAAATATAAAGGATTTATCTTTATATGCTAGCAGTGCTAAATATTTATTTGACGTAGGCCCACAACGAGTTGGATTTAGACCATATTGTACCCATAGGGGGTCCATGAGAACGTGAGTTCGTTAGTATAGGATTTGTATTCAAGTTGAATTCATTATTATTCAGTATACATACCTATAAGTTTTACTGGATTTATGGGGGAGGAGGCTAAAAATTTATTGTCATTCCAACATGCGTTGGGACCTAAACCAATAATATATCATATTCTACATAACAATATATTTTTATAATAATATATTCTATGCCAATTGGGCCGTGTTTGACAGGGACGTGTTCCCTTATCAGATAATTTAAAGCTGATGTTTAACCAGAAGGATCAGACAACATACAATTTAATGGTCAGCCTTCACCGTTGACCCAAAGTTTTCAAATTTTGAATTTATGGTCATGACCTCGACAGTAGTTTTTTTTTGTAATTGCCCACTCTTTGCACTACCATAAAGGTAGACAGACATGAAGTTTTCTCCCAGCGTTTCCAAAACAGATTGCATGCGAATGATAAGCTGGCTTTTCTCCAAAAAAGGTACTTCATTCTTGGCAAATGATTTTGAATTTCTAAAAGATGGGCAGACAACTAAGAAAATTTACTTAGCCAAGGTATCAAGCTGGGTATTAAGCAAGCTAGCAGTTATCCTCGCCAGCCTGAAGTAGTAGCCATTACCATCCCGTCATGCCTGAAGTCATGTTAATTGGGCCTTTTGACTATTTGTGACCAAATGGAATAAAGGTCATCCCTACACCATCACCATCATTTCCTCCCTGAAATTATATTAATTGGGCCGTTCCACTACCCGTGACAAAATGGAATAAAATGTTTAACAGTGTTGAAGTTGGGGAGAGACACATAAAAAGGCGACTGGGGACTGGTTGCCTTCCAATCAATTTTGAACTTAAAACTGCACTGTAAATTTCAGTTTTCCATCAAATGACGGTACATATATGATATACCCCCGACATAATATTATTCTAATATGTTTTTCTGACGGTCAATCCTAATGAAATATACATAAGTATGATAAAAATATAATACTTTAGAAACAAATTTGAGCTAAATATTCGCCCATTAGGGGGAGGGGATGAAGTGTAGCGGGTCTGCACGCCTAATATGTTAGGTCCAATTATTCTCCATATTATGAAGTAAGAATTGTTTTATAACTTCACAGTGTCCAAATACTTTACCTCACCCTCCCCTGATGTACAAATATGTACCCCAAATTATATATTTTTAATCTATTTTGTCACTTCTCTTTGTCTTATCTCAACCTAAGCTGAAAGAAGCTAACAAAAAAAAAAAACGGTTCTGCGATGTGTCAATAGATGAACAACTTCAGTGGCCAGGGATGTATCATACAAGCACCCAAATGACTTCCATCTGAAGTTTCAACAATAGCTCACATCATATGACCTAGTGAAAACAAATTAAAATAATACATCAAAGTTAAATAGTTTAAAGCTAAATTTTACTCAGGCCGTGATATTGCGCTGCCTATGAGTTTTGACATTCAGAAATAAAATTCTCTTTGTTTTGTCTCACGCTAAGCTGAAAGAAGCTAACAAAAAACCGGTTCTGTGATGTGTCAATAAATGAACAACTTCAGTGGCCAGGGATATATCATACAAGTACCCAAATGACTTCCAATAAAACAAATTAAAATAATACATCAAAGTTAAATAGTTTAAAGCTAAATTTTACTCAGGCCGTGATATTGCGCTGCCTATGAGTTCTGACATTCAGAAATAAAATTCTCTTTGTCTTGTCTCACGCTAAGCTGAAAGAAGCTAACAAAAAACCGGTTCTGTGATGTGTCAATAAATGAACAACTTCAGTGGCCAGGGATATATCATACAAGTACCCAAATGACTTCCAATAAAACAAATTAAAATAATACATCAAAGTTAAATAGTTTAAAGCTAAATTTTACTCAGGCCGTGATATTGCGCTGCCTATGAGTTCTGACATTCAGAAATAAAGTACCTTCCATAAATATTAATTTGAAACGACTGATTTTTAGTTGAAAGTTGAATAGCATCAAAACTTACAACAAACGGAAAATTAACAAACTGTCAAATGTCAAATTAACAAACTTTGTCAAATTAACAAATTAACTTTGTCAAATTAACAAACTGTAAGTGTATGCTGGCCATGTCAGATCTTTGTTATATGTCTAAATTTAAACTTGCTTTTTAAGAAGACGAGCCTCGCTCTTAGACTAGTGGTTTAATAGAACAGTTAAGTTTCAATTAGAGAAGGAAAGAAGCGACAAAACGCTCAGAGTTTATTACCGCCGTATTATATTTGATAAATTATAGATTATGCAATTTACAGTGTAAAATTAACAGAAGCTGCTTGGAAGTCACAAAAGTCCTTACACTATTAATGCTATGTCACTTTTTCAAGGAACCTTGTATTTATTTTGAAAAAATACGTCCTTTGAATGTAATCTACAAAAGTTTTAACTTGATTGTTTTAAATGATAAAAAAATACTAGTACACAAGAATTGCTATGCCAGTTTTTGCTTTGGACGTTCAAGACAAATTTCTCCGTAAATCCCACTCCTCCCGCGGAAAATTCTTCCCCATAAGCAATTTTTCTCGCTGAAAATCCCCCCCAAAGAAAAATCTCTCAGACAATTCTAGTCCCTCTGAAAATTTCTCCCGGACATCTCCTCTTAAACATTTCTACATGTAAAATTGAGTCACCATAGAGAAAGTAAGACAAATAAAAAGAATTTCATATAAGAATTCTGGCAATTCACCCCGTGTAAAATCTACCGTGGAAAGTTCACCTGCTCTTCTGAAACTTCACTCCCCACGGAAATTCTTCCCGTGGGAATCCCTCGCAGAAAATTCATCCCCTTCCCCGAAAAATGTTTGCATACTTCCCAATAACCGAAATTATAAGTAAACATCGGGAGATTTTTATAACTTACAGCCTTTTCTCTAGGGGCTGTAGGGGGTCTTGTCATCCCCAGAGGGAGAGTTACTGGACTGCTCAACTATACAGAACAAAATGATTATCTAAAAATCTTGAGCGTATGACTTTTGAGAAACTGAGGTGTGGGAGGGGGACCAGTTACCTTCCAATATTTTTGGTCATTTAAAATGGTACTAGAACTTTTAGTTTCCGTTTGAATGAGCCCCCTCCCAATCTTCTTGGACCAATAGTTTTATACAACCACGAATGGGAAAAACGGATAAATAAATAAAAATAAACACTCATATGGGATCTTTCTTTTCACAAAAAAAATTCTACATTTTTGCAGGTGGGAGCTAAAACCTCTACAGTAGGGTTCTCTTTTACAGTGGATCTGATTGTGCAATTTTCATTGAGATTCCTTGAGTTGGGGGGGGGGGTGTTCCTCCCCCCAGCTTTAGATACGTAACATTGAACTTGATGAATTTTATATATTTAGATTCAGCATAAAGAGTGATTTATGTTGTGTATTGATTGTTATCAGAATTCCTTTTTTTTAGTTTCGGTTCTTCCCTTAATTTAGTTCGTTATCGAACTGTTTGACAATATTCAGCTTACAAATTATATAGTTGTTTGTCTGCCTCGTAGATTGAATTCAAAATGTGTTTTCGTCTAATATTGTCGTCTTTTTTCATTCATGTAATTCTACTTATAGATCGACTATTTAAGGCATCTCTAAATTGGGCATGAGTTTCTTTAACTTTGTTGTCCTTTAGTGCTTTTGTACATTGATCTTCGTCATACTTTTGCTCAGTGTAGGTCTGGATAATTTGATATCTCCCTGTGCTTTCTAGATCTACTTCAAAAGATTAGATATTCAATGGAGTCTTTCAAGTCTTCAGATTGATAGGAAACGGGACGTGTGTATTGGGCCGCTTTTCTTATCTTTTATGTTTCCTAGGGAAATAATCCTTTATCTCCGGTGTCTGTCTTATTTTCTTAAAACCAAGCTACTTATTCATCGAAGTGATTAATTGTTTCCATATTGTGGGTTGGTCAATACAGCAATCCCAGTATTAAAATGGGATTATCTATATATATAAATAAGTATTGCATTCGCCCAAATATGTAGCCGTTAAAAGAAAAAAAAATGCCTTTAAAATCGGTTGACCCCCATAATTGGATATTTCCTTGTGTTACTTCAAAAAATCAGCGAATATTTTTTCATTTTCTCCAGGTTTCATTCACCATCTTTGTAAAAAAAAAAAAAAAACTCCTATGCAATCATGACTCGAGCTTTTACTTTTAAAAATAAGAGTCAAATTTCCAATTTTGTGCCAGATTACGCCAGAATATCCACCGAAGGAAAAAGACTGGATGCTGTATAAAAATGCTATGTGTATATTATCATCCTTTACAACAGCTGGTAAGCAACAGCAGCTAGTAAACAAGACTTAAAATTCAAATATTACCTGATTTTATATTAAAATCTTGACTCCTGATTAAAATCATTCTCCAAATTGAGAACGTTCTTAATGATCTTAATAATATATCATATCTCGAAAGTTCTCAATTTGCTACCATCGTATTTATACAAAACAGTTAATATTAAAAGCTTGACTCCAGATCTTACTTCAAATTGAGAACGTTTTTAATTATGCAGCTAAGTAAGTCAAATATGAACTATTTTGATACTTTATGTGAATTCTTTACTAGGTTTTAGCTAAATCCAATGAAACTTGCGCAGTCCCCATTTATAATGAACTATATTGATCCTTTATGTAGCTAGTTTCACTAGTTCGATATGATCACCCCTGGGGAAAACTACGAAGCGAACCCCCCTCCATGATCTCTCTTCTGGCCAAAAATACAAAATGCCACATTTTTGTATATAAGTTTTCTTATAGAATGAATCTAACGGCACCATTTTAATTAAGGCTGCTTGACTTTTTTTGTGGGTTTTCCTCCTTTTTTCTAAAATTGGGCATAGCTTCTGAGACTGGTAACTTTTGACTGGTTACATTAAACTGAATAAACTTTACAAATTTGGAATTAACACAAAAATTTAATTCTTTTGATGTTGTTATTGTTGTGAAAATCTGTTTTTTTTTTTAGAATTTTAATTCCTATTCAGCCGTGTCCCTCCTTACTTGTAGTTAATAACGTACACCACGAACAGTTTTATGATTATATGTTTCTCAGGAAAAAGCCTTCAGTTTTTCTTAGCTGAATATCAAACAGTTCGTAGTAACGAACTGTAGTAAGGAGCGACCCGGCTCAATGGAAACCGAAACTTTAAAAGACAGAATTTTGATACCAATAGCTGATAAAAAAAATTGCATTTTAATGCTGATTTTAAATATATAAGTTTCATTAAGTTTAGTCTTACCCATCAAAAGTTACGAGCCTGAGAAAATTTGCCTTATTTTAGAAAATAGGGGGAAACACCCTCTAAAAGTCATAGAATCTTAAAATCATCAGAAAATCACACCATCAGATTCAGCGTATCAGAGAACCCTATTGTAGAAGTTTCAAGCTCCTATCTACAAAAATGTGGAATTTTGTATTTTTTGCCAGAATCACGGATGCGTGTTTATTTGTTTGTTTTTTGTTTTTTTCCCCAGGGGTGATCGTATCGACCAAGTGGTCCTAGAATCTTGCGTAAAGGCTCATTCTAACGGAAATGAAAAGTTCTAGTGCCCTTTTTAAGTGACCAAAAAAATTGGAGGGCACCTATGCCCCCTCCCACGCTAATTATTTTCCCAAAGTCACCAGATCAAAATTCTGAGATAGCCATTTTATTCAAAGTAGTCGAAAAACCTTATAACTATGTCTTTGGGGATGACTTACTCCCCCACAGTCCCCGTGGAAGGGGCTACAAGTTACAAAATTTGACCAGGGCTTACATATAGTAATGGTTATTGGGAAGTGTGCAGACGTTTTCAGGGGTATTTTTTGGTTGGGGGAGGGGCTTAAGAGAGGGGGATATATTGGGGGAACTTTCAATCGAGGAATTTGTCATGGGGGAAGAAAATTTCCATGAAGGGAGCGCAGGATTTTCTAGCATTGTTTAAAAAAAATGAAAAAATAAATATGAAAAGTTTAACCTTATAACTATGTCTTTGGGGACGACTTACTCCCCCAAAGTCCCCGTGGGAGGGGCTACAAGTTACAAACTTTGACCAGTGCTTACATATAGTAGTGCTTATTTGGAAGTGTACAGAGGTTTTCAGGGGGATTTTTAGTTGGGGGAGGGGTTGACAAGAGGGGGGTATGTTGGGGGAACTTTTTATCGAGGAATTTGTCATGGAGGAAGAAAATTTCCATGTAGGGAGCGTAGGATTTTCTAGCATTATTAAAAAAAAAAGAAAAAGTAGATTTGAAAAGTTTTTTCAACTGGAAGTAAGGAGCATCATTAAAACTCAAAACGAACAGAAATTATTACTCATATGAGGGGCTCACCACCTCTTAATACCTCGCTCTTTACACTAAAGTATTTTTAGTGATTTCAACTATTTATTCTACGGCATTTGTGATTCAGGGGTCATTGTTAATGAATTGGGACAAAATTTAATCTCTAGTGTAAAGAGCGAGGTACTGACGAGGGGGTGAACCCCTCATATATGTAATAAAAACATGAGAATACAAAAGTTCGTTACGTAAGCTAATTTAAAAGTTACGTTTATCTTTTACAAATAAAAAAATTCGTAAAAAATTAAAAGTTCTAGTTGTCTTTTTAAGTAACCAAAAATCGCAGGGCAACTAGGCTTCCTCCGCCGTTCCTTTTTTTCTCAAGGTCATTCGATCAAAACTATGAGAAAGCAATTTAGCCAAAAAAAAAACTTGCAAATTTCGTGTTAATTATTCCTCTGCAGAGAGCCAAAATCAAAACATGCATTGATTCAAAAACCTTCAGAAATTAAATAAAAAAAAGTTTTATTTTAGCTGAAAGTAAGGAGCGACATTAAAACTTAAAACGAACAGGCTGCTTCCTCATCAATGCCCCGCTCTTTACACTAAAGTTTTTTAATGTTTTAAAAAGCAGAGTTGAGAGAAAGAGTCAAACTTTAGCGTAAAGAGCGGGGCGTTGATAAGGAAGCAACCCCTTTCACATACGAAGTAATATCTGTTCGTTTTAAGTTTTAATGTCGCTCCTTACTTACCGTTAAAAAAAACTTGTTTTTTTTTATTTAAGGTCGTGATTAAGTGAACTGATGGAACTCGAAAATACTATGTTAAAATTGAAAAATTATATTTAGAAAGTACTCAAGTATTCATTGGCGGAAGATACCGATTTTAATATCAGGTCGTAGCTTCTTGAAGATACTACAAAATGTTTGCTAGGATTTTGCTCTATTTCCTCTAATTGCTTAGAAATATGAGAAAATGTCTAGCTCAAAAAACTAAAAAAGGTAAAAACTACAAAAAAACTAAAAAGAAAATACTAAAAACTAAAAAAGCTAAAAAACTAAAAAAAACTAAAAAATAGGTAAAAAACTAAAAACTAAAAAAGAAAAAAAAACTAAAAAAAGGTAAAAACTAACAAAAAACTAAAAATAAAAAAATGAAAACTAATAAGAAAACTAAAAAAACTAAAAAACTAAAAAACTAAAAACTGAAAAAGAAAAAAAAACTAAAAAAAGGGAAAAAACTGAAAAATAAAGGAGAAAAAGAAACTAAAAAAATAAAAATAAAACTAAAAAAGAACTAAAAAAGGTAAAAACTACAAAAAGAACTAAAAAGAAAAAAGAAAAAAACTAAAAATGCTAAAAAAAGGTAAAAACCAAAAAAACTAAAAAGAAAAAAAGGAAAAAAACAAAAAATTTATTTTATCATATACCAATTCAAAAACGAATGTATATACAGACCGGGACACAGGGAATATAAATGACGACCGGGACACTCAAAGAGAAATTACAGGCTGGGACACAGGGACACAAATGACGACTGGGACGTGTGTGTCAACTGACGTCATGTTTGTGTGTCGACTGACGTCATGTTTGTCGACTATAAATGACGACTGGGACACAGGGACACAACTACAACGGGGACACCGGGGGACACAGGGGGGATCAACAAAGCTCAAGGGCAATCATTAGAATAATGAGGTATAGATCTGAATACGGATTGTTTTTCCCATGGACAATTATATGTTGCATGTTCAAGAGTCGGTAAACCTGACAATCTATTTATATGTACAGACAGTGGGACAGCGAAGAATGTTGTATATTCGCAAGTTTTACGTAGTTAAAAACATATGTATATATCTATCTATATTCAAAGGTGGGACACAGGGACACAACTACAATGGCGCGTAACTAATATGGCGCGTAACGACTTAAGCGCGCGGGAGGCTTGGGGGGGGGGGCGAAGCGCCCCCACTAACTAGGTGTTGTTAACACCTACAGCTAGTCTTGTATAAAAAGATACAGTTTTTGTGTAATTTTTTTAAATATTGCATTTTGTTCATTGCAAATATAGGCAGATTTAGCCATTTCCGAGCCCTTAAACAACTTTATGAAGCTCCCGTGCCCCTCTAGAAACGGAAAGGGAAAATAAGAAAAACAGACGAAACATTAGCACATCCATTGTAAAAAATGGATTTTCCTTGTAGTTCAGGCCAGGATACTACAAGTTCCATGTATGGGGTTTCCGGCTATGGCGATTCTAAAACTGCAATTTTTGCTTCAGTTCAATTTTGTAGAAAAGAATTTTAGGTTTTTATTGACAGAGGGGGTCCTTTATGGAGGACCCTATAGGGTCCTATAGGACCCTATAGGGTGTAGCTACCACTACAACCATGATAAGGTAAAAGCCGTTTTCGTAATAAAAATAAACCCTTAGAGTGCCTGTCTGCGTCAGTAGAGTCCAACACAAATTTTCACAGAGTCAATTAGGAATAGAGTTTTTAATGTAATTATCCTCCCTTTACATAACAGGAGAAAAGAGATTTAAGAAAAAGAGGAGTTGGCATTGTCTTATAATCAAATGTGTGCTCTATGACACCAAACATAATTCTACTCCTTCAACAAATAGCTTATATTAGGAATATACAGACGAGTGGCTATAGCCTCGTCACAGTAACCAAAATCCGAGTGGCCGTTATTGGAATTACCTTCAATAAGCAACAAATGCAAATCTAATTCTTGATTAAATGAGTCTTTCTTATACAGGGAAAAAACCTTAACAGAAAAATCCACAAACGAATATACTAAAATAATAGATGAGCATAGTCAAAGGAAAAGGAGCCTCAAGAAGCTGACATCCCCCTCAACAGTCCCCATCGATACTCACTGCTCCTAAAATGTATGGCTAAATTACCTCCAAAAAATATCAGTGTCTATATGGTTAAATTAACCTGTTGTAGCACAGTGGATTGGTGCTCTGCTTGGCAATACGGGGCCCAGGGTTCGATCCCCGCCGCAGCAAGGTTGGGCGACAAGCTTGCTACTTGTTCCTGTAAAAACACCCAGCAACTGAAACGTCGATTCGACGCCCTATGCGCCAGCAATGGCTCTGGAGGATCTTTATCCTTTTTTTTTTATTTGGTTAAATTTCCTTCTTAAACGCAGGGAATGGTCAAAAATTGAAAACTTGTCATAATAAGTAAAGGATTTTTTGTAATTAATATGGGTGTTTTAATTTTTCTTTTCCCATAGATTCAATAATAAGTAGAGGCTACTAATTTTCATGTCCTCCCCGATAATTTAAGGTTTCATAACACTCAGACTGGATTTTTATGCATGCCCATGATAATACCTTAACGAGTATCTTATTTGTTTTCAAAAGTACTTTAGTAGTGACTTCGTATTTCGAGTTTTTTCGAGCATTTGTAATCTTGAATGCTTCTTAAACATTAAAAAGTTTGATATAGCGATTTAGAGTGATTAGAGTGATTTAGAGAGTTTTTCTTTATTTCTGTTTATTTTGGAGTTTTAACTTGTCCCAAATTTATTGGCAATGTGCATCAACGCAGAGGCAAAGAGAAAATATAACAATAATTTTATCCTAATTTTTCTCGAAGGAAATTCATTTTTGTGCGGGAACGTTCATACATACAATGCAAGCTTTAGAGCAAGTTCTGAAGTATGTCTTATTTCATATAAATGGGAATGAGTTCATACGAGATTCAACATACTTCACCTGTTAATACTTACATGGTTTATTCAATCAAGACTTTAAAGGCGATGAGACCCTTAAAAATTGAGTTGAATGAAAGTCTCTATCAAAAATTAGTGGCAGGAAGTATTGCACGCTTAACTAACACTCCAATAAATACAAAACCAAGCACTATAGATAGTTGGCGACGAGTGAAACCTCAACCTCAATCACCTCCTAAAATAGGCAACCTTGATGGATGGAAGAAAAAGGTTAATAGATTCCTTAGCAGATTAAGTTCCAAAGCATATATTGATGCAAAATATCCAGAGGTTCTGGAATCCTTCCAAGAAGCATCGAAGGATGACATTGACTTTATAATAAACACGATTTTTGACAAAATTCGAAACGCTCATGACAACCATTATCAACTTTATGCGGAGGTAATAGTGAAACTTGTGAAAGATACAATCTGTGGAGAACCAGACAATTGGATGAAATGCCTCCGAGAAATTTATGAAGCAGAAATTAACAAGCATTTAAGCAGCCCAACGGAACAAGAAAATGCACCATTTATTCCAAATTGGGCTTTTCTTGGTCATCTGATACTTGAAGATCTCGTGCCTAGAAATTCAGCTAAATTCATTCTAACAGAACTTGCTGACTCAAAAATGCAACCTTCCATCAGGGCTATTTACTATATCCTAAATGGTAGTAAAGACATTCAAACGTCTTTTCTCGCGAAAATCGTGAAAAAACTTCAAAAGCCTTTTATCAGTAAAATGGTGAACAAGGTAATGCAAACTGCAGTCGATGAAGGTTTCAAGAATACTCGGGTTTCACCATTGTTGGAACAAATAGGAATTCAACTTGACCTGGATATTACTCCAGTTGTTTCCTACAGCACTGATGAACAGAAAAAGCCTGAATTTGAAACTCCTGATGCCATGAATATGGAAAATGTTAAACATAAAACTGATGGAGATGTGAAAAATCTTGAGTTAGAATCACCATGTTTAAAAAAACTTGAGACGACCAAGCCTGATATTGTAAACAAAAATGCTTGTAGAAAAACTCGAGATCTTATTCACCAATAAGATCTCGAGTTTTTATGCTTGTACGGCAACAACGAAGGATCCAAATTGGAAAGAAGGGGACCAGGGTTCAAATTCTGCATCCAAAGAATGTCACATAGAGGAAAGAAAAAAGGCTGGACCGACAAATGTGGTTCCCTTAACTCAAACAAATTTGAAGTCACTTACAAAAAATGTGGAGGAGATTGGGGATGGATTTGAAATTAGTTCAAACAAAGAAGAAAGAAGGGATGATCAATTCACAGATTTTTTAAGACATAGAAACCAAATCCCACCCGTTATTGAAGATCAAACTCTGTGGGTTTCGGGTCTCAAGTACGCAGAAGCTCTCATTGGAGTAAATAAGAAAAAAGAAAAGAGAAACTTGGATAGCCCAGGTCAATCGCACAATGATAGTAGAATCCATGAATACGAGTACCTAACAGTGAAAGATGGGTATATACAGTTTTTGAAGAAGAAAATACAACCAGTAAAACACAGGGGAAAAGATCGTGTTTCACAGCCAAGAAACTGTTATAATTTTGAAAAAGGATATTGTTCTAATACTAAATGTAGGTACATCCATGATTCATTGTCCTCATCATCTGCATTAAAAACTAATGAAACCAAACAAGACACGCACACCGAGAGAGACATCTATCGATTGAGAGTACAGCCATTGTCTCGTCAAAATAATAGTTTTTGTTCAATGACAACACGGAGTATTTATCGAGAACGGGTGAGTTCGGTTTATAGAACGAAACATGATAGAGAAAATCTTGGAGACTATTCATATCAAAATCATTCCAAATGGCAAACCAGATATAGTCGGATGGAGCAGGAAGGAGGAAGGAGAGAAGGTTGGGAGAAACATTGCAACAAGATATACTATAGGAGAGTGTGGTGTTACGACTTTGAAAGGGGTTCTTGCACCAGACAATTTTGTAAATATCGGCACTATTAAGTGCTTATACTAACGCCCAACGTTTCTATTTGGCAACGTCCTAACGTATTAGTTTTTTCTTTTATCCAGAAGTTAGCAGCTAGGGCAAGTTTTAAGCTTTCTAAAGAAATCTAGGGCTAACTAGCTACATTTTTGAAATTTTTGTTCCTTGAATAAAAATCGAATGAGCTTCCAAGAATCTTTCAAATCTAGTTGAAAATAAACATTTTTTTAAGCCAATAGTTTGGGGTGAAATACCACCAAATGTAGGTGTTGGAAAAGTCTTATTTTTGTGTTTTAAAACTCAGTATAACACCGGCTAAATTTAATCGTGACGAAACACTCAATTTGACAAATCAATACCAGACGCAACTTTCCAAAGAGGTTGCCAAAGGCAGCCTGGAAACCAATGTGCAAAAAATGTGCTGGACTCACTATAAATCCAACACTATATTCTTGGTACATGGTGACAGGTCACAATAAAGTCAATAATAATTTGAAGTGTAATTCAGTTCAAGATTTAGGCTACAGAGTAATTTATGGCAATTCTTGAATGACTTTTTGTAATGTTAAAAATCCTATTCTGATCTCCGCATGCAGGATGAGTCGCTACTACAGACTTGAACAAAAATGCGGTTTTTAGTAATAAGTTTATATTATTTTGAAAATTATTTTTGTTAATTATAAAAGGTTTTTAAATACACAAATTTTCTTTCAAACGTTCCATTAGACCGTTCTCTATTGTATTCCCGTACCCTGCTAGCTGAGGAGAAAGATAGAAAAAAAATACCGTGTATGTGGAATATTGAGGTTGCAGCTATTTTTCTTGATTTTCAAGCTAATATATTTTCTGTGTTATTCAAGCCAAGGGATGATAAGATTCCTCTATTTAGGGGGGTTTTGGACAAGGATCTTCTAATAGTGTTTTCCTGTTTTAATCTGACTCTATTTCTGACTCTTATGGCTGTTACTATATTTTTGTTTGCAATGGACATGATCGTCTCTTACTAGGTTGATAGCTACCGCTGCAGACAGGATCAGGCCAAAATATTTTCTTTAATGTTCAAGCCAAGAGATTGAAAGTTTCCTATATAGGAGTTTTGGACAAGGCGGTTCTAATAGTGTATTTTGTGTTTCGATATGATATTATTTTGAGGAACATGGGTTATTGTATTTCTTTGTATGGGACGTGGTCGTCTCTTATTAGGTTACTAGCTACCACTGCAGCCCGGAAGATAATTACAAACATGAAAAAGCACATGGCTTTGTCTCAGTTGTAACAGTAAGAGTTGAACTTGATGCAATCACGCAGCTAAGTAAGTCAGATATGAACTACATTGATACTTTATGTGTGATCTTTACTAGGTTTTAGCTAAATCCAATGAAACTTGCGTAGTCACCATTTATAATGAACTATATTGATCTGTATGCGAACTATAACTGAACTATAATTATAATGAATTATAACTAGTTTTAATACTTCGATACAACCCCCCCCCCTGGGAAAACTAACAAATGAACACGCCTCCATGATCTCTCTTCTGGCCAAAATGCAAAATGCCACATTTTTGCATATATAACATGAAACCTCTGCACTAAATCACGGTTTTCCTCCTACAGAATAAATCTGACGGACCATTTTTGTTAAGGCTGCTTGAATTTTGAGGGTTTTCCTCCTTTTTTCTAAAATCGGGCATAGCTTCTAAGGCTCGTAGCTTTTGACTGGTTAAACTAAATTGGATGAACTTTACATATTTGGAATCAACACAAAAATTCAATTCTTTTGATGGCTTTATTGTTGTCAAAAATCTATTTCTTTCTGAGTTTTGATTACTATTCAGCAGTGTCACTCCTTACTTGTACCCATTACTTACACCACGAGCAGTTTGTTGATTATATATTTCACAGGATAAAGCCTTCAGTTTTTTCTTACCTGGATACAATAAACATAGAACCCTACCGGTAACATACGTCATCACATAGCTTTACTTTAACATCATTTACGGTTATAATCAACGACTATGACGTTATTCTTTATCCTGTATACATAGATACAGTTTTTGTGCAAAGAAAAATGATTTTCTTTTTAAATGTTGTGTTTTGTTCAGCACAAAAGCAGACAGATATAACCTTTTCCAAGCTCTTACGCAGCTTCATGAAGCTTCAGTACCCCTCTAGAAACGGAGAAGGGAGAATAAGAAAAAAAAGAGAAAACACTAGCGCATCCAATGTAAAAGAAAAAAAAAATCCTTGTAGTTCAAGCTAGAAGACTAAAAGTTTCCTGTATGAGAGTTCCAGCTATGGCGATTCTGAAAGTGTAATTTTTGTTTCGATCCAATTGATTAAAAATTGCTTGAAAATAATTCTAGGTTTTTATTCACAGAGGTTCCATTAATCCATTAATCCTGTAAAACATAGTCACAAAATTCCTTAAACGTGACCCTTAAGCTGATTTTTAGCGATTTTACGGGTTTTTGAATTTATAATTTGAAACAATTTTACCTATACAGAACGTCATTCTAATGATATAAAATAAAGAGAATAATATTTTATTATAGTTACATTTAATAATATATAAACATATCAGTAGTATTTTTTCCTTGTCCTAACACTTAGTGTTAGGACAAAAAATACTACAAATAAGTTTATAACTCTATTAAATTATATAAACCCTCTAAGAGGGTTGTATTAAATGAGATAATGATTTTACCAGGTAGCTCCTTTACCAGGTTGCAGCTACCAGTGCAACCACTTTGACTTGTGTCTCCTTCTGGACGTTGCTCGGTGTAAAAAGTGACGTCTGCCTCCACCGTCCCCTTCGGTCCATGGGAAGTATTTGCTCGTCACCCTGTCTGATGTTTGCCACGGTCAAGAACTCGGACATGCTGTCAGACCAACGTTTCTTGGGTCGACTGCGAGGTCACTTCCAACTGGCTTTGATAGGGTTGAAGTCGTAGATCGTCTTTGCAGGTAGATTTGGTGGCATTTGAAGCAGGTGCCTAAGCCAACGTAAGTATCGCTCGGCTGCTTGAGTCGAAAACTGAGACTGCTTTGTGAGCTGCTGAAGCTCCTCATTGCTGACGAAGTCGGACCATCGTAGGTCCTCAATCCTCCTCAGGCTGTTCGTATGAATTACGTCGATTTTTTTTAGGGTTGCAGCCGGTCCTTATCATGTCTCATCTCCGAAAAGCATCACAGAGTCGACTACAGCGTTGAAGATACAGACTCAATCAGGAATATCACATAGAGTTTTTAATGTAATTATCCTCCATTTACAGAGCAGGGGAAAAGAGACTTTGAGAAAAAGAGGAGTTGGCATTGTCTGATAATCAAATGTGTGCTCTATGACACCAAACATAATTATACTCCTTCAACAAATAGTTTATATATAGATATACGGATGAGTGGCTATAGCCTCGTCAGAGTAACCAAAATCCGAGTGGCCGCTATTGGAATTACCTTCAATAAGCAACAAATGCAAATCTAATTCTTGATTAAATGAGTCTGTCTTATACATGGAAATAACCTTAACACAAAAATCCACAAACGAATATACTAAAATAATAGAGGAGCATAATCAAAGGAAAAGGAGCCCTAAGAAGCTGCCTCCCCCCCAGCTATCCCCCTCGGTACTCACTGCTTCTAAAATCTATCGCTAAATTGCTCCAAAAAATGGCAGTATCTAATTGGTTAAATTTTCTTCTTATACGCAGGGAATGGTCACAAATTGCAAATTTTTCGTAAAAAGTAAAGGGTTTTTGTAATTAAAATAGGTGCTGCAATATTCGTTGCCCATATATTCAATAATAAGTAGAGACTACTAATTTTCATGTCCTTCCCGATAATTTAAGGTTTTATCCCACTCAGACTGGATTTTTATGCGTGCCCATGACATTACCTTAATCAGTATTTTATTTGTTTTCAAAAATACTTTAGTAGTGACGTAGTATTTTGAGTGCAGCATTTGTAATCTTGAATACTCTTAGATATTATGACGTTTTAAATTGTGATGTAAAGCTAAGGGATAGCATTATAGCTAATTTTTTCTTTATTGTGATTTTTTCGGACTTTTTGCTTATCCCAAAATTATTGGCAATGTGAATTGACACAGAGACAAGGAGAAAAATATAACAATAACTTTATTCTCATTTTTCTCGAAGGAAATTCATTTTTGCGCGGGGACATTCATAAATACAATGCAAGCTTAAGTGCAAATTCAAAAGAATGCCTTATTTCTTATAAATTCGAATGAGTTCATACGAAATTCAACCTGCTTCACCTGTTAATACTTACAGGGTTTATTCAATTGAGATTTTAAAGGCAATGAAACCTTTAAAAATTGAGTTCAACCAAAGTCTCCATCAAAAATTAGTGGCAGGAAGTATTGCACGTATAACTAACACTCCAATAAATACAAAACCAAGCAATATAGACAGTTGGCGAGGAGTGACACCTCAGCCTCAACCACCTCCTAAAATAGGCAACCTTGATGGATGGAAGAAAAAGGTTAATAGATTCCTTAGCAGATTAAGTTCCAAAGAATATATTGATGCAAAATATCCAGAGGCTTTGGAATCCTTCCAAGAAGCATCGAAGGATGACATTGACTTTATCATAAACACGATTTTTGACAAAATTCGAAACGCTCATGACAACCATTATCAACTTTATGCGGAGGTAATAGTGAAACTTGTGAAAGATACAATCTGTGGAGAACCAGACAATTGGATGAAATGCCTTCGAGAAATTTATGAAGCAGAAATTAACAAGCATTTAAGCAACTTAGAGGAACAAGAAAACGCAACATTTGTTCCAAATTGGGGTTTTCTTGGTCATCTGATAGTTGAAGATCTTGTGCCTGGAAATTCAGCTGAATTTATTCTAACACAACTTGCTGACTCAAAAATGCAACCTTCCATCAGGGCTATTTACAATATCCTAAATGGTAGTAAAGAGATTCAAACGCCTTTTCTCGCAAAAATAGTGAAAAAACTTCAGAAGCCTTTTATCAGTAAAATGGTGAACAAGGTAATGGAAACTGCAGTCGATGAAGGTTTCAAGAATACTCGGGTGTCACCATTGTTAGAACAAATAGGAATTCAACTTGAACTGGATATTACTTCGGTTGTTTCCAACAGCACTGATGAACAGAAAAATCCTGAACTTGAAACTCCAGGTGCCATGAATATGGAAAATGTTAAAGATAAAACTGATGGAGATGTGAAGAACCTTGAGTTAGAATCACCATGTTTAAAAAAACTTGAGATGACCAAGCCTGATATTGTAAACAAAAATGCTTGGAGAAAAACTGAAATATCGGACCAGCAAGTGTATACTTCGATTTTCTTTGCTTATACGGCAACAGAGGTGGATCCAAAATGGAAAGAGGGAAACCAGGATTTGAACTCTGCCTCAAAAGAATATCACATAGAGGAAAGAAAACAGGCCGGACCGACAAGTGTGGCTCCCTTAACTGAAGTAAATTTGAAGCCAATTAAGAAGAAAGTGGAGGAGATTGAGGATGCATTTAAAGGTAGTTCAAACAAAGAAGACAGAAGGGATGATCAATTCACAGACTCTTTAAGACATAGCTACCGAAGCCCACCCGTTATTGAAAATCAAACTCAGTGGGGTTCGGGTCTCAAGTCTTTTGCAGAAGCTCTCATTGGAGCAAACAAGAATAAAGAAAAGGGAAACTTGGATAGCCCAGGTCAATCGCACAATGATGGTAGTATCCATGAATACGAGTATCTAACAGTGAAAGACGGATATATACAATTTTTGAAGAAGGAAATACGACCAGTAAAACACAGCGTCAAAGGTCGTGTTTCACAGCCAAGACACTGTTATAACTTTGAAAAAGGATATTGTTCTAATACTAAATGTAGGTACATCCATGATTCAGTGTCCTCATCATCTGCATTAAAAACTAATGAAACCAAACAAGACACGCACACCGAGAGAGACATTTATCGATTGAGAGTACAGCCATTGTCTCGTCAAAATAATAGTTTTTGTTCAGTGACAACACGGAGTATTTATCGAGAACGGGTGAGTTCGGTTTATAGAACGAAACACGATAGAGAAAATCCTGGAGACTATTCATATCAAAATCGTTCCAAATGGCCAACCAGATATAGGAGGATGGAGCAGGAAGGAGGAAGGAGAGAAGGTTGGGAGAGATATTGCAATAGGATGAGAGAGATGGTGCACTATAAGAGAGGATGGTGTTACGACTTTGAAAGGGGTTCTTGCACCAGACAATTTTGTAAATATCGGCACTGTTAAGTTCTGATATTAGCGCCCAACGTTTCTGTTTGGCAACGTCCTATATAGGGAACGTCCTATATTTGGGAACGTCCCATATTGATTTTTTTACCCAAAAGGTAGCAGCTAGGGCAAGTTTTAAGCTTTTTATAGAAATCTAAGGCTAACTAGCAACATTTTTTAAATTTGTATTCACTTGAATTAGAATCAAGTGAAAATCGAGTTTGAAAAGTCTTATTTTGGTCTTTTAAAATTCTGTACAACACAGACTAAAACTAGTAACGACCAAACACTCAATTTGAGAGAAAATCAATACCAAAGGCAACGTTCCGAACAGGTTGCCAAAGGCAGCCTGAAAACCAAAGTGGAAAAATGTGCCCTGATACACTATAGCCCATAGCCGATAGCCCCGCTAGCCCATACCCGATAGCCTAGCACTATATTCATGATCAAAGCAGTTATCCGTTTTTGGAATCGGCCAATAAAGCTATTCGTATTATCTGAAAATTGGGGAGGGGGGGAACGAAGAAATAAGAAACTCCTGTATATTAATAAGAAGAAAATTATTTTGTGCGGCTAAGGGTTTATTCCAGGTCTACCGAAAAGAAGCTAGAAAATTACGTTCCTTAACTTCCACTCACGGGTAACAGCAATGTCAATAATAGTTTTAACAGTAATTCAGTTCAATGTCTGAGGGATTAGATCAACACATGTAAACTTCTATCAGAAAATTACATCTTGAATATAGAATTAAAGTTATTAAGAAGTTCATTGAATTAGAGAATCCTTCGAATTAGGCTACGGGGTAATTTATGGGAATTCTTGAATGACTTGAAATGGGTAAAACGGTGAGAAGTGTCACACACACATAATGTTACCCTTGATACGCTTTGATGTAAAAACAGCCATTTTGGTGTGATCCATAAAATTTCATCAGGTATTTCCGGCTCTAAATTCCGAGATTGCCATTTTATTCACCATAGTCGAAAAACCTAATAACTATGTCTTTAGGGACGACTTACTCCCCCGCAGTCCCCGTGGGAGGGGCTGCAAGTTACAAACTTTGACCTGTGTTTACATATAGTAATAGTTACTGGGAAGTGTACAGACGTTTTCTGGGGAGATTTTTTTTGGTTTAGCGGGGAGAGTTGAGGGGGTTACGTTGGAGGATATTTCCATGGAGAAACTTCTCATGAGGGAAGAGGATTTCAATGAAGGGGGCGCAGGATTTTCTAGCATTATTTGAAAAAAAATAAAAAAATAAATATGCAAAGTTTTTTCTACTGAAAGTAAGGACCAGCATTAAAACTTAAAACGAACAAAAATTATTACACATTTGATGGGTTTACCTCCTTGTTATACCTCACTCTTTACGCTGAAGTATTTTTAGTAATTTCAACTATTTATTCTACGGCCTTTGTGATTCAGAGGTCATTCTTAAGGAATTGGGACACAATTTAAGCTTTAGTGTAAAGAGCGAGGGATCGACGAGGGTTGAACCCCCCTCATATAATCAGAAAACATACGAATATAGAAGTTCGTTACGTAAGTTAATTCGTAAGTTACATATATTTTTTACCAATGAAAACGTTTGTGAAAAATTAAAAGTTCTAGTTGTTTTTTTAAGTAATCAAAAAATTTGAGGGCAACTAGGCCTCATCCCTCACTCCTTTTTTCGCAAAATCTTACGATTAATTGCAATTAATTAATATGCAAATTTCGTTTTAATTATTTATGTGTGAAGAGCAAAGATCAAAACATGCATTAATTCAAAAACGACCGGAAATAAATAAAAAAACAAGTTTTTTAAATAAAAGTAAGGAGCAACATTAAAACTTAAAACGAACAGAAATTATTCCGTATATGAAAGGGGCTTTTCCTCCTCATCGCCCAGCTCTTTACGCTAAAGTTTTTTACTGTTATAAAAAATAGAGTTAAGAGAAAGAGTTGAACTTTAGCGACAGTGCCACGAACTATAAGCGAAAGGCCACAGAATCAAATGGGGAGGAAAATCGATCCTGGACTTAGATTATGCTGATGATTTAAAAAGCAGAGTTGTGACAAAGAGTCAAACTTTAGCGTAAAGAGCGAGGTGTTGAGGAGGGGATATACGGAACAATTCCTGTTCGTTTTAGGTTTTAATGTCGCTCCTTACTTGCAGTTAAAAAAAACTTGTTTTTTTTTTATTTAATAGGAGACAAAATGCGGCAGCACTGTACTCAAGGTGATGGCTTGGGCGATCAATGAAGGGCGAATACTTTAAAATTTATCAATTTACGGTGATGGCCAGGGCGATCAGCGATGGGCTATTACTTCAGGCTGGCTTCGGCTTTTAGTTCAAAAATTTTTCGGAAACCAGAAAATCTTAGTTCTTATGCTGGTGTAAAATACTCCAGCACTGAAAAATCACAGCCTATTTTAACTTGAAAGTAACTACATCTGCCCAGTCGTTTACCTCACGTTTAACAGAACTTATTGCTATTAATTATAGTTAATTAAAGTTGGACTGAATTAGACTTAACTTATTGAATAAGCGTAATTATTGTGCTTTATTGAATGTGGTTTGAACATCAAAATGAATTTCCAACAAAAGAAATAAAAAAAAAAAATTTGCAAACTAATAGCATCTTTGAAATTAACCAAAAATTAGTTCTAGATTATAGTAAAAGACAATCATTACAAGAATTTTTATCTGTAACAACAAATTTTAGCTTATTGAGCTTTCAAGAGGAAGAAAGAGAGAGAGAGAGAGAAGGAGAGAGGGAGAGAGATAGATAGAGAGAAAGAGAGAGAGAGAGAGAGAGAGAGAGAGAGAGAGAGAGAGAGAGAGAGAGAGAGAGAGAGAGAGAGAGAGAGATTGAGAACGACAGAGGTAGATAGAGAGGGAAATAAAGGTTTATATGCACAGACAATCTTGGCACGATAGCTGAACTTATGTTCATCCATAAACAATCGTTTTTATACACGATTACACTATTATTTAAAAAAGGGTATGAAAAAGTTCTAATTAGGATTTGTTCAAAGTCACAGAGACACAAACTTAGCTTTTTGTCCCTCAAGACTGTTTGTCTTGGCATCTGGGGTTAAAACGTCACGGTCGGACTTTGGAGGCCAATGACATCGAGATATTAAATGTCTCTATCACTCAGGATCATCCTGGCTGCCCCTTTCTGGACTGACTTCAGTCCCTGCAGTAAATAAGCAATTCTTGGCACTGACGGACCCCAGGTAGGACATACTTATGTGAGGATTGAGCGTACATAGCACACGTATGTCAGAAGAAGCCAATCTGCACAGCACCCGGAGTGTCACATTTTTGGAAGCGATAGCCCCACGGGTTACGCTACTAATATTGGTCGTTAAGGTGCAGTCATGTAAGAAATGACACCCATCATTTCCACCTTATTCATAATACGGAAATGAGCCCCTGGTTGGATGAGCTATCTCTTTACCGGTTTGAGATAAAGTATTCTTGACTTAACAGAGCTGATAGTCGATTTCGAATCTTTCTTCTGTGAACTTAGCAGATCAAAAATGTTTTTTTAGGGAACTGCTTCATGGGGACATTTCCATGAAGAAAATAGGCCAGTAAGAGCCACTAATAGACCAGCAAATAATTGATGATGACGAAAAACGCCATTCCTGCCACATTTGTCCCCTGCGGAGCCCCGTAGGTCATTTCAGTCTGCTCTAAGCCACAGCTCTCTTCGTGCAAATGCTTTTTGTTGTCTTCCAGATAGACTATGTAGCACAATTACCAGCGTTTGGTTTTTCACTCCCTTTGATGCGTTTAGCACCCATCCATTTCAGACTTAGGCAAGCAACTAGAAGTGATCGGTGATCAAACGCTTTGTGAAGTTTGATGGCTGTGTGGTAAAAAAAAAACAGCCTTGCTTTTCAAGCCACTTTAGAATCTGACTGAGTGTTCTGACAAGGTATATAGACATCCCTCAATTAGGAAGTACACCATATTGGTATTTGTCAATAGGTTCACTTACTTGTTCTAAAAGCTACGGCAAGATCAAAGATTATTACACTTTGGCTAGGCCAAAGTGACATCAAGGAGATTGGTAATAAATCTTCTCATGACTTCCGCTGATTCAGTTCGGGGATCGTAAGGATGTGGGGTATTTTCTATGGTCTAGGGAAGTTTCTAGATACAATGCACTGATGGGCAAGAACTGAGAGTGAGAAAGGACAGACGTCTGTTTTCACTTTTCTTATTTGACGGAAAATCCAATTTCACTGAGCGACATTGAGCCTTCTCTGGGGCACTCTTCCAGAAGCGAGGTTTTCTCATTTGAGGTGGCTGATGTTAAAGTAGTACAAATGGTCACAAGAAATGCACTAACGTCATTGGATGCTAGTATAGGACCATTATGGTCAACTATTTTGATATACCAGTTTTATCAACATTTCCAGTCATCACTTTGACTGAGCTATGAAACTATTAGTTTTCGTTTGGCCACTCTCTGCTGTCCCTTGCCACTCGAGCAAAGGGGGATGCGTTAGAGGACCGGCGCACTTAAAAGTGGTGTAACCTGCGGTTTATCGTATTTACTGATAACATGAGTTTTGGTTCAATATATCTCAAGGAATTCGGTGTAAAATTTTCATTGAAAGTGCTAATCCTTTGCTCAAGTGAAGCGCACATTAAATCCTCCCGAGATGCCATACTCGGCGATTCAATGACAATATTCAAGTTTTGCAGAGCCTGTTATTGGTCTAGTAGTAATCAGTAGTGATCTAGTAGTGAGTCCAAGCTACGCCTGGTGGTGCTCAGTATTTGTTTGGATTGAGGGTACTGTCAGATGATTAAATGGGAATCTGCTTAACTCGCGGCTATTCAGCCTTTTTTTCTTCTGGTGAAAAGAACTAGTAATTATGACAGCAGGACTTCTATATCAGATTTAAAGGGAACTAACGTCATTTGGACGCTGAATAAACAAATGTTGTAGACGCTGTCATAGACAAATGTTGCCATCCCATATGCCTTCTTTTATTTTTCCCTACCTTGCATTCATGTCTCCTTCGTAACGATTTGTACACCTTGGCGAATGGAGTGCTATGTGTTTTCTTTTTGCATTATATTACGTAGTTAGCGTTGCCAAGACGATACCACTGAAACGGTATGGCGAAACGCAAATTTTCAATAGCTGTTGCTGGCTATTGAACCCCACTAAAAAACAACACAAAAATCGTTTTTAAGATGCTCACTGAGCGCGAGCTTATTTGTATATAATCGGCAACCGTCTTTGGGCACCGGGTATCCTAAGCCATCTTTTAAACTTTAGAAAAGAGTTTAAAAACAAACAACATGATTATTAAATTCAAAGTGGACAGTGTCGCAAGGACATTTGTCCTTGTCGCAAGGATCGCAAGTGTCGCAAGGATATTTTGGTATATCTGCTTGCTAAAGACCTTTCAATGATAACGTGATTCTATTTCATTGCTGACACAATGTTTCATTGGCATTACCACATTACATCAAGTCCGACGGTCTTTGAATATTCTCTTTACGGGTAGAATAATCTTATTTCATCTCGAAGAGTATGGGTAACTTGAGTGGAAACTGGCACTAATATCGACAAAAAAAACAAAAAAACAACAATCAGCACCATCTAGTGTTTGGCGACACGACATTTTTTCAGATAAGTAATAGGAATCATTAATCTAATTAATATAAATGGTAAAATGAGGTTAACAATAAGTATCTTATCTGAGTTCCTTACAAAAAGCGAGTATAAGGCTTGAAAAAATACTAAGCTCTAGATTACGTTGACAGTTTTTTTTGTTGTTGACACTAGCGCCAGTTCCCACTCTTAATTATTATACACAATTATACCAGAATCATCCCCTGAACAAGATGGAGTCCACTCCATGTTATTTAAAAACTTTCAAGAAAGCTGGGACATGGCAATTTTTCTATGTTAAATGTAACATAAAAAGAGGAGTAATTCCCTAAATTTGGGGGAGGGGTATATGAATTATGGTACGTAAGTCAGGAAAAGATAAACAAGAAATAAGCAACCACAGGTTCAATACCATACTGCCCCTTTTTGGAAAAGCATTCGAAAGAACCAAAGACAAAGCTTTGGAAGACAAATCTCTAATGATTAGCGCGTCATCATTTCTGGGTTCTCATTGGTTGCCAAAACAGCATAACAGCAAACAATCACGTACATTCTACCCGCGGGAAATCTAATCATCTTTTGTTTCCCAATTTGATTTTACCAGCATGAGCAGAGATTTGATTTTACCGGTGATCTGTCGTCTACTTAAAATACGGTCTTAAGGGCTAATTTAAGGGCTAATTTAAGGGCTAACATTTCTAGAATTTTATTTGGCATTAGGCACAAAGACTTGGAGTGAAAGACAAATATTGACATGGAACAAAGTAAGAAAATAAATAGCATAATTAACGAGCAAAACTAGAATTAAATACAAACAAAAATCAAATACATAAATACCAAGAAACTAAATTGACACATAAACCCAGGTAAACGCAGAGCTAAAATAAAAAAGAAGAAAAATCAAAGATATGCATAGAAAATAACTAAAACCCAGGTATTAAATAGTGAATAATATACGCACAGTTGCAGGTTAAAGTCAAAGAATATCAAAAAGGCTTCCAAAAGATTAATAAACAAATTTAGGGAAATTAATTAGCAAATATTTGTGAAAAATATAAAAAACCGGTCACTCCTAACTTAGAATAGTACTTCAAAATATATTACAATGTTTTGTTTTTTTCTAGAATAAATGTTGTTTTCTTTTTTTTCTATTTGTGTACCGTCTCTTTCATGTTCTTGTAAAGAGGTTCCGAATTAAATGAATAACTAAAAAAAAGAAATTGAAGAAACGTTCCAAGTTTAACGTTTGGGCCAGGCTCAGACAAGAGCCGCGTGCAGCCATGTACAGGGACAATACCCTTAAATTTAATGACTCAGATACATCTTTAAAGAGGTTTTTCCGTTTGTAATATCTAGCGACCTTCCCACAATTGTTTATATTTTCTAGTTGGATTTTATCTAGAGCTTTTATTACTTAAGAAAAATATTATATAAAAAAAATTGCTATTGCCTATGAATGGAACTGCGGTATTGGATCCTGTATATGGTGGTAGTCGAAAGCCGTGGAGTCAAAATTATGTCACTGAGTTAGGTTGATGATATCCTGATTCCTAGCTGATCGCTTTCGCGGGTTAAGGAAAATTTTTCTCAACTGGCAATTGCATTTTCATAAGATTAGATAAACGTTGTTATTTATGTTGCTATATAATACAATATTGTATAATATATATGTTACTAAAAAAAATGTTGTTATTTCCTATAAGATTGAACAATACGGCTTCTTCCCTCAAAACTTTATATCTTAAATCCCTTTAGTCTCCTCCAACCATCAACACAGGAGACCTAATACAGCACACTTAAAAGAAAAGATAGTCATACTTTTTTTAATGGTTCCCATGGGCGGATACTTCCCTCCTTCCCTCAGAAAATTCATTACCTATTTCCCTTTACATTCTTCAGTGTAGCGGACACGATGTTTTTTGTTTGACACTGATATTTTTCTTTTTTTTTGGGGGGGGGTACCAATAAAACTTCGGCTTTCCCATTGTTATTTTTTCCCTCTACTGCTGTAGTTTCTCAGAATTTTGACCTTTCGAGGGGGGGGGGGGCATGTGGACCTTATACCATCCCTGTGGTTCGTACAAAATGAGTTACTAGTTTTAAAAAAAGTACAAAAAATCCTTTAATTAGGAAAATCAGATTTACTTTTTTCTTGCGTGAATTCCCTTTCTTATAAGATTGAACCTCAGGGCACCCACCCCTGAAAACTGTACCTAAAAATCAAATTTACGTATTCTAAACGTGAGAAAATAGTAAATATATATGGTACTGTAAAGATATAGTAAAACCAATGACAATAACTCCAAAACAAAGTAATACTACAAGTTAGAAAGTAGAACATTTGTGCATAAGTTAAGGCCACAACCAAAAACCAATCACTTCTTCAAGAATTACTTCTTTGAAGGCAATAAAACACATAGATAAGAACATTAGGAAACGTATATCTCAGCGTTGCCACTATACCTGGATTTTTCGTGGTTCTCTTAAGTTTCCCCAAAAGAAGCCTGGGGTTGCCGAAATCTCCCAAAAAATAGTGCAAGCGAAAATTAACAACATGCATTTCTAACGCTCGTGAACTGAAGAACTATTTTGGGAGGAAATTTGGAGAAACATCAAGAAATTTTGGGTTTAGACTGGTGCAAACCCAAAGTTTGAGCCAGAGTCCAGATTTCTGTATATTAAGGATTGATCACAATAAAAAAAAGTCACTTAAGTATCACTTTTTTAAATTTGATATATCCTCGCGGATAGGAGCCAAAGGAAATAAACATATAAACAAGTTTATACCAAAAATCCATCCTAGAGCGAAAACGGGTCAGAATCTAAAATCACCACTAGAGACATGGAACGTGGGATGGGGGAGGATTTCAATAATTTGCGAATAGAACTATCAAGAAAAATAGGAAGCGAAAGACAAATCTAGCAATAAATAAACATCCAAATTAAATTCACTTTGCTATTTGTTCTATTAAACAATTAAAACATAAATTAAAAATTTAAAGCACCAGATTTTTAATTTTGTTCAGATTTCTAGATTTTTTCAGAGTATCAAAACTTAGAATACAGTGTATTAATAATCAATCAGTATTTAAGAGACTTTGTATCACGAAGATGTTCTGGAGAGACCCCAATACCTGCAAGCCCCCCCCCATGAATGCACCCTTCTACCGAAAAAAAACTCTTAACCGTATAGAATCAATTTGTTTTCCATTGAATAAATATTAATTTGGTTATCATGTCTTATTCCATACAACTATTCTTTGTTTTTTTACTCCTTCTTATTCATTCCTTTTAGAATGAAGTGTGGCATCTTAGCCACCCCAGGCACGCACCCACGGGGGGAAGGGGGTGCTAAATGGGCTATAGCCATCCTGTTTTTAAATATTATATAACCTGCTCAGTTTTATTATTCATTCCTTTTAGAATGAAGTGTGGCATCTTAGCCACCCCAGGCACGCACCCACGGGGGGAAGGGGGTGCTAAATGGGCTATAGCCATCCTGTTTTTAAATATTATATAACCTGCTCAGTTTTATTATTCATTCCTTTTAGAATGAAGTGTGGCATCTTAGCCACCCCAGGCACGCACCCACGGGGGAAGGGGGTGCTAAATGGGCTGTAGCAATCCTGTTTTTAAATATTATATAACCTGCTCAGTTTTATTATTCATTCCTTAGTCTCTACTCAAAGCTTGCATTCAAAGAGCTAAAATAAAATTAAAGTAATGCCTTAAAATACCATATTTCTAGGGAATTTCAAAGTTTTCTGTTGATCGGTCAAAGAAACCCCTGGTCGCCCCCCCATAATTATTTTGGGAGTGCACCACTGAGCCACCCAGTCATTAAGATCAAGTGGTATATTAATCAGGTGGCATAATAATAAAATGAACAGGACAGAGGAGGGTCTGACCAATTAATTAACTACAAATGGAAGGTCATTCATGAATTAATTCAGTTTACTTAAGTATTAGCTATCTTATTTTAAAAATTAAATTCAATAGAATATGTTCAAATTACGAATTATATTATTAATATGAATAGTATAATGAAATTAATAATTATTTAAATTAGTTAATTATAATCAGTATGATATTATTGAATAATATTATATAACATTTTATTACGTTCATATAGATCATATTCAACAATACTCGATTCCACAGTATACACTGTTAGTTAGATAAATAAGATTAATTAGGTTATTTTGATTAGACTTAAAAAAAATTGGCTGAATTTAATTTTAATTTTGAATTCTAAGTTACTAAAGTTTGTATTATTTTGGAAAATCTACTATAAAAATGTGTAACATATTGAAGTAATATATTTATACTTAAATATAAGGTAAGGTAACAAGTTTAATTATAAACGTAAAACATGCAACATTCTTTTCTATTTATAGAAGTTACGTTATGTGACTTAACATACGCAACTTTTCAGTATATTTATTTCTTTGCTATTTTAATTTGTTCATTCAATTCTATTCATGAACGTAAAGGGCTTTTGAAAAAATCAATAAATAACATAACACATCCACGGTAAGGCATTACAAGGATTTGTAGGTTATACCCACAAAAAATGAAATATCACAATAACAAATTCTTAATGGGTCTTCCTAAAATAGAATTGCACTAAATCTGTCTAAACCCAGGACAGAGGACCCCATTCCCAATAAAAATGGTCATGGACATTGTAGCAATACTATTTGACATAAATTGAAAAAGTAAAATTGAATACACCTTCATTTCTAAAACCAAAGACGTAGGTAGCATTTTCAGCACCTGTGGCCAATGTTAGCCCCCGCCCCCCTCCTTAACACCGTGAGTAACCATATCTTTCATAAAATATACAAACCCCTGTATATACGACCCCTGACAAATAAGGCACACGGGGACAAATGTACCCTCTCCCCACATAGTAACACCACTGTCAAAAATAGACTTAAACAAGCGCATAACTTCAAACTTATTCTTCGGGTCGTTTCATGTTAAAAGGCAAAATAATGAAACTAAAAAACACAAGAAATAGATATGTCTTAATTGTAAAAACGTCGTGTAATAATAATATTATTAGACGACACAACATCAGCTTTTAGCGAACTTTTAAGAATTTTAATTAAGTTCACATTTTGATACTTAACTATATTTAGTTTTATATTCAAAGTTAACAATTCTAATATATTGATTATATTTAAAAAATATTGGCTTTTAGCCAATAATTTAAACACAAGAATTAAAATTATCAGTTAATCAAAATTCAAGAAAGTGTCTTTAAATTTGTAGAATTCTTATACTAAAAGCAAGGAAGTCCAGGGAATAACAAAAATGGCCACAGCTGTTTCTTAGTCCTGATAATTTCAATTAATTCTTTTTAAACTTGCAAGGACGTGTTGTCATTAACCAAACCCGGGCCTGAACTGGGCCATTTGACTAAAACAGGGCTGAATCTCTACAGCTGATAAAACTACCATGCGAAAATAAATGCAATCAGGGGTGCCTATTCACAAAAATGTATATGAGAGGGGGATTACTTTTTTTAAGATACAAGGGGAGCCCCCCTTGATTGACTTCCCTTGTTGGTTAAGAGAAAACTTACAATCTTGTGAAAAGGGGAAGAAATTGAATGACTCAACTAATGTAGAGATACTAGGAAAAGCATTGAAAAATATTAAGAAAGTTTTATTTGTTTAAACTCTTTATAGAAAAAACGGATTTAAGTTTGTTAACATTTTTATTTACTTTTTGCTGTGAAAGTTATATAATGAAACGGCTGCAATAACTTTAAGCATTATGTTTTTTTTTCACTTTTTTTGGCATCTCTCGTTTCTCGCTTTTTTTTTCGGCAATTCTCTATTTTGATAGACTGTTACTGTTTGTTTCCGCTATTTGGGGGATCTTCAATTTCTCTACTTTTTTTGAACCTTGCGTTTTGGCAATTTTTCTGACGGTTGAATTTTTCTGACGGCATTTAGTTGTTTTTTTTTTCTCCTTTTTTGCCCAAAAGCTTTTCTAGTTTCTTTTTTGTTTATTTTTACACAATTCTGCCTTTTTAAAATAATATAAAACAATAATATTTAAATAATAATAATAATATAAAATAAAATAAATAATATAAAATAATATATATAATATATAAAATAATATCTGCCTTTTTAAAATAATAAATAATAATAAAATAATATAATAATATAAATAAATTTTTAAAATAATATAGTAATTTTCAGCATACTGTTTAATTTGTTTGAGTTTTTTTTTGCCCAACGGCTTTTTTGGCCTTTTTTTCGAACATCAGAGCTTATTTTAGGATAATATAAGGAAATAACAGTTCAACGCAACAAAACCTAAAAAAGAATACACAAAATAGGTAATTGACTGACATGTAAAAATACTGAATCACATGGGAAATTTAAATACTGGTTATATCGTCACTTGTCATATACTCAATGGTCAGCTTTCCTTCTGTAGGCATATCATGGTCTTCGAGAGAGCGTAAGTCAGTTGTAATTCGCTTTCTTCCCTCAGAAACTGGGGCCTCCATCAAGAAATGACCTAGCATAACGTCCCTGAGCATGCGTCGCTCCCATACCTTCAAGAAGAATTACGTTACTACTGCTACTAGTATCTCACAATGGCACCTTGAAAGCAACACAGCTACGCACACTCATCCTACACCTAATCAATTCAAAAATTCAATTTTCACCTCCTTCCTAAAAGTTTCGATTTCCTTTAATCCTTTCTTATGGTCTCTTCTCACACACTTTGGGACAATCAGGGACACTTCAGGGACAATATGCTTTTTCGGCCTTAGAAGATTACCAGACAAGAAGATTTTGGGCAATTTTTAATATAGGGTAATTGTAGAATACTCACCTTGCTTTGCTTGCATTAGTGTCTTATTTATAGTGTGCCTTTATTGATTCTTCCTTGTGTGAGTGATTGCTTGCTTGCTTGTACATATTTTTTTTTATAGGTGCTTGGGTTATAATAAACAAATAAACTTCTACATGGTGTCAGAAGTAACCAAGTAAAGATGGATTCAGTTCATTGCTCAACACCAACGATCGACTGGAATTCACAAAACTTGAAACATGCATGGAATAGATTTAAGCAGCATGAAAAATTAATGTTCAGTGGCCCCTTTAGTGGTAAAGCAGAAACTGTGAAATGCTCATACTTGCTCATATGGGTTGGTGAAAAAGGCAGGGATATATTTAACACCTTCACTATTGCTGACTCAGAACAGAATGTAACTGCATACCTGGCAAAATTTGACACTTATGTGGAACCAATGGCCAACCCCATTTTTGCCAGATACAAATTTCACAAAAGGAACCAGGATGCTGTAAAGACAGTTGAACAAAATGTAACAAGTCTCAAGATCTTAGCAAAAGACTGCTCATTTGGGAATTCAGAACATGAAATGGTCAGGGACAGGCTAGTTTTCGGTATAAGAAATGACAGAATCAGAGAAAAGTTGCTTACACAGGGATCAACACTCACTCTCACTACTGCCATTAACACAAGCCAAGCAATGGAAGGAACCCAAGCACAACTACTAACTATGAGTGACGCTGAGCATAAGACAGCTATCAAACAAGAAGTCGATGTTGTGAGCAAATATCCTGAATGTTATATGTGTGGTGGACAATATTCCTGTGGACACAAGTGCCCCGCAAAAGGAAAAACATGCTCCAAGTGTGGCAAGATCAACCATTATACTAGAGTTTGCAAGAGTAAAACAGTTCACCAGCTAGAAATTGCAGGAACAAGCTCTGGTTCTCAGGCTATACATGCATTAGACTTCTCCCCTAGCTCTGGAAGCGAGTTGTATATTGATTCAATTCATTCAATGAATCAAACCAAAGACCATCACATTGATCTTTACTTCAGTACACAAAAGAAGTACATCAGCTTCAAGCTTGATACAGGAGCAGATGTCAACATACTTCCATTAAAGGAATATGAGAGATGTTATCCCCATCCCACACTAAACAAAACCAACAGTATCCTGACAAGCTATACCAATGGGAAGTTGAATGTATATGGAGTGTGTGAAGCTGAAATACAATACAAAGATAGGACTGGGCAGAAGCACAAATTCTTCGTGGTTGACACTCAGAAAGTGCCTATAATTAGTAGGCAAACCAGTGTTGATCTTGGTCTTGTCAAATTCATATTTGATGTGCAACAATGCAACCTTGCCCTGATCGAATCAAGATCATGATAGACCAATATGCTGATGTCTTTGAGGGTATTGGCCAACTTCCTGGCGTGTGTAAGCTGACGCTGAAGGAAGGAGCAATTCCTACAGTTCAATCCCCAAAACGTGTACCATTTGCATTGGAGAAGAGATTAAAGGCTGAGCTCGACCGCCTGGAACAGATGAAAATCATTGAGAAAGTTACAAAGCCTACTGACTGGGTTAATTCTGTTGTAATAGTGGAGAAAGCAAATGGGAACTTAAGGATATGTCTGGACCCCGTGGACCTGAACAAGAACCTAAAAAGACCACATTATCCGGTCCCAACATTCGAGAGCATCACCGAGAGGTGTGCTGGAGCTAAGATTTTCTCCAAACTCGATGCCACTAGTGGATTCTGGTCAATGATGCTTAATGATGAATCATCCGACTTGACAACTTTTAACGCCATCCATGGGTGTTACAAATTCAAAAGGTACCCCTTTGGCCTCAACTCAGCACAAGACGATTTCCAGAGAAAAATGGAAGAGGCTTTTGAAAACATCAATCTGGGCCTAATAGTCGATGACATAGTCATTTGTGGTGCTAATGATAGTGAACACGATGAAAGACTGAAAGTAGCGCTAGAACGTGCGCGTGAGAAAAATGTGAAGTTCAACCAAGAGAAATGTGTGTTTGGTGCAGAGAGCATCCCATACTTTGGGAATCTTCTCACCTCGGAAGGAATAAAGCCCAACCCCGAAAAAACTCGGGCTATTACGGAAATGTCACCGCCAGAAAACAGCGAGCAGCTTCAAAAACTTCTAGGCATGCTTAACTACTTGTCGAAGTACATAACCAAACTTGTCCTCAGTAAACAAAAGCCTAAGAGAGCTAGCACGGGTTGACGAGTACAAATGGAAACCAGCTCATGAAAAGGCATTTTCAAAGATAAAACCAGCCCTTTGCAGCAACTTGGCATACTTTGACCCATAGTGCATAAACATAGAGATAAAAGTAGATGCATCAAAGCATGGTCTAGGCGCAGTACTAGCAGTTGACGATAATGTTGTTGCTTTTGGCTCACGTTCAACGAGTGAAACCGAGCAGCGGTATTCACAAATAGAGAAGGAACTGCTGGCAGTTGTATTTGGATGCAAGCATTTCCACCAGTATATATATGGCAGAACCGTAACAATAACAACAGACCACAAACCTCTAGAAAGCATCCTTGTAAAACCGATATCCAAAGCACCACCACGGCTACAGCGCAAGATGCTATCAATACAGCCATATAGTTTGAAACTTGTATACAGACCAGGTTCTGAAATACCTGTGGCTGATACTCTGTCAAGGTTGCACACACCTAACCTCGACAATGAAAACGAGAAACAAGCAGAAGTCTTTGTCCATACACTCTTCAAAAACTTACCTATATCTGACGGGAAAATGGAAAAAATCAGGAATGCAACCTGTACTGAATTACGAAAATTCAGTACACTCCATTCCAGACTATACTTGATGGATGGCCCCTATCTCGACGACAGTGTGATTCCAGCTGTTTGACTTTCTGGAACCACAGAGACAAACTTGTAGTCAACCAAGGCATAATCTTGAAGGGGACAAGAGTTGTAGTGCCTCCATCCATGCAGTATGAGATCCTACAACAACTGCATGTATCACATCTTGGCATCGCCAAAACCAAGCAGCGCGCTAGGACTGTCATATTCTGGCCTGGTATCACAAAAGATATCCCTTCCTATACATCACAGTGTGATGCTTGCAATGCCTTTCATGGCAAGCAGCAGCAAGAGCCGCTTATATGCTCAGAGATCCCAAAGCTACCTTGGGAACACATTACCGTTGACATCTTCGACTGGCAAAATCGCCAGTATCTTATCACTGTCGACTACTATAGTCGATTCTTTGAGCTTGATAAGCTCGACTCATTGACATCATCAGCTATCATCGTGAAATTAAAGAGCCAATTTAGTCGCCATGGAATACCAAAATTACTCACATCTGATAACGCTCCAAATTTTCTGTCACCAGAATTTGATCAATTTACCAAATTATGGGACTTCAGCCAAAAAACGAGTAGTCCGAAGTATCCACAAGCTAATGGACTTGTTGAAAAGACAGTCCAAACTGCCAAAAAGCTCATTTCAAAGGCACTAGAGGACAGATCGGATTCATACTTAGCAATCCTTGAATATCGAAACACACCAATTGATGATGGTCACCACTCACCTGCAAAATTGCTGATGAGTCTCCAGCTTCGTTCCGTACTTCATCACAACTCGAACCAAAAATAGTGCCTTACTCGTCGTTTGAATTCACCAAACAAAAGAAACAAGGAATTCAGAAATCTTACCATGACCGAAAAGCAAAATCATTGACTGCATTGAAGGAAGGGCAACCAGTTTGGGTCAAACTTAGTGACAAAAAGAGGTGGGAAAGAGCATTGCCAATCAAAGTTTTTGGAGATGCTCCCCGCTCATATCTGGTGAAGACTCAAAATGGCTCAACTTACCGGAGGAACCGACGACACATCAGGCCCCGAATGAGTCCAAATGATGATCCTCTAGGGACCGAAACAGATAATACTCTTCATCCCTCACCAAGACCCATCTTCGATGGTCCATCATTTGGAGCTGGAAACGTCTCACCATTTGCAACCACACCTTCGCCACGAGCACTCTCGGATCCGTCATCTCCAGAGCAAGCATTCACGTCTCCTCTTGCCCTTAGAACTCCATGGCCTATAGCCGTACCTCCACAGAGCAATGAGGATGTCTCTACCCAGATGCCGAGAGATACCAGATATACCAGTCGTTCTGGTCGGTTAGTCAAACCTGTCATTCCCTTCGATCTTTGAAGTAGTAGCTTATAAAGAAGAGGAGATGTAGAATACTCACCTTGCTTTGCTTGCATTAGTGTCTTATTTATAGCGTGCCTTTATTGATTCTTCCTTGTGTGAGTGATTGCTTGCTTGCTTGTACATATTGCTTTTTCTTTTATAGGTGCTTCCGTTAAAATAAACAATTAAACCTCTACAGTAATATATCAATGGATGGCCAGATATATGTCCTTATACTAATGGCTGGCCAAAAGCCATCTCGGCCAAGTGGATGGCTGAGAAGCACAATATTTGGCAATCTACCACTCTTTATCTACAAAACATGGCTTAAGGATTTTAAAAATTAAGTTAGTAATTAACTATAACCAATATTAACTATAACCATATGGTGGTGTCATGAAAGAGAAACTGGACTTCATTATACAAAACCAAAATTAGATTTTTTTTTTTTGTAATGTAAAAATTGAGCAAATATGCTCAATACTAATTGAAAAATACTAATTGAGTAATAATATTAATAAATAAAATAATAATAAATCATAGTAAATAATAGAATAAAAAGATAATAAATAATTAACAAAAAAATACTAATTGATCAAATATGCAGGAAAAACCTTGATTTTTGGATACAGAATGAATAAGATAACTTCGTTACTTCAATGCTGTTGCATTGAAAAAAATAAGAGCAATAAACTATATGTAATTAGTTTATTAGGTATAAATTTTGTTTATTTTTATTCATGTCTTTTAGTTTTACAGCTGATGATGAACACTGCATATGTGTTCGAAATATCCGGTTAAATAATTTTATATCTATTCACTGTCAATAAAAAGGTTTCATCCCTATTTTGAACTGTTTTACTTTCAGAATGAATAAGAGTAACTCCCCCCCCCTCCGTAGGATTATGCAAAGTACGAGCTAAATTTGATGGAACATATACTTTTCTTGCTTCTTATTACTGCCATTTACAAGAATCATTAACCATTTACATTTAAATTACCATAATGCATTTACCATTTACATTTAAAATATATGTTTTTACTTTTTCTTTTTTATTACTCAGGGATGCGAAATTGGCATTCAAAATTGAAATCTGAGTTACGTCAAAATTTTGAAATGTCCCAAATAGAAAATATATGACGAAAAAAAGAAAATATATGAAATGTAAATATATAAAAGAACATAAACAAGAGAATACAAGAAAAGAAAATATATATATATATATATATATATATATATATATATATATATATATATATATATATATATATATATATATATATATATATATATATATATATATATATATATATATATATTACGCGCGTAAGTCGTTACGCGCCATATTAGTTACGCGCCATTGTAGTTGTGTCCCTGTGTCCCACCTGTGAATATATATATATATATATATATATATATATATATATATATATATATATATATATATATATATATGTTTTAACTACGTAAAACTTGCGAATATACAACATTCTTCGCTGTCCCATTGTCTGTGCTCATAAACAGATTGTCAGGTTTACTGACTCTTGAACATGCAACATATAATTGTCCATGGGAAAAACAATCCGTATTCAGATCTATACCTCATTATTCTAAAGATTGCCCTTGAGCTTTGATGGTGATTGCTAATCGAACATTCCCTGTGGCCCCGTCGTCATTTATATATCACCCTGTGTCCCCCGGCGTCCCCTTTGTAGTTGTGTCCCTGTGTCCCGGTCGTCATTTATATTCCCTGTGTCCCGGTCGTCATTTCTATTCCCTGTGTCCCGGTCGTCATTTGTGTCCTGGTGTCCCTGTCTGTAATTTCTCTTTGAGGGTCCCGGTCGTCATTTATATTCCGTGTGTCCCGGTGTCCCGGTCATCATTTGTGTCCCGGTCTGTAATTTCTCTTCGAACATTCCCTGTGTCCCGGTCGTCATTTATATATCCCCCTTGTGCCCCCGGCGTACCCGTTGTAGTTGTATCCCTGTTTCCCGGTCGTCATTTATATTCCCTGTGTCCCGGTCGTGATTTGTGTTCCGGTGTCCCAGTCTGTAATTTCTCTTTGAGTGTCCCGGTCATCATTTATATTCCCTGTGTCCCGGTCGTCATTTGTGTCCCGGTCTGTAATTTCATCAGTTGACAAACATGACGTCAGTCGACAAACAACTTCATGACGACATACAGCTCAATCCTTATAATGACGTCAGTCGACAAACATGACGTCAGTCAACAGACACACAAACAAACAACTTATATATATATATATATATATATACTAGCTGTTGGGGTGGCGCTTCGCGCCACCCCAACACCTAGTTGGTGGGGGCGCTTCGCGCCCCCCCCCAAGCCCCCCCGCGCGCGTAAGTCGTTACGCGCCATAATAGTTACGCGCCATTGTAGTTGTGTCCCTATGTCCCACCTGTGAATATAGATATATATATATATATATATATATATATATATATATATATATATATATATATATATATATATATATATATATATATATGGTTTTAACTACGTAAAACTTGCGAATATACAACATTCTTTGCTGTCCCATTGTCTTTGCATATAAATAGATTGTCAGGTTTACCGACTCTTGAAGATGCAACATATAATGGTCCATGGGAAAACAATCTGTATTCAGATCTATACCTCATGATTCTAATGATTGCCCTTGAGCTTTGTTGATGGTGATTGCTAATCGACCATTCCCTGTCCCGGTGTCCCGGTCGTCATTTACATCCCCCTGTTTCCCCTGGTGTCCCCGTTGTAGTTGTGTCCCTGTGTCCTGGTCGTCATTTATATTCCCTGTGTCCCGGTCGTCATTTGTATCCCGGTGTCCCAGTCTGTATATACATTCGTTTTTTAGTTTTGTTTTTCTCCTTTATTTTTTTCCTTTTTTTTTCTTTTTTAGCTTATTTAGATTTTTAGATTTTTTAGTTTTTTTATTAGTTTTTAGTTTTTTTTTCTTTTTAGTTTTTTTGTCCCGGTCGTCATTTATATCCCCCTGTTTCCCCCGGTGTCCCCGTTGTAGTTGTGTCCCTGTGTCCCGGTCGTCATTTATATTCCCTGTGTCCCGGTCGTCATTTGTATCCCGGTGTACCGGTCTGTATATACATTCGTTTTTTAGTTTTGTTTTTCTCCTTTATTTTTTTCCTTTTTTTTTCTTTTTTAGTTTATTTAGATTTTTAGATTTTTTAGTTTTTTTATTAGTTTTTAGTTTTTTTTTCTTTTTAGTTTTTTTGTAGTTTTTACCTTCTTTTTAGTTTTGTTAATTTTTTTTTTTACTTATGTCCTGGTCGTCATTTATACTCCCTGTGTCCCGGTGCTTTGTTGATTGCTAATCGAACATTCCTTTTGTCCTGGTCGCTTTCTCTTTGAGTGTCGTCATTTATTTTTTTCTTTTTTAGTTCTTTTAGTTTTTACCTTTTTAGTTTTTTTTAGTTTTTTAGATGAAATTTTTTTTTAGTTTTTTCCTTTTTTTCTTTTTAGTTTTTTATTGGTTTTTACCTTTATGTTAGCTTATTTTTCCGTTTTTTCCTTTTTTTTTATTTTTTTTTTATTTTTTATTTTTTTTAGTTTTTTACCTTTTTTTAGTTTTTTTAGTTTTTTTAGTTTTTTTAGTTTTTTAGCTTTTTTACTTTTTTTATTAGTTTTTAGTTTTTTTAGTTTTTTACCTTTTTTAGTTTTTTTAGTTTTTTAGCTTTTTTATTTTTTTTTATTAGTTTTAGTTTTTTTTGTAGTTTTTGCCTTTTTTTAGTTTTTTTTAGTTTTTTAGCTTTTTTATTAGTTTTTAGTTTTTTTTGTAGTTTTTGCCTTTTTTTAGTTTTTTTAGTTTTTTAGTTTTTTATTTTTTTTATTAGTTTTTAGTTTTTTTGTAGTTTTTGCCTTTTTTTAGTTTTTTCAGTTTTGACGTCACCTGATCCAGTTTTTTCAGGTGACGTCACCTGATCCACGATCCACAGATCCACAGACAACTTATTTTTATATATATAGATAGTTTTTTTTTTTTACTTATGTCCTGGTCGTCATTTATACTCCCTGTGTCCCGGTGCTTTGTTGATTGCTAATCGAACATTCCTTTTGTCCTGGTCGCTTTCTCTTTGAGTTTCGTCATTTATTTTTTTCTTTTTTAGTTCTTTTAGTTTTTACCTTTTTTAGTTTTTTTTAGTTTTTTAGATGAAAATTTTTTTTTAGTTTTTTCCTTTTTTTCTTTTTAGTTTTTTATTGGTTTTTACCTTTATTTTAGCTTATTTTTCAGTTTTTTCCTTTTTTTTATTTTTTTTTATTTTTTATTTTTTTTAGTTTTTTACCTTTTTTTAGTTTTTTTAGTTTTTTTAGTTTTTTAGCTTTTTTACTTTTTTTATTAGTTTTTAGTTTTTTTTTGTAGTTTTTGCCTTTTTTTAGTTTTTTCAGTTTTTTTTTTAGTTTTTTATTGGTTTTTACCTTTATTTTAGCTTATTTTTCAGTTTTTTCCTTTTTTTTAGTTTTTTTTAGTTTTTAGTTTTTTTTAGTTTTTTACATTTTTTTATTTTTTTATTTTTTTTATTTTTTTAGCTTTTTTATTTTTTTTATTAGTTTTTAGTTTTTTTTTGTAGTTTTTGCCTTTTTTAGTTTTTTTAGTTTTTTAGCTTTTTTATTGGTTTTTAGTTTTTTTTGTAGTTTTTGCCTTTTTTTAGTTTTTTTAGTTTTTTAGCTTTTTTATTTTTTTTATTAGTTTTTAGTTTTTTTTTGTAGTTTTTGCCTTTTTTTAGTTTTTTCAGTTTTGACGTCACCTGATCCAGTTTTTTCAGGTGACGTCACCTGACACATCCACACACAGACAGACAACTTATTTTTATATATATATATATATAAGATAGTTTTTGCCTTTTTTTAGTTTTTTTAGTTTTTTAGCTTTTTTATTTTTTTTATTAGTTTTTAGTTTTTTTGTAGTTTTTGCCTTTTTTTAGTTTTTTCAGTTTTGACGTCACCTGATCCAGTTTTTTCAGGTGACGTCACCTGATCCACGATCCACAGATCCACAGACAACTTATTTTTATATATATAGATAGTTTTTTTTTTTTTTACTTATGTCCTGGTCGTCATTTATACTCCCTGTGTCCCGGTGCTTTGTTGATTGCTAATCGAACATTCCTTATGTCCTGGTCGCTTTCTCTTTGAGTTTCGTCATTTATTTTTTTCTTTTTTAGTTCTTTTAGTTTTTACCTTTTTTAGTTTTTTTTAGTTTTTTAGATGAAAATTTTTTTAGTTTTTTCCTTTTTTTCTTTTTAGTTTTTTATTGGTTTTTACCTTTATTTTAGCTTATTTTTCAGTTTTTTCCTTTTTTTAGTTTTTTTTATTTTTTATTTTTTTTAGTTTTTTACCTTTTTTTAGTTTTTTTAGTTTTTTTAGTTTTTTAGCTTTTTTACTTTTTTTATTAGTTTTTAGTTTTTTTTTGTAGTTTTTGCCTTTTTTTTTAGTTTTTTCAGTTTTTTTTTTAGTTTTTATTGGTTTTTACCTTTATTTTAGCTTATTTTTCAGTTTTTTCCTTTTTTTTAGTTTTTTTTAGTTTTTAGTTTTTTTTAGTTTTTTACATTTTTTAGTTTTTTTAGTTTTTTAGCTTTTTTATTTTTTTTATTAGTTTTTAGTTTTTTTTGTAGTTTTTGCCTTTTTTTAGTTTTTTTAGTTTTTTAGCTTTTTTATTAGTTTTTAGTTTTTTTTGTAGTTTTTGCCTTTTTTTAGTTTTTTTTTAGTTTTTTAGCTTTTTTATTTTTTTTATTAGTTTTTAGTTTTTTTTGTAGTTTTTGCCTTTTTTTAGTTTTTTCAGTTTTGACGTTACCTGATCCAGTTTTTTCAGGTGACGTCACCTGATCCATCCACAGACAGACAGACAACTTATTTTTATATATATAGATATATATATATATATATATATATATATATATATATATATATATATATATATCTATATATATAAAAATAAGTTGTCTGTGGATGGATGGATGGATGGATGTGTGGATGGATGTGTCAGGTGACGTCACCTGAAAAAACTGGATTAGGTGACGTCAAAACTGAAAAAACTAAAAAAAGGCAAAAACTACAAAAAAAACTAAAAACTAATAAAAAAAATAAAAAAGCTAAAAAACTAAAAAAACTATAAAGGTAAAAACCAATAAAAAACTAAAAAAAAAACTGAAAAAACTAAAAAAAGGCAAAAACTACAAAAAAAAACTAAAAACTAATAAAAAAGTAAAAAAGCTAAAAAACTAAAAAAACTAAAAAAACTAAAAAAAGGTAAAAAACTAAAAAAAATAAAAAATAAAAAAAAACTAAAAAAAAGGAAAAAACTGAAAAATAAGCTAAAATAAAGGTAAAAACCAATAAAAAACTAAAAAAAAAAAGGAAAAAACTAATAAATGACGACACTCAAAGAGAAAGCGACCAGGACAAAAAACTAAAAAAAAAGGCAAAAACTACAAAAAAACTAAAAACTAATAAAAAAAATAAAAAAGCTAAAAAACTAAAAAAACTAAAAAAAGGTAAAAAACTAAAAAAACTAAAAACTAAAAAAAAACTAAAAAAGGTAAAAACTAAAAGAACTAAAAAAGAAAAAAATAAATGACGACACTCAAAGAGAAAGCGACCAGGACAAAAGGAATGTTCGATTAGCAATCAACAAAGCACCGGGACACAGGGAGTATAAATGACGACCAGGACACAAGTAAAAAAAAAAATTAACAAAACTAAAAAGAAGGTAAAAACTACAAAAAAACTAAAAAGAAAAAAAAACTAAAAACTAATAAAAAAACTAAAAAATCTAAAAATCTAAATAAACTAAAAAAGAAAAAAAAAGGAAAAAAATAAAGGAGAAAAACAAAACTAAAAAACGAATGTATATACAGACCGGTACACCGGGATACAAATGACGACCGGGACACAGGGAATATAAATAACGACCGGGACACAGGGACACAACTACAACGGGGACACCGGGGGAAACAGGGGGATATAAATGACGACCGGGACAAAAAAACTAAAAAGAAATAAAAACTAAAAACTAATAAAAAAAACTAAAAAATCTAAAAATCTAAATAAGCTAAAAAAGAAAAAAAAAGGAAAAAAATAAAGGAGAAAAACAAAACTAAAAAACGAATGTATATACAGACCGGGACACCGGGATACAAATGATGACCGGGACCCGGGACACAGGGAATATAAATGACGACCGGGACACAGGGACACAACTACAACGGGGACACCGGGGGAAACAGGGGATAACCTGACAATCTATTTATATGCAAAGACAATGGGACAGCAAAGAATGTTGTATATTCGCAAGTTTTACGTAGTTAAAACCATATATATATATATATCTATATTCACAGGTGGGACATAGGGACACAACTACAATGGCGCGTAACTATTATGGCGCGTAACGACTTACGCGCGCGGGGGGGCTTGGGGGGGGCGCGAAGCGCCCCCACCAACTAGGTGTTGGGGTGGCGCGAAGCGCCACCCCAACAGCTAGTATATATATATATATATATATATATATATATATATATATATATATATATATATATATATATATATATATATATATATATATATATATATATATGCACGTGCAAAATTACACAAGATGGCAAATTACTCTGAACAGGAACAGTCTGTTTATTACTGAATTAAATAGCTGTGAAATTAAAGCATAAATATGACAACTAGTAAAAAGCTGCAAAGAAATTTTTTTTGTATCTATGGAGTCATACAAAATTACACATTATTTTGAATGAATCCGAGCAGCTAAAGTAAAAGTCATGGAAAAAAGTCAGAACTAATGATGCATACATCAAATCGCTAATGAAATATGCGGTTAGAAGAGAAGCAACGGTGAGAATCACAATGAGCTCAAAATAAAAAAAAATCTACATAATGAATGATTTTTTTATGCATTACAAGGAAGGAGGAATTGAACTCACGCCATAATTTTTTGGGATTACGCTAATAAAAATTAGAGAATCAAATATATACATGCCCGCTACCTGCCGAGTGCCAGGGCCCAGGCGAAGCTCGGGCTTCCGGTAGTATCTAATATATCTGTAGTTATTTAATATATCGCTTTCTTAGGTACCAAAATCATTAGGTAGTGTTTACGTTAATATAGAAGGTAAACTAAATTAAACCAGCAAATAACCTCCTTTTTTAAATCACACATAGGTTTGTTTTATAGACTTGAATAAATTTTTATTTTATATACTTGAACTAAAAGGTAACTCATTACCTTGTCTATGGCTTATAGACTATGATGTAAAGTTAAAAAACATTAAAATCTAATTAGATATACAAGCCTTAAACAAAACTTTGAGCAACTCTCTGTGCTGTTTCATTACCCGATTACCAACAAAAAAAGAAGAAAAAAACACAACAGAAAAGAATAATAGGATGTATAAAAGCGTAAAAATGTGCTTTTAATTGTTTCAGGTATGGGCTGTAAGTTTTCTACTTGGTGTTTTCAAAAACAGTAATTCCACCGGTGTAATTTTAAGCATCCTAATTTATTTTTGAACCGCTAACATAATAAAGTAGAGTAACAGAGGAGAATTAAAAAGAAAAAAAACATACACAAGAAACGCATACACAACAACATCAAAAAAAAAAAAAAAAAAACAACAACGACGAACATCAAAATAATCGCACTAGAGTACGAAAGAGAACTAACCACGGCCAGCCTCTTCTTTTATCTTGGCATCCAACTTAGACGTCAAATACATCAGTGGCACTTAACATTCGAATAACCTTTCGCTTTCTATACAAACGAGGCAGATATAAAAGGAAATTACACTAACGGAAATACAATAAATAGGGAATTATTTGAACATATAAATTATATGAATATGTGAAAATTTACCCATGTCATTTCTAAGCTTCCGTTTCTTACAACTTTTGTTTTACTGACATTTAAAAAATGAGAAAAGGTAACTTTTGATGACGCGTAGCAGCGACTCCTTACTTGAATTCATGAATACAAAATTTTTTATGCATGTAAAACTTTGATTTTACTGATACTAAATAAAATAAATTCAAATGAAAATAAGGAACAACATTAAACTCAAAGCGAACAGAAACTATTCCAAATATGAGGGGATTTGCCACCTCCTCAATACCTCGCTCTTAACGCTAAAGTTCTTATAACTTTGGTTTTACTGATATTTTAAAAAATGACGATTTTATTGATATTAAATGATTTACTGATATTGCTGATAAAAAATGATTTTATTGATTGATGCATATAAATATTGATATTACTGATAAAAAATGTACTGATATTAAATAAAAAAAAATTCGACTGAAAACAAGGAGCAACATTAAAACTAAAAACGAACAGAAACTATTCCGTATATAAGGTGGGGGGGGGGGTTGCCACCTCCTCAATACCTCGCTGTTTACGCTAAAATTCTTTCAGAACTTTTAAAAGTTTATTGTTCTGATTAAACGGTCCTTGTGTTTCAGGATTCATTCTTAAAGAATTGGAACAGAAAGTCAAACTTTAGCGTAAAGAGCGAGGTACTGAGGAGGTATTGAGGACACCAAACTGTTTGATAAGTAATATACTGCACTGCTTCTCCAAAAAAGTGATCAAGACAATTTTTGAAAGCGCGACAGAAGCAGTTGAAAAGGGCCAGAGAGGTTAATTTTCTTATTCGAATTAATGAGATATTTGACCAGAGAACTACAAAATTTTCTTTTAGAGATACTTAAAGAAATGAATAGACTGAAATTATAAAATTTAGAATCTTTAAATGATTTATTCAACAAATAAAAACTAAACAAATTAAAACAATATTAAATAATTAAATATTAAAACAATATTAAATTATGGAATTCAATCTAAAATATTTAAAAAGCACAAAAAATAATAAAAAATTGGCATACCAAAAGTTTTCCCAGCTTTAGTCAAGCCGACTAAGTTTGTAAGCTGTTTAAAAAAAAAATTACTTAAATACTTAAAGAAATGAATAGACTGAAATTATAAAATTTAGAATCTTTAAATGATTTATTCAACAAATATAAACTAAACAAATTAATTAAATATTAAAACAATATTAAATTATGGAATTCAATCTAAAATAATTAAAAAGCACAAAAATAATAAAAAATTGGCACACCAAAAGTTTTCCCAGCTTTATTCAAGCCGACTAAGTTTGTAAGCTGTTAAAAAAAAAAAATTAAATTAAATTTTAATCTTAAATTTATTTTTAAATTAAAAAATCAAATTTTCTTTTTAAAAAGCTGTTTTTAAAAAAGTAATGCTTAAAGCTAAAAAAGTGGGAATATATAGTTTCAATGCCAAACATGGAAGTAGTAATCTGAGCTGTGGTTCTTTGTCAGTTAAGCTGAAAAAGAACCACATATATGTGGTTCTGAAACTGAATATATAGAAAAATACTGAAAAAGAAACTGAATATATAGTTTCAATGTCAAACATGGAAGTAGTAATCTGAGCTGTGGTTCTTTTTCAGTTGCGCAGTTGCCTGAGTTGCGCTGGCTTGGGGACAGTATTTCACTCTTTGTATCAGCTATCCGCTCTGGTGCATTTTTAAACATAAGAAATAAACTTAAAGCAGATTACGCTAAAATTGCTCCAAATCGTGGCCAGCATATTAGGCCTTGGCTGTATTTTATTCAACTTGTTGTGATTTTCTGTCAGTTTTGTTCCCATTTTCTAATACTTGTGACACTGAGGACGTTAGATCATTGTATTTCCGTTAGTGTAAATTAGTGCTATGTATATATGGAAATAAACATATGACATCACAACTTGTAGTTGCAGATTGAAGGGAAGCCGAAAGTATCTCACGAGGATGTTGACAGGTTACCAGGTTGACAGAGCTGTTGACTTGGTAGAATGGGTAAAATTGTCCAAATTGCGGCCAACATTCTCTTAAGGCCTTGGCTAGACTTTATTCTACTTATTGTGAGTATTCCACTCGTTTTCTGTCAGTTTTGCGTCTATTTTCTAATATTTGTGACACTGAGGACATTAGATCATTGTATTTCCGTCAGTGTAAATTTCTTTAATATTTGCCTCGTTGGTATAGGAACCGAAAGGTTATTCGAATGTTAAGTGCCACAGATATATTTGACGTCTTATAATAAGTTGGATGACAAGATAAAAGAAGAGGCTTGCCCGTGGTTAGGTCTCTTTCGTCCTCTAGTGAAATTATTTTCATTTTCATTGGTTTTTTTTATCAACATTGTTCTCGGTGCGTTTCTTATGTATGAACTTTTCTTCTCATTTTCATCTGCTACTCCACATTATAATAATGCTAGTAGGTCAAAAATAAAAAAAGGAATAATTAAAACTACGCCACTGTAATTACTGTTGTTGAAAATCCTAAATAGGAAACTTACAGCCCCTATCTCTGACAACAATAAAAATAATATTCTTACACATTTATACATTCTATATTTTTTCTTCTTTTTTTGCTAATATGGCAATGACACTCTACAGGGAGTTGGTTAAGGCCTTGTTTAAGGCTTGTATATCTAATTAGATTTTAACATTTATTTAAACTTTACAATAGACAAGCTAACAGCTATAGACAAGTAATAAGTTAACTTTTAGGGGCCCGTTGAGGGCTGAAATGAATTTTGCTACAAAGACGATTATTGAATTTGGAAAAAGCACCAATAAAGAAAGCATAAAAGCACGAAAAAGGAAAGCACAAAAACACAAAAAAGGAAAGCACAAAAGCACGAAAAAGGAAAGCACAAAAGCACGAAAAAGGTATGTATTCACTTTTATCCAAGCCAGATTATAAAAACATACATAAATTTACTAAAATATGTGCATCAATTAAAAGGCTAAGAAAGTAGTCGGATTAATGACACTTCTTGATTACTAAGGTTTCGCGTAGGCCCAATTTCTATGATTAGTGTGATGTCTATGATCATGATTCAATTTCCATGAAATTAGAAATTAAAGTCTTTTTCAAATGAAAGAATGCCAAGGAGAATTTTTACCGCTGAATCATCCGCAAAAAATTTTACAGAGGGGGGGATTTTCAGCGAAGATGGAACTGTCTGGAGGGAGTTCCCATCCTCACCACGGACGACCTGCTTTCCATTTAGCCCACGACGGTTGGCCAACGTGGAAAGTTTTTGGCAATCTTCATTCACAGAAGGTGTCCTAGCCATCTTGACCTTTCTCTCATTACAGCCTTTCCCAGATACAATAAATCTGTAGCATTTTAAAGCTTACCTGTATTTTGATGGGTTTGCCTGTCTTTCGATAAAATAATGCACCGATATTCCAGTGCAGCTCTGTCGACTCACTTGGAGTTGTGCTTCTGACAACAGTGCCTTCACATCGTATGATGCAATAAGCCTGAAATTAAAATTTTTATACCATGACTGGCTTCACTCAGAAACAAAAGCGTTAGCACACATTTTCAACAGAGTATGAATGGCTCCTGAATGACACATGAATGGGAAATCTTAGCATTAATATCTAATTAATACTTTTCAGTGGTTTGTCATTGAGATAATTAATCATGGGCTGCTATACCTTAAATTGAAATTATTTTGCAAATTCAAACAAAACAATTAAATAAGCATGTATATAAAAATGTATATATGTACATAAATGTATACAACTGTATATATATATATATATATATATATATATATATATATATATATATATATATATATATATACTAGCTGTTGGGGTGGCGCTTCGCGCCACCCCAACACCTAGTTGGTGGGGGCGCTTCGCGCCCCCCCCCCAAGCCCCCCCGCGCGCGTAAGTCGTTACGCGCCATAATAGTTACGCGCCATTGTAGTTGTGTCCCTATGTCCCACCTGTGAATATAGATATATATATATATATATGGTTTTAACTACGTAAAACTTGCGAATATACAACATTCTTTGCTGTCCCATTGTCTTTGCATATAAATAGATTGTCAGGTTATCCCCCTGTTTCCCCCGGTGTCCCCGTTGTAGTTGTGTCCCTGTGTCCGGTCGTCATTTATATTCCCTGTGTCCCGCGTCCCGGTCATCATTTGTATCCCGGTGTCCCGGTCTGTATATACATTCGTTTTTTAGTTTTGTTTTTCTCCTTTATTTTTTTCCTTTTTTTTTCTTTTTTAGCTTATTTAGATTTTTAGATTTTTTAGTTTTTTTTATTAGTTTTTAGTTTTTATTTCTTTTTAGTTTTTTTGTCCCGGTCGTCATTTATATCCCCCTGTTTCCCCCGGTGTCCCCGTTGTAGTTGTGTCCCTGTGTCCCGGTCGTTATTTATATTCCCTGTGTCCCGGTCGTCATTTGTATCCCGGTGTACCGGTCTGTATATACATTCGTTTTTTAGTTTTGTTTTTCTCCTTTATTTTTTTCCTTTTTTTTTCTTTTTTAGTTTATTTAGATTTTTAGATTTTTTAGTTTTTTTATTAGTTTTTAGTTTTTTTTTCTTTTTAGTTTTTTTGTAGTTTTTACCTTCTTTTTAGTTTTGTTAATTTTTTTTTTACTTGTGTCCTGGTCGTCATTTATACTCCCTGTGTCCCGGTGCTTTGTTGATTGCTAATCGAACATTCCTTTTGTCCTGGTCGCTTTCTCTTTGAGTGTCGTCATTTATTTTTTTCTTTTTTAGTTCTTTTAGTTTTTACCTTTTTTAGTTTTTTTTTAGTTTTTAGTTTTTTTAGTTTTTTACCTTTTTTTAGTTTTTTTAGTTTTTTAGCTTTTTTATTTTTTTTATTAGTTTTTAGTTTTTTTGTAGTTTTTGCCTTTTTTTTTAGTTTTTTGTCCTGGTCGCTTTCTCTTTGAGTGTCGTCATTTATTAGTTTTTTCCTTTTTTTTTTTAGTTTTTTATTGGTTTTTACCTTTATTTTAGCTTATTTTTCAGTTTTTTCCTTTTTTTTAGTTTTTTTTTATTTTTTATTTTTTTTAGTTTTTTACCTTTTTTTAGTTTTTTTAGTTTTTTTAGTTTTTTAGCTTTTTTACTTTTTTTATTAGTTTTTAGTTTTTTTTTTGTAGTTTTTGCCTTTTTTTAGTTTTTTCAGTTTTTTTTTTAGTTTTTTATTGGTTTTTACCTTTATAGTTTTTTTAGTTTTTTAGCTTTTTTATTTTTTTTTATTAGTTTTTAGTTTTTTTTTGTAGTTTTTGCCTTTTTTTAGTTTTTTCAGTTTTGACGTCACCTAATCCAGTTTTTTCAGGTGACGTCACCTGACACATCCATCCACACATCCATCCACACATCCACAGACAGACAACTTATTTTTATATATATAGATATATATATATATACATATATATATATATACATATATATATATATATATATATATATACATATATATATATATATATATATATATATATATATATATATATATATATGTACGTATACATATATATATATATACATATATATATATATATAAATATATATACATACATATATATATATATATATATATATATATATGTATATATATATATATATATACATATATATATATATATATATATATATATATATATATATATATATATATATATATATATATATATATATCATGAAAAGAGAAATCACCAATGCAACAGCACAAACACACACAAAAAAAAAGAAAAAAAAAAAGAAAAAAAAAAAAAAAAAAAAGAGAGAGACAGAAGGAGAAAAGGAAGACTGTTTTCCTAAATTAGTGATTAATATAGACCAGCACTTGAATGAGGCCTTAACCCTACTCATCCATACAATCACATAGGTAAAACAGCATAGCCATACACAATCAACCATAAAGAATAATCCACGGACAGGCAGTCATGTCGTCAATAAGTATAAGTCGTCATTTACCAAACAATAGAAAAAATAATAAACACAAATAATTCAGAATAGCACACAAGCTAGCATAAGCACGTCAGAACATTTACAATTATAAAATAAATGTTAAGGGATAAACATAGCTACAAAGTTAAATCAATTATTAAAATATGAAACAAAATAGGGAACGAAAGAGTTTTTGTACCTAATGGTCAACATTTGGGGACGCAAGTCAAGTTGGGTATTTGGAGCTCTATGAGCATTAAGTCTTTTATTAGGAAGGGTTAGGGGGTTTTCTTTGAAGGGGGGAAGAAGACGTCGATGATAGTCAGAACTAAGGCACTTGTGCCCAAAGTTCATGGTAAGGAAGTGACGTCGTGATATATATATATATATATATATATATATATATATATATATATATATATATATATATATATATATATATATATATATATATATATATATATATATATATATATATATATATATATATATATAATGAGAAGAGAAATCACCAGTGCAACAGCACAAACACAAAAAAAAAGACAGAAGGAGAAAAGGAAGACTGTTTTCCTACATTAGTAATTAATATAGATCAGCACTTGAATGAGGCCTTAACCCTACTCATCCATACAATCACATAGATCAAGCAGCATAGCCATACACAATCAACCATAAAGAATAATCCACGGACAGGCAGTCGTGTCGTCAGTAAGTATAAGTCGTCACTTACCAAACATAAAAAAAAGACAAATAATTCAGAGGCAACAACCTAACACAAGGGCTCATCAGGAGAATACACACTCGCCTATAGGATTTCGGCACTTTAATATATATATATATATATATATATATATATATATATATATATATATATATATATATACATATATATGTGCGTGTGCGCGTGTGTTACTGTTAATGTCCAAAATCTAGTTTATATCGACATTCACTGGTGAATGTACAAATTCCTTTTTCTCTGCTTGGATTCAATTAGCTTAGCGAATCAGTTTTTAAGTCTTATGTAAGCTTTGATAGTAAAAGTTAAAGTTAAGTTAGATTGGGTTAGGTTAAATTAGTTTAATACTCTCAGATATGGGTCAAAAACCTAATCTGTCACCATCAAACACTGCATAAAACTGATAAAATTGACTGGCAATGCTGAACATAAAATAGTCACAATGAGACAAGTCAGGCGAATACGGAGGCCAAGGAGCCACAGGAAAGCTTTCCCAGGCCGAAAACTTGTTTATTAAAATTGTTGTGTGGTTCAAGGAGCATTGTCATAAGGCAAGACCAGTTGTCTCACCCGAAAGACTTCTTTTCAAAGTTTTTGAAAAACCTCCCGGTAAAAGTGTTCATTGATCGCTTGGCTTTAAAAATACAAGTTCTTTTTGAAAAAAAAAAACAAAAAAAACAAACAAACGTAATTACATGCTTTTGATTTTTGAATTCCATTGCTTTTTTGGGCCTTGGAGAGGTTAGGTTGAAGCATGCCACCCTATTCTCTGACGAATGATTCTATATCGTGCTTAAATAAATTTGATAACGATCAAAACGGTCAAAATGGGCCAACGGTCAACGGTCAAAATTTGATAACAACAATGTCAAAATCAACTCAAACTAAACTCTTCCCCTATTTTTCTGACTATCAGCCGACGATTTGAACGCATAAGATGTTGGATTCTGTTGATGTTTTCATCAGCTCTTCAAGATAAAGGCCTTCTCATCGACTCTGTTCCTTCTGAAAATGCCTTAAACCACCCCAAAACTGGCCCCTTGACACTACACTATCTTCGCATGCCTTCTGATATTTAGCAAGAGTTTCAGTTAAATTGTGCCCAAGTCTGAAGCAACACCTGATACCACACTGTTGCTGGAAGTTATTCATTTTTAGACCGCTTCACAAAAAATTGCAACAGACAATTAAATGACTGAAGCGGGTTCAAACCCGTACTGAAGGCGGTTCATATGTTCATATGTTTACCTGCCACCCATTCAAACGCCGTGTTGCCATATCCGACGCTACGTTGACAGTCTCATTACTAAATTTACATACTTAGGTTTCTTTTTATGCTTTCTTAGATTGATTTTGACTGACCTAGATCACCTTATCCAAAATTCGAAGTCACACATTTTTAGAAAAAACAAAAAAAAAACTGTTTCTCAAGAAAAAAAAGCCACGGACAACCAAATGACTCAGTTCAAATGCGTTCTGAAGGTGGGTTACATGTTCACTTGCTGCCCATTCAAGCGCCAAGTATCCACTGCGGTCAGATTCAATACTATGTTACCAGTCAAACTACTCATATTACATATTTAGGGTTCTTTTTATATTTTGTTTGGCTGATTTAGTTTCACTTTTTATTAGATTTGCTTCTATTATAAATAAAATGATTGACTAATTTATATCACCTCGACCGAAATTGAGTTGTTCTGAATGAAAAGGAATAGTAAACATTCAGGGGGGGGGAGGCATATGTTAAAAAAAAAGTCTTTATAGAAATCCTGAATTACACACAAATTTAGAATGTTGCTTACCGTGTTTATAAGGTAGTCGGCTAATATTGTTAACACATCATTAATATAGCTAATACAGTATTAAAACAGCGCTAATATAGCTAATACATATATGCTGCCGCAGTCAGCTAGTCGGCTAGCGCGACAGTTAAGACTAATCAGGTAGTCCATCCGTAATCCTTACGTAAGCTAATACAGCTGTAGGGTTAATCATTAGGTCTACCTCTATAAGGTATTCTACTAAAACGGCTCGTACTGTGATCAGCTAAACCCGACTACAGTATATACTAACAGTATACCGTATTTTTACTTAGTAGTCCATTTTTCTGAAATATTTCATCAGGGCCAGGTGCCATGTTTAAGTACCAGGTGCCATGAAGAACACCAAATTCAGACCAGATTTCAAGAAGGTCAGAACTGCAAACCCCCTAACTCCCCTGGATACGGCGTTGGTGCTATAGCCACAGAATAAGATTTTCTTACCTGCATTTTCTTTGACAATCCCGATATCCCTCTGACTAAAACATGGGTAGCCAACTTGGGAGAAGAGATACAAGGCCATATACTTGGGGATGGAGCTTCTCGCTTTAACGGTCTAAAATATACAAAAGGCTTCCATGAGTAAGCAAAATAAGCAACATTCTTTTCAAGACACTGCAGCTTCTTATAAGATCTCTTCCTTTGTCTCAGTTCAAACCAATTCAATTCAATTTATTCAAATAAAAATAAAATATAACCACCAATAATAATAAGGATCCTGGAAGCGAACTTGTTGAGGACCATAACCACAAAAACTTGAAAATGAAGAAGAGAGAAAAAAAAAGACACAAACACACTTGGGGACAATGAAGGAACGGTTGGATGAACGGAGACAGAGGCGTTCAGAATTATTAGTATTAAAATAAGATAATAATTGAGGAGGAAGATTTTTATGGTAAGCGGAGTATGCAAGGTATAGATTTAATTTTTTGATGATTTGTTCAAAAGGGATAATACCAAAATCGGAGTACAAGTCCTGGGTGGGATATAGTCGGGGCAGCCGAAAAACTGCTTTGATGGCACGGTTTTGGGCAGATTTTAATTTATTGGTAACTGAAGGAAAAGTGTTGCCCCAAACAGATCCACAGTATGAGATATATGGGTAAATAAAAGAGTAATAAAGGGTGACAAGGATATCGGGAGGAAGAAAATAATTCACACGATTAATCATACTTACTGTCACAAGATTATGGCTCTGATGTAGGACACATGTGTTTCAAATGATAGGGAGGAGTCTATGTGGACACCAAGAAACTTGGCAACTTCGACCTGTGGGAGGAGATTGGTAGAATATTTTAGGCCAAGTGCTTGCTGAGCTTCATTTTTTTTGTAAGGGGTTCGAAATAATACAACCTGACTTTTCTTGATGTTAATGGTCATGCAGTTAACTAGACATCACTCCTGTACTCTATTCAGAAAAGTTTGAGTAGAAGCGACGACGGATGGTAAATTAGGACCGGTGATGAAAAAGTTGCTATCGTCAGCAAAAAGTACTGGGTGCACCGATGGACCCAGGTCCGTAACCAAATCATTAATATAAAGGAGAAAAAATATTGGACCAAGAACAGAGCCCTGTGGGACGCCCCTTCGGACAGGTAGGGGACGTGAAGTCAACTCGCCCAGACTCACACTCTGTACTCTACCAGAGAGATAAGAGCCAAACCATGAGAAAGGAACTCCACGAATCCCTAAGTTGTTGAGTTTACTTAATAAAACACTGTGATCAACCATATCAAAGGCCTTAGAAAAGTCCAGAAATAAGCCCAATACAGTATTTTTAAGGTCAAGTTGGGAACGTATAAATTGTGTGGCGTCTATTAGTGCATGAGCAGTTGAAAATTTGGAACGGAAGCCATATTGATGAGGAGAAATCAACGAATCTGAAGAATGAATCCCAAATAAAAAGGGAGAAAGACGTCGGAATATAATTCTCTCGAGCACTTTAGGTATAACTGGGAGAAGTGAGATTGGACGATAATTACTTATCTTAGACGGATCGCCTTTTTTATGAATCGGGATAACAATTGCTGATTTAAATATTTCTGCGAAGACTCCATTGGTCATAGACAGGTTTGCTATGTGCATAATGGTTTCACAAACATGGGAAGATACGGTCCTAAGAAGCTTATTACTTATGCCAAAGAAGTCAGGTCTACTACTATTAGAGAGACATTTGATAACTTGAAGCACCTCTTTACGATGAGTTGGAGAGAAAAACATGGATCCAGGATTCTTGCTAGGTTGTACTGACTGGGAGAAGGAACAGAAGTTAGCATTTGGAATATTAGTGAAATAATTATTAAAAGCATCCGGTACTGTACTTGGGTCAATTAATCTGCCACTGATGTCCTTAAGGTTGAGAGGTACAGATCTTGAATTCCTTTTTTTGAAAGAATTTCATTTCTTGCGGACCAAGTTTTTTGCAAGTTCCCTTTGCAATGAGAGATTTTTGAATAATAATAATTTTTTTTTGCTTCCCGGACAAGTTTGGTATATAAATCTTTGTATTTTTTATAATTAGTCAGGTCAATAACGTTACTGGTTTTGCAAGCTAACTTAAATAGGTCATTTTTTCGGTATGAAGAGATTATCAGGCTATTAGACATCCAGAGGCGTATATGGGTAGTTTTTCGGTTTGATTTACGAACTGGGAAGGTTGAACTGATAAGATCACTCAGTCCCTGTGTAAAACCATTTGTGGCTGAATTAACATCCTGACAATCCAAAACCTTGGACCAGTCGAAGGATTTCGAACGATCCGTGAACCTGTTCATATTCACAGTATTATATATTCTATTATACATAGGGGTATTAGTTCTAGAGGGTTGAGTAGCTGGTAGGGAGGGTAGCGAGAGATAGATTGGAAAGTGATCTGACAGGTCAGAAAATATTATTTTGGAGGACAGGTGGTTTCCCAGGGAAGTGGATACAAAAATGTTCACTTCGTTTTTTTTTGTGTTTTCATGAAGCCTTTGAGACATTGCAGATCCTATTTACACATAAAAAAAACCCGAAATCTGAAATTTATTCGAAGAGCTCCTGAAGTATTCACGAATCCTTCCACAAGTGTTAAGTATTACACCAGGCATTCATATATTTGTTTATTTTCTGGAAAACTGATTTCCGAAAACTGAATCTTTCTTGAATATTTTTGTTTACCTTCTGAAGGATTTAAATTACCATCACAGTTGCGCTCTAGCAGAGTTAATTCATTCTGAATGTATACCTTAGTTAAGAGTCAAAATGAGCACTCGAAAACGTTGCTGAAAGAAAGGTGCTGATTTACAAGTTATTAAATCCTGTCAGAAATTCTGGTGTCGGACATAGGTAGATTTTGCGTGTACTTGGATGAATGTTGTCTTTTTCAGCTGTAGAATCAGCTATACACGAATTAAGAAAAGCTCTTTGACGTTGAAAAAACAAGCAACTTCAAACGACAGGTTTGGGCAACAAGGAATAACCCACGGCAAATTCATCGAATTTGACCTGAAATTCATTTTCTTTGCAGTTTAACCCGATTAATATCATATCGTTAGGGAAAATTCCCTTCACTCCTGGCCGAGTGGATTGGTGCGCTGGATTCAGAATCCTTTGTCTGAGAGGACGCGGGTTCGAATCCCAGTGTACCCAATTGTTCAGTTTGGGACGGGGTCAGTGGTGTGACTCTGTAAGCTTAGCCAGAGTCGACCTAGCTCCAAATGGGTACCTAGAGAAATCTGGGGAGGGTAAACAGGAAGGGTGTGCAAAAGCACAGGATGGTTGACCCCCAACCCCCCATTGCACTTCCTGGCTGAAGGGCCAAGAAACGGAGATCAGCACCGCCGGTACGGACTGTAAAGTCTAATGTCATATCCTTTTTTTACTCTTTGTTGAAGAGCCATCGCCAGTTGAAACCAGTTACAGACACATTCCTCTTCCCCAATTGTCAAAACTTGACTAGCTTATGAAGTTTGTTACAACAGCACCCTCAGTAGTACAAGTTCAAATTCATTTACTTAAATCTAATAGAGCATGCAAGAGAAGGTCTAACATAACCACCACAGACCTTTAGAGCTTCTTCAAATTAATGTAGAAAAATTGACAACTCCGGCCGGCAAAACTGTATCAGAGGGAACGCTATAGCGTTGCCAATAGTACAAGCCATACGGCTCCAATGTTTTATCATTAATATTTTTTTCCAGAGGCATGACAGAAGGGGTCGTCGTATAAACTTCGGAGAGGGCTCATTCAATTAAAAATCGGAAGTTTTGGCAACCTTTTTAAGAGTCAAAAGTGATCAGAGGGGAACTAGCCCCCCACGCCCTTTTTTCAGAAATAGACCTGATGAACATTTTGAGATAGCCATTTTGTCAAAAATAGTCCAAAGACCATATTACAAAAACTCCGCTGTTGACAAAACCCCCCAGGATGCGGGGACAACCGTTGTAACTTATACCCTGGGGGCATACATTGTTCTTATGGAAGGGATGCTCGTAAATCTTCAGAGAGAGTTCATTTGACTGCACATTGAAAGTCATAGTTTACTTTTTGAGAGTCAAAAAAGATCGGAGCGTAGCTAGCCCCACCCCATGCCGTCTTTACCCACACCCATTTGATACAAAGTTTGATAGCCAATTTTTCTTAAATAGTTCAAAGGTCAAATAATAAAAACTCCTGAGTCGACACAAACCACCAGGGCCCCAGGGTAAGCAATGTAAGTTTTGCCCTGGGGGCATACATGGTTCTTACGGAGAGGTTGCTCATATAAACTTTAGAGAGGGATTGATCGGAAATTGAAAGTTCTAGTTCTATTTTTTAAAAGTCAAAAGAGATCCAAGGGTAACTAGCCCCCCACGCCCTTTCCCCCCAGACTCATATGATAAAAATTTTGAGATACCTTTTTTGCTACAAATAATTCAAGGGTCATATAACAAAAATCATTTTCTTTACAATTTAACCTGGTTAATATCATATCGCCAGGGGAAACATTTTCCTTCACTCTTTGTTGAAGAGCCATCTCCAGTTGAAGCCAGTTACAGACACGTTCCTCTTTACCAATTGTCCAAATCTGACTAGCTTAAGATGTTTGTTACAATAGCACCATCAGCAGTAAAAGTCCCAATTCATTTACTTAAATCTAATGGGGCAGATCACTGGGCAATCACTGGGCAGAATCCTACTTAATAACATATACCGACTCCTATTTCTGAAATCCTCGTCATTCATACTTGGAAGAAAGGTAAAAACCCACAGCTATGCGAATCATACAGACCAAGGATTTTCTTTTTTTATGTTAATCATAGGAATGCTTCTGAAAGACTGATTTTTTTCTTGTGAGATAAATGAAAGGTGTGACTAAAGCAACAATCATTTCGGTGAAGGTGTTCAGAATATGTAAGCGGTGTCTTGACTATTCTAGAGTCGAAAAAGTCGAAAAAGCCACCGAAAGTCGAAAAAGAAGTCTGTATGCGTACGCGATTGATATTTCCAGGGCGTTCGACTCTCTATTATATTCGCAGGTTAACCTTTCTCTGGCAGGAAAGGGTGAGGTGTAAAATAAGGTTCAGTCAACGGTTCACCTCCATGTAATAATGAATGAATGAATGAAATTTGATTAACCCAATAAAAACACAATGGTGTCAAAATGGAGCATACAAAGGGAAAAAAAAGAAGGAAACAAAAAGCAACTTCAATAGGAAAAACATTTATAAAAAGACACTGAGAAAACTAGAGTATCCAAATTCTGTTCAAAGCTTAACCTACACTCCGCGACAACAGCAAACAGATCGACAACTTCATATACAGAAACCATACGCCGATTTTTGGCTCACAGAGGTAGACCCAGAAGGAACTTAGCGTAACGGAAAAAAATTGACCGAGAAGCTCATTTATATGACATGCTAAAAACATTCCGAAAAGGTGACAAAGCTAACAAATGGGGTACAGAAAACGCTTTACATATTTTAGAAAGCACCCATTTGACTGCTACGAAGCACATTCCTCCTTATCTTATCCTACTTTTCGTGAAGGTTTAGTACACATGCTGCTTTTTTGGCTACTTTAAATCGCCACAGGAAGTTGTAAAAGAATCTTTATGTGTGCACAACTGACATTTTCACAGCGTCCGACTCTGAATTATAAACACAGACTATTCTTCCTCTGCTGGGGTCAATCATTTCTTTTTTTGTCTACTACTGACTTGGCATGGTAACGCGTTCTTGTGGGTGCAGATTTCTAAATCCAAAGCAACGGTACTACCGTTGTAGGTTATGCCCAGGGGGCATATTAGGTTCTTAAGGAGAGGTTGATTGTAAAAACTTCACAGAGGAATCACTTAATTGGAAATTGAAAGTTCTAGTTTACTTTTTTAAAGTCAAAAGAGGTCCACGGATAATTAGACCCCCCCCCCACGGCCTTTTTCCCGAAACTCATATGATAAAATCTTGAGGTACCCTTTTTGTTAAAAATAGTTCAAAGGTCATAACGAAAAAACTGGTGTCGACACAACCCCCCTGAGCCCGAAGCAGACTTTGTAAGTTATGCCCTGGGGACTTATATGGTTCTAATGGAAGGGATGCTCGTATAAACTTCAGAGAGGGCTTATTTGATTGGAAACTAAAATTTCTAGTTCACATTTTTAAGAGTAAAAAGAGATCCGAAGGCAACTAGACCCCACCCCACGATCAAAACAACATAAAGTAGAAACAATAGGGAAATCTTTTTTCCAAGACAGTAGAAACACTATTAGCTTCAATTCTCACACTTTAATGTAAGTTTATATATGCATATTTTTTTCTGGTTTGTGCTATTAAATAATAATATTTATTTAAATAGGGACTTGGGGGAGTACTCAATAAATTCTTTATCCTCAAATTTAATTATAAATGATCTAACAAAATATTTTACTAAGGCAATTTATAATATTATTGAACCAGTTACAAAAAGACTTTTGAGGCAAGCTACCAAAAAAGCAATATTAGCTTTGAAAAATCGCACTTAATCATTTTGTTCTGGTTTGTTTGAATGAATTTATCATCTCACATCATTTTATTTATCAGTCCTGGTTGAACTTCGTTGAAGTAAGGATGCTAGGGCTGTTATAAAAATGTCTTTTCTTTGAAAAACATCATTAGTTTTAAATCTCACATTTTAATTTAAGTTTATATATATATTTATTTTTTCTGGTGTTGCGCTATACATCCACTGAATTGAATTCCACAGTCTTGAAAAAAAATCCCTATTGTTTCAACTTTATGTTGTTTGATATGGAAAGGCAGAGTGGTTTTTGTCACTATTTTCCCACGATTTTTTTCCTCAAACCCATCCCATACAAATTTTGAGATAGCAATTTTTTAAAATAGCTCAAACATCAGATAACAAAACTCCAGGATCCACAAAAAAAAAACCAGAGCAAAGAGGCAAGTGTTTAAAGTTATGCCCTGGAGGCGTATAAAGTTTTTATGTAAGGGGTGGTCGCATAAACATCGAAGTGGACTCATTTAATTGGAAATTGAAAATTAGAGTTACCTTTTTATGAGTCAAAAGTGAACGGAGGGCATCTACTCTCCCCCCCCCCAAACACATTAATATATCCTCTTTTTCTTAAATGCATCCAATGAAAATTTTGAGAGTTTGTTTGAAATCGTCCAACGATCAAATAACTGACACTTCGTTGTCAACATACCCCCTCCCCGAGCCCAGGGAAAGGTTGTAACTTATATCACGGGGCATTATCAGGTTTTTATGGAAGAGGTGGTCGTATAAACTTTGGAGGGACGCAAATGATTAGAAATTAAAAATTCTAATTCCACTTTTAAGAGTCAAAATTGATTCGCTAACGACTAGCCCCACCTCCCAACCTTCTTTTCTCCAAATGCGTCCAATCGAATTTTCATATAGCCATTTTGTTCAAAATAGATCAGAGATAATACATCAAAACCTCTAGGGATAAAACATCCCTCAGAATCCGGAGCGAGTGTTGTAAAATGTACCCTAAGGGCATACAAGGTTTTTATGGAGAGCATGGTCGCATAAACTTCGGAGGGGGCTCATTTGATTGTATATCAGGACTTCTAGTGCCCCTTTTAAGAGCAAGTGATCGGAGGGCTAGTAGCCCCTCCACTTAAAGATCATTTTCCCCCAAATGCATTCAATCAAGATTTACAATTAGCTATTGTGCTCTAAATACCTTAATGATCCAATAAAAAAACCCAGGGGTCGACACAACCCCCCAGAGCCAGGAGACAAGTGTTGTAAGCTATGCTCCGGGACATATAAGGTTTTATGTGCGGGGTGGTCGCATAAACTTCAGAGATGGTTCATTCGATTTGAAATCGACAGTTCTAGTTACCTTTTTAAGAGTCATCAAAAGTGATCGGAGGGCATCTACTCCCTCCCCCCACACCTTTTCCCCCAAATACACCCAATACAAATTCTGAGATGGACTTTTCGTTAAAAATAGTCGAAAACTCAAATCACTGTAACTTAAAGGGTTGAAAAATCCTCCAGAACACCCAGGACAAGAATGGCAAGTAATGTAAGTTGCGAGTTTCAAGAATCGAAAGTGATCGAAAAGTAACAACCCCCCCCCCCCCCCCTTGTGCCTTTTTCCCCAAATGCATCTTATCAAATTTTGAAATGGCCCTCAGTTCGAAATAGTTGAAAATTCCGGATTTATTGGATTTTAAAGCCTGCTTTGGACTTGTATTAATTAAGTGCTCTGAGCTTGAATTAATTCAATGACCGCAGCTAATTCAGTTGTTATTTCATAAATTTTGCTATGGTCCAACTTGACCTAGATTCATAGTGAAATGTCTTTCTGGATTTAAAACTTGTCTTAATTCAGCGGTTTGAACTATTTCAGGTACCGCAGATAATTTAGTCTTTTATTTCATAGTATTTTGCTACTCGTCAAATTTACCTAGATTCAAGTGATTCATTTATATTTAGATGATTTTAACATGTATCGCCTGATTGTATTGTATCAGATTAACGACGCTTCTTGACTACTAAGGTCCCTGTGTCGGCCCTGCAGCGCATTCCCGCAGCATGATTCGATCTCTGGGTCCCGTATTACCAAGCTAAGGTCAAACCCACTGCACCACCACAGGACTGTATCGCCTGATTGTAAATAGTATTGATTGAGTTTGTCTTACGGCCTTATATAATTTTTGGAACGATTTCAACCTTTTTCTTAAGGTGCGTCGACAGCGCCAAGTGGATCGTTTGGGAGCAAGCAAAAGAGGGGAGTGAACCTGCCGGAAGCCCCGTATAGATACCTGCCGGTTTTAATTAGCCTTAAATTGATGGGAAAGGTGAGCAGGTCTCGACGCTTCCCTTGTCTGTACGGTTATTCAACCTTCTTTCTGATTAAGTGAGATAGTAAGTAAGTAAGTATGTAACACGGCACTAGACCCTTAGGGTCCAAACCGGTGGTGCTGATCTCCATTTCACGGCCCTTCAGCCAGGAAGTGCAATGGGGGGTTTTCCATCTGCTTTAAATATATGTTCGAAACTTTGCTTCTCTAGCCAGAAAAACTGCATTTAAAATAAATTCAGGCTTCCTGTTTAGGCACAGCTTGAAAACTACCAATGTGTTAGGTATAAAGTTCGCATCGCTTTATGAAAATGATACTCAGGCGAATATTCGGTTCCCTTCTGCTTTAAATAAACGTTCGAAAATTTGCTTCTCCGGCCAGTAAAACTGCATTTAAAATAAACCCAGGCTTCCTGTTTATGCGCTGCTCGAAAAGTACCAATATTCTAGATAAAAATTTTCACGTCGCTTTATGAAAAGGATGCTCAGGCGATTATTCGGTTCCCCTCTGCTTTAAATTGACGTTCAAAAATATGCTTCTATGGCCGTAAAAGCTACGTTTAAGTGAAATATCCCTCTTTACGCAGTGGTAAAATGTACCATCGCCGGTAATTTTTAGGAGGATGAAATCTACTTCTGGCAGAAAATAATCTCATTATTATTCAAATTTTTGTAGATAGCAAAAAATAGTTCTTACTATTCTTTAAATTTCCTTTAACTTTATTTGGCTTCGCTTTAACTTCATCATAACACAAATTTAACTTCATCTCAGTCAGAATTGAAATCAACACTTATACAGACTTTCTAAAACAACACTGTGCTGTAACCTTTATACAGACTTTCTAAAACAACACTGTGCTGTAACCTTTATACAGACTTTCTAAAACAACACTGTGCTGTAACCTTTATACAGACTTTCCAAAACAACACTGTGCTGTAACCTTTATAAAGGCTTTCTAAGACAACACTGTGCTGTAACCTTTATACAGACTTTCTAAAACAACACTGTGCTGTAATCTTTATACAGACTTTCTAAAACAACACTGTGCTGTAACCTTTATACAGACTTTCTAAAACAACACTGTGCTGTAACCTTTATACAGACTTTCTAAAACAACACTGTGCTGTAACCTTTATACAGACTTTCCAAAACAACACTGTGCTGTAACCTTTATAAAGGCTTTCTAAGACAACACTGTGCTGTAACCTTTATACAGACTTTCTAAAACAACACTGTGCTGTAATCTTTATACAGACTTTCTAAAACAACACTGTGCTGTAACCTTTATACAGACTTTCTAAAACAACACTGTGCTGTAACCTTTATACAGACTTTCTAAAACAACACTGTGCTGTAATCTTTATACAGACTTTCCAAAACAACACTGTGCTGTAACCTTTATAAAGGCTTTCTAAGACAACACTGTGCTGTAACCTTTATACAGACTTTCTAAAACAACACTGTGCTGTAACCTTTATAGAGACTTTCCAAAACAACACTGTGCTGTAACCTAACTTTCTTTACCTACCTCTGCACTAACTTTAGCCTAGCTTCACTTATGTAAGGGCTTAACAATTAAGATTTTCTAAAAAAAAATAAAATAATAGTTCTTACTGTGCTTCAATATAAGTGGTTGAAAAAATCCGAAGCAGGTAATCAGTTTCAACGCCCGGCTTGAAAGTGGTGGGGAGCATGACATAGCGTCCATAAGGCAGCGTCATACGCAGCAAAACCGCTCGCGTTTTGATATAGTCTGATACGGCGGCTGTTTCAAGGAGGGTATGTAGTCTGTATCTTCTATTTAATTCAACCTAGAAATAGAAAATAAGAATATATATATATATATATATATATATATATATATATATATATATATATATATATATATATATATATATATATATATATATATATATATATATATACTAGCTGTTGGGGTGGCGCTTCGCGCCACCCCAACACCTAGTTGGTGGGGGCGCTTCGCGCCCCCCCCCAAGCCCCCCCCCCGCGCGCGTAAGTCGTTACGCGCCATATTAGTTACGCGCCATTGTAGTTGTGTCCCACCTGTGAATATAGATATATATATATATATATATATATATATATATATATATATATATATATATATATATATGTTTTTAACTACGTAAAACTTGCGAATATACAACATTCTTTGCTGTCCCATTGTCTGTGCATATAAATAGATTGTCAGGTTTACCGACTCTTGAACATGCAACATATAATGGTCCATGGGAAAACAATCCGTATTCAGATCTATACCTCATGATTCTAATGATTGCCCTTGAGCTTTGTTGATGGTGATTGCTAATCGACCATTCCCTGAGTCGCCATCGTCATTTATATATCCCCCTGTGCACCCCGGCGTCCCCTTTGTAGTTATGTCCCTGTGTCCCGGTCGTCATTTATATTCCCTGTGTCCCGGTCGTCATTTGTGTCCCGGTGTTCCAGTCTGTGATTTCTCTTTGAGTGTCCCGGGCGTCATTTATATTCCTTGTGTCCCGGTCGTCATTTATATCCCCCTGTGCCCCCCGGCGTCCCCATTGTAGTTGTGTCCCTGTGTCCCGGTCGTCATTTATATTCCCTGTCTCCCGGTCGTCATTTGTATCCCAGTGTCCCGGTCTGTATATACATTCGTTTTTTAGTTTTGTTTTTGTCCTTTATTTTTTTCCTTTCTTCTTTTTTTTCTTTTTTAGTTTATTTAGATTTTTAGATTTTTTAGTTTTTTTATTAGTTTTTAGTTTTTTTGTAGTTTTTACCATTTTTTTAGTTTTTTTTTTTTACTTATGTCCTGGTCGTCATTTATACTCCCTGTGTCCCGGTCGTCATTTGTGTCTCGGTGCTTTGTTGATTGCTAATTTATATTATATTTATATTTATATTTTTTATATTTGTTAATATTTTTTTAGTTTTCTTTTTCTCTTATTTTTCAGTTTTTTCCTTTTTTTAGTTTTTTCTTTTTTAGTTTTTAGTTTTTTTTTGTTTTTTACCTTTTTTTAGTTTTTTTAGTTTTTTAGCTTTTTTAGTTTTTTTATTAGTTTTTAGTTTTTTTTTAGTTTTTGCCTTTTTTTAGTTTTTTCAGTTTTTTTTAGTTTTTAGTTTTTTTTCTTTTTAGTTTTTTTGTAGTTTTTACCTTTTTTAGTTTTTTTTCTTCTTTTGTATTAGCGTGAAATAATTCAGACGTCATATGCGGACAAACACGACGTCACTCGACAGACAGACAGACAGACATAACCCACAAACAACTTATTTTTATATATATTTATTCATATTTTTTTAGTTTTCTTTTTCTCTTTTATTTTTCAGTTTTTTCCTTTTTTTTAGTTTTTTCTTTTTTAGTTTTTATTTTTTTTTAGTTTTTTACCTTTTTTTAGTTTTTTTAGTTTTTTTAGTTTTTTAGCTTTTTTAGTTTTTTTATTAGTTTTTATTTTTTTTGTAGTTTTTGCCTTTTTTTATTTTTTTCAGTTTTTTTTTAGTTATTAGATTTTTACCTTTTTTTAGTTTTTTTTAGTTTTTTAGCTTTTTTAGTTTTTTTTTCTTTTTAGTTTTTTTTGTAGTTTTTACCCTTTTTAGTTTTTTTCTTCTTTTGTATTAGTGTGAAATAATTCAGACGTCATATGCGGACAAACATGACGTCACCTGATCCACACACAGATCCACACACAGACAACTTATTTTTATATATATAGATATATATATACATATTATGTTTTTATTGCACTATTTTATTCCGACAGAAATACTACATAGAATAAACAAATGTTACAAGTAGATCTTTCAATAAATAACGATCTACATTAGCTTTTGTGACTTTACTAATTAAAGTTCTGGCATTACTGATTAAGATAAGAACAGAAATTACTCCGTGTATGAAAGGGGCTGTTCCCTTCTCAATCCCCCGCTCTTTACGCTAAAGTTTGACTCTTTCCCTCAATTCTACTTTATTAAACAGTAAAAAATTTTAGCGTAAAGAGCGGGGCGTTGAGAAGGGAACAGCCCCTTTCATACACGGGATAATTTCTGTTCGTTTTAAGTTTTAATGTCACTCCTTACTTTCAGTTAAAAAAATATATTTTTTTATATTTTAATTTTTGAACGTTTTTGAATTAATGCATGTTGGTTATGGCTCTCCACACAAAAATTATTAAAATGAAATTTGAATAGTAATTGTTTTTTTGGCTAAACGGCTTTCTCTTAGTTTTGATCGGACGATTTGGAGAAAAAAGAGTCGGGGGAGGAGGCCTAGTTGCCCTCCAACTTTTCGGTTTCTTAAAGAAGCAACTAGAACTTTCAGTTTTTAACGAATGGTTTTATTAGTAAAAACTATACGTAACTTAAGAATTAACTTACGTAACGAACTTCTATATTCACATATTTTTATTATGTATATGAGGGGGTGTGTCCCCGTATTAATACCCCACTCTTTGCACTAAAGCTAAAATTTTGTCCCAATTCTTTAAGAATGACCCCTGAATCAGAAAGCCGGTAGAAGAAAGGAAATTACTAAAAATATTTTAGCATAAAGAGCGAGGTATTTAGGAGGAGAAGAACCCCTCATATGCGTATTAATCTCTGGCCATTTTAAGTTATAATGCTGCTCCTTACTTTCAGTTGAAAAAACTTTATTATATTTATTTTTTCATTGTTTTTTTTTTCAGTTAGAATGAGCCTTTTTTCGACATTCTAAGACCACTTGGTCGATACGATGACCCCTGGAAAAAAAGAAAACAAATAAACACGCACCCGTGATCGGTCTTCTGACAAAAATTTCCACATTTTTTTAGATAGGAGCTTGAAACTTTTACAATAAGCTTCTCTGATACGCTGAATACGATGGTGTGATTTTCGTTAAGATTCTATGACTTTTAGAGGGTGTTTCCTCCTATTTTCCAAAATAAGGCAAATTTTCTCAGGCTCGTAACTTTTTATGAGTGAGACTAAATCTGATAAAACTTATTTATTTGAAATCAGCATAAAAATACGGTTCTTTTAATGTATCTTTTAGTATCAAAATTACGTGTTTTAGAGTTTCGTTTATTATTGAGCCGGGTCGCTCCTTACTACAGTTCGTTACCACGAACTGTTTGATCGATATGATTGAGTTCTAATTTTTTTAGATGTCTGTAGAAACATAGATAAGATTGAAGTATATGAAAAAATTCAAATACTACATATAAAAGAAGCAAAAACAAATACCCTTAGAGCATGTATACCAATGGTTGCGTTTTCAACGCCTTTGTGTCTTTTGTCCCTGATGTCTCGCTGCATGAGCTGAACAACTATTTCAACTGACTCACCAGGGGAGTCAAAATAATACTAAAAAAAAGGATATCCATTAATTTCATGCGAATATATATAAGACAACATAAAATAAACACTTCTAAGAAAATAAGAAACTCGCTGAAACAGAATATAGATGGACGATTATAATTCTCAGAAATCATCAGTAAAACACTACTACTAATGCTAACTACTCACTATAGCACCAAGCCACCTAAGGCCAACACAGCCAAGCCCATTCCTCCTCCTTTCCTTACGACATCCTTCCACCCAATTCGAGGACGACCTGCTTTTCGTTTGGCCCAAGAAAGTTGGCCTACAAGGACAATCTTTGGCAATCTGTCAAACTGAGTGTTAAGACACTCAGTAAAACAAGTATTTAAAAAAAAACAAGGATTTACTGTCCATCAGGTGCCTTGACGTTACTTATTTATATTTACATTACTGGAGAATGGACGTTATTCATTCATTTCTTTCAGTTATTCATTTATCTTACCAATTTTTCGTATCCTCGTTTTTAATTTGTCTCTTGATATTTAAAACACTAATTCCTAATTCAACCATACTTAAAGGATTATGGATCCCTTAAGATTAACAAACCAGAAGCCATACTCTCCCCCTGCTCAAATCAAGGAAAAATTTGAAGATTAAAAACAAATAAGTTGCTACGCAAACACACAGGTTAGATCGAACACTTTTATACAATTAAATACATTCATATTAGCTCCTTGGCTAACCTAATCAAGTTGAATTTTTCACCTTCATCATTTTTAAATTGCGCCACATTTTTTATTTTTTACCAAAATCCAAAGACAAGCCTCCCCAGCCAAAAAAAAACACAAAAATATTTTTGGACTAAATAATATTTTTAAATATTTATTAAATATTTTGAATTAAATTGATATAAAACTAATAAGTAGCTACCTAAACATTCACGTGTGATTGAACCTACACAAATTTATGCAAATCAACTTCGTAATAAACCTTTTTTTGAGATGAAGACAGCATAAAATAGTAGGGGATAGCAAATTTAAATGTACACTGACACTCGATGGCTTAAAAGTGCGACTATTTTCATGTACAATACACAATCAAAATTGAATCTTTACTTAATATCCCTTTATAGCCTCAATTTAGCATTTAGGATTAATCAAACTATACAGTAACAACGCAAACTCTCTGCATCCCCACCATGTGAGGTTGCTTCCCCGTCCTTCCTCCGATGAGTTATCCCTGCTTTTACTGTAGTCTCCTAGCCAATATAGTAAACATTGAGGAATAAGGTAAGGCGAGATTACTAACAAAAGGACACATCCCGTGCTGAATACTTAAAGAACGCCTTTGTAATACGTTGCACCACCGTTTAGAATAGCTTTGTCATCCTAGAAAACTCTTCTGTTGAGGGCTTATCCTAACCAGTTTTTATAACCTAACCAAACCATTTATATCAAGGTAAGACCGGATTGCCAGTAAGGAGACCTTCCGTACTGAGTACTTGAAGAACAACTTCCAGAACTCAGTAGCCTCCGTTGCACTCAGGAGGTGCAACGTAAGGCGTTACATCTCTATTTAGAATGGGTCTTTGTCATCCCAGAAAACTCTTCTATTGAGAGCTTATCCTACACAGTTTTTATAACCTAACCAAACTATTTACCCTAAGATAAAGTAAGATTGCCAGCAAGAGGAGACATTCCGTACTGAATGACAACGGAGGCTACTGAGTTCTAGAAGTTGTTCTTCAAGTACTCAGTACGGAATATGTCCTATTGCTGGCAATCCAACTTTATCTTAGGGTAAATGGTTTGGTTATAAAAGCTGGATACTTGAAAACTAAATACTTGAAGAACAACTTCTAGAACTCAGTAGCCTCCGTTGCACTAAGGAGGTGCAAAGCAAGGCGTTGCATCTCTATTTAGAATGGGTCTTTGTCATCCCAGAAAACTCTTCTGTTGAGAGCTTATCCTAACCAGCTTTTATAGCCTAACCAAACCATTTACCCTAAGGTAAAGCCGGATTACCAGCAAAAGGACACATTCCGTACTGAGCACTTGAAGAACAACTTCCAGAACTCAGTAGCCTCCGTTGCACTCAGGAAGTGTAACGTAAGGCGATGCATCTCCACTTAGAATTGATCTTTGGAGGGCCTTTGTCATTTCAGAAAATCTTTCTGTTGAGGGTTTTAATAGGAGGTACAACAAACATAAGAAAAAGATATAAGAAATTTACCATAACAAAAAAATGGATACATCCTGGCTGAAGGGCCATGAAGCGGAGATCAGCACCACCAGTAGGGATTGTAAAATCCAATGCTGCATTTTTTTTTACCCTACCTTTTTTATAATTTTTTTGCAAGTATATGGGTAGCTTCATTAAATTCAGAAAAACAAAAAAAAAACCTTATCACATCCTAATCAACTGTTTTATATATTTGGAAATTAAAAATTAATTTTTTTTTAAATAGTATAATAATTTACTACTCAATAAAATAAATAAATGAAATAAGGCCGCGCGATAAAGAAGTAAAAAGCCGATCATTAAGTTATAATGAACATCCATAATATTAACAGAAAAAAATGACAATAATAGTGTCAGCAACTACAAGCCAATCACTAGCCTGAAAACAAGTATGCAACGCTGTACAACAGATACCTGAAGAGAGTATTTCTTTCTGCAATCAGAGTTTATAGGTCTCTGATCCTTACAAGAGAGTATACAATTTTTATGTCTGTTTATCAAAAGGCTATGTTGCCAGTACATATAGAATCAGGATAAATATACAAGGAACTAGAAAAAAGAAAGGTCCAAGAAAAAATAAACAAAGAATTTTAAGCGTAACTTTAAGTTTCATGGGACTTTATAGATCAGCTTCTCAGGGTGGTTAGGTAGAACCAATGGTGCATCGAACGAAATAAGGATAATTAAGAAATTGATGGCAGGTCTGTCAAGAGAGGTACATGAGAAAATTTATACATTTCAAAAAGCAAATCCTTAACTCAGAATGGGTGAAAATCAATAATCTGTACCATCAAATAAGACGAGACGAAAACGGGAAGCTAAAGCAAAGGGCTTGAAGAATTGTCTGGAGAAATCAAAAAGGCAAAGGAAGAAGAAAGGAAAGTGTGATTGGAAGATAAGCGATAACAAGAATCAAAACATGCAAAACATGAATCGAGATCAAAATTTAAAGAAATATGTAGCTAAAAGATATACTACAGCGAGAAAAGGAAATAGAAAGTTAAAGTATAAACAGCAGTGAGAATTACAAGCAATCACGAAAAAGCGATTGTCAGAACGTGTCAAAAATGGTGTGAAGAACAACGAATTGTGCTGTTAGAAGAAAAGTGACCTCAAAATCAGAACGAGTCAAAAATGATGGTGAAGAACAAAAGAAAGATTGCAATATAAGAACAAAGCCATCACAATCTTCGACGCCAACAAAATGTGGTGCTATACCCAGTATAAACCTAAAAAGATGCCATAAACAACGTAACGCTTCATTACACGTCATTGGGACCCTTCAACGTTTTATGTGTTCCCTGGGGAACTCTCTATTTTCCCTAGGAAAGAGTAGCAAACAAATCTGACTCATTTGGAGGTTGTTACTTACAACGAGAATCAATAAATAATGTTATTTTACCTTACTTCTAAGTTCCATCAAAATTAGAATTTTTCAATTGAAACTAGAGAAATCTATCTGATCAAAGATTAGAATTTTTTAATTGAAACTAGAGAAATATCTGAAAATTTCAAAAGAAGTTCGATTTTCTATTAGTACAGTTTTCAACGAAACCAGTTATATAAATGCCTGTAGGAAGACCCAAAAAATAAAAATTTGCAAGTGTTGCAAATGATCATTCTATTGAACCACTCAAAATATCAAACGTGATAAAGCAAAGAGAACGGCCTGAAAAAAATAAATTCACAATGGGTGAAAATCTATTGAACCACTGAAAATCTATTGAACCACTAAATGTGTTGAACCACTGAAAATCTACAGAACCATTGAAAATCTATTGAACCACTGAAAAACTATTGAGCCACTAAATTTGTTGAACCACTGAAAATCTACAGAACCATTGAAAATCTATTGAGCCACTGAACCATATCTACTGAACCACAAAATTCAACCACTAAAAATCTATTGAATCATCATTCTACTGAACCACTTAAGCTATCAAACGAGATAAAACCAAGAGAAAAGCCCGATAAAATTAAATTTACAATAGGTGAAAATCAACAGCCTGCACCATCAAATGAGACGAAACCAACACGGGCAGCTAAAGATCAGGCTATTGAAAAATTGTTTGAAGTAATCAAAATGCAAATGAGGAAGAAAGAAAAACATGGGATGATAAGCGACAAGGATAATCAAAACGATAATCGAGAATCAAAACGTAAAGAAATATGCAGGTGAAACACATACCTTAGCGAGAACAAGGAAATATGCGGTTAAAAAATGAGTGGCAGTGAGGATTACAAGCAATCACGAGAAAGTAATTATCAGAACGTGTCAAAATTGAAATAAAGAACAAAGAATTATGCAGCAAGAAGACAAGCGACAGCAAAAATTAGAACGAGTTAAAAAAGAAAGTAAAGAACAAAAGAAATTTCAAGATTTAAGAACATCGTCATTGCAATCTTTGACGCCAACAAATTGTGGCGGAAAACCTAGTAAAAACCTACAAATATACCACAAACACTCTTTATTACAAGTCATTGGGACCCTTAGACGTTCTGTGTATTCACTGGGAAACCCTCTATGTTCCCAACGAAAGAGTAACCAACAAATCTGACTCATTTGGACGTTCCTACTTATTACGAGAATTAATATGTATATGCTTACCACTTACCGAGCGCCAGGATTCGTGTCGAGATCGGCTGCATAATGTTTTTCCTTAACTAGCATATAGACATTTCTAGCAACTAAAAATGATCACATTTTAAGGAACAAAAGTCAAAATTAAACGACAACTAAAAACAACTAAAAGAAAAAAACGACAACAAAATTAATTTGACAACTAAAAGTCAAAATTTTAAGGAAGAATTCATGTTTTTCCAAAGGTGATTACATCTTACCTATGGTGACGCCCAGACATCAAGAAGAGACTCACATTGTATGTGGTTACAAAATAAGTGAAAATAAGAATAAATATAGACAAGCCTATTGCGTAACAATGACAAGGCCTGGCCTCAAAATCAACTAGGCTATACAGATTATTTTCTTCTTAAAACTGGCATATTTACATTTCTAGACACAAAAACCATTTACATAGGTTACAACCTTAAGAAAGAACTGTATTTTTGCCAGGGTGGCTGTGTCAAACCTGTTTTGACATCATGAAATCGAGAAAAGGCTCAAATTGTCTGTGGTTAGAAGGCAAGCGATAATTAGAATACATATATAGAAGCCTGCCTTATGCCGAGTGTCGGGGCTCCCAATACGCATATATATATTTATATATATATATATATATATATATATATATATATATATATATATATATATATATATATATATATATATATATATATATATATATATATATATATATATATATATATAAAAATATATATATATATATATATATATATATATATATATATACATATATATATATATATATATATGTATATATATATATATATATATATATATATATATATATATATATATATATAATATATATATATATATATATATATATATATATATATATACATATATATATATATGTATATATATATATATATATATATATATATATATATATATATATATATATATATATATATATATATATATATATATATATATATATATATATATATAGCCTGTGTTTTGCGGCTTATATAAAGCCTGTGTTTTGCCAAACTCCCGCGTCACCTTTGTGTTACCTGCTATATTCCAAATTCATGGCACTTCATGGTGGCCTTCTTCCATGCGATCAAAAAAGTTTCCTAAGATTTTTGAACAAAACAACAAAAACAATTATTTTGACCTTTGTATTGCCTGGTTAATCACCAGCATTCTTGTTCAGTGCCTAGAAGCTGTTTACATTCTTGTCAAAGAGTATGGACAAGCTATAGTAGTGGAACAAAATCGAGCGTCAAAAAACACCAGCGCAAAATTTCAACATTTTGAAATTTCTTCGCATTTTTTTCAAACTTCGCAATTGTGATTCATTACCAGCATGGGTCGATGTCAAGTCCTGTTGATCAGCTCAATGGCTGAGGCTGTTAGCCTAATAGAGCACTGCAATAGCGCCCAATTAAAGTGCATGGGCAACTTATAAGAGAAGAAACTAGCGTTAGCATTGAAAAACGGTTACTAACACCATCTAACGTTTTACTTTTCTTGGTAATTTGCTTAAACATCGCAATTGCACTTAATCTCCAGCATTCTTGCTTGATGCCTGGAGGTTGTTTACCCGATCTGGCATTGTGGCAATGGATTGGCATTGCGTTTCCACAAAATCTACCATTTAGTGTTTTCTGGCAATTTTTTAATCTTTACAACGGTGCTTGATCTATAATTCACAAATTGTGCTTGATATACCAAATTCAGGTTAATCACCAGTATTCTTGTTCGATGCCTGGAGGCTCTTAAGGTAATCTTGGTTTCATCGTAATAGGGCTCCAATCAAAGAGTATGAGTGAGGATCTTTAGGTGATCTTGCTTGCATCGTAATAGGGCTCTAATCGAAAAGTATTGGTAACTTTAAAGAGTGGAAACGGAGCATTAGCACCGAAAACAGTTACCATTTTGCATTTCATGATAATTTGCTTAAGCTTCACACTTGTACTTAATACGCCAATTCATGTAAATCAAGAGTATTCTGGCTCGAAGCCTGGAAGCTCTTCAGGTGATCTTGTCTGCATCGTAAGAGGGTCCCAATCAAAGAGTACGGAGAAATTAAAAGAGTGGAAACTGGCATTAGCACCGAAAACAATTGCCACCACCATTTTTCATTTTGCATTCCTTGGTATTTTGTTTAAACTTCACAATTGTACTTAGTACGCCAATTCATGCTAATCACTAGAATTCTCGCTCGATGCCTGGAGGCTCTTTAGGGAATCTTGCTTGCATAATAACAGGGTTAGAATCAAAGAGTATGGGACAAAGAGTGGAAAATAGCATCAGTACCGAAAACAGTTACTACCACAGTCTATCATTTTGCAATTCTTGGTAATTTGCTTTAACTTCGAAAGTCCACTTAATACGCCAATTCATGTAATCACCAGCATTTTTACTCGATACTTGGAGGCTCTTAAGGTGATCTTGCTTGCATCATAAAAGGGCTCCAATTAAAGAGTACGGGTAACTTAAACGAGTGGAAACTGGCATTAGCACCAAAAAAAGTTACTAACACCATCTATCATTTTACATTTCTTGTAATTTGCTTAAACTTCACAATTGCACTTAATACACCAATTCATTTTAATCACCAGCATTCTTATTCGATCCCTAGAGGCTCCTTAGGTGGTCTTACTTGAATCGTATGAGGGTTCCAATCAAAGAGTATGGGAAACTTGAAAGACTGGAAACTGGCATTAGCACCAAAAACAGTTACCAACACCATCTATCATTTTGCATTTCTTGGTAAGTTGCTTAAACTTCACAAGTGTACTTAATACGCCAATTCATGTTAATCATCAGCATTCTTACTCGATATTTGAGGCTATTAAGATGATCTTGCTTGCATCATAAAAGGGCTCCAATTAAAGAGTATGGGTAACTTAAACGAGTGGAACCTGGCACTAGCACCAAAAACAGTTACCAACACCATCTATCTTTTTGCATTTCTTGGTAATTTGCTTAAGCTTCACAATTGTACTTAATACACCAATTCAAGTTAATCACCAGCATTCTTTCTCGATACCTGGAGGCTCTTTCGGTGATCTTGCTTGAACCGTAATAGGGTTCCAATCAAAGAGTATGGGGGACTTAAAATAGTGGAAACTGGCACTAGCACCAAAAACAGTTACCACCACCATTTACCATTTTGCATTTTTTGTTAATTCGCTCAATTAATCTCGTAATGTAATGGGGTTCCAATCAGAAGAGTCTATGGACACTTATAAGAGTGGAAACTGGAGTTGCGTCGAAGAACAGTAACTAACAAAATCTACGTTTGGTAATTTCTGGTAATTTTTAATCTCTGCAACGGTACATGATGTATAATTCGTAAATTGTACTTAATGGAACAAATTCAGGTTAGGCACCAGCATTCTTGCTCTATGTTTGGAGGCTCTTTACGAGATCTTGCTTGCGTCATAATACGGTTCCAATCAAAGAGTAAGGGTAACTTAAAAGAGTGGAAACTGGCATTAGCAGTGAATACAGCTACCAACACCATCTATTATTTTTTATTTCTTGGTAATTTGCTTAATCTACAAAATTGTATTTAATACAATTCATGTTAATCACCAGAATTTTTGCACGATACCTTAAGGCTATTTACTAGATCTTGCTTACATCGTAATAGGGCTCCAATCAAAGAGTATGGGTAACTTGAAAGAATGGAAACTGGCATTAGCACCCAAAACAGTTACCAACACCATCTACTGTATTGCATTTCCTGGTAATTTGCTTAAACTTTACATTTGAGGTCTGATTCAGATGCATAATAACTACAGGTACGCATATTTGACTGAAATATAGACTATGCCACAGTCAGGTAAAATACCCAATTTTGTCATGGCTAATCGTACCGCTTATATTTACCAAAAAGAGTCGTCCGACGCTTCCCGTATTTTCCCCATATTTCTCCAGGTACCCATTTAGAGCTGAGTCGTCTCTTACAGAATTACACCATTGACCCCGTTCAAAACCAAATAACCATCGACACCAGAACTTGAACTCCTGACCAAAGGATTTCAAGTGTGGAGCCTCACCACTCTGCTAGGACGGCTCACTTGGTACATTGTACTTTAGTTCTTTAAGAAACAGCAATATTCTGTTAAAAGAGTGGGTACTGAATACCTGTTCTCGTGGTACAATGCAATCCTGATTAACGGGTATATATTCAAATAATGAGCCTATAGGGTAGCTACAGATCTGGTTCAAACTCATATTAACTCGCCTATTTGACAGAAGACTATACCAAAACAAGGTAAAATACCCAATTTTCCAAGGTAAATTTAACCGTTTACATTAGTAAAAATTATGTTATATAATTAACCAAAACTAACCTGGGGGTTTCTAAGAAAGGAATCAGGATAATTGGCACAACCACCTGAACGATCATAAGCAGAATTGTGAACACCTTTTGTCCAAGCGCCAAAAAATCGTTGCTCTTGCCAAGTTTTATTTAGGGACATAATGGACGTATTCAGTAAGTAGCAAACAGAAACTTCAGTAAAGTTGTCGGTGAAGTCGTCAAACGTCATCCTGAAATAATGGAACGTCATCTAAACACCAGCCAAATAGAACAGAAGAAACAAATCAAAATATTGTTCTAATTATCGGCATATTTAAGTACGGTTTTAATTTTATTCAGTCTGCGTAGGCTATTATTTATTTATTATTTACTAATTATATTATTTAGTATACTTCGGCTATTATTTATTACACGTAGGCTATTTATTATTTTACGTAGGCTTATAGTCTACGAATGTTCAAGAAGTATATGACATTGTAAAGAGTACGGACTAGAGGGTTTGCAAATTTACAAGTAATAAATATCCCTACCTAATTTTTAATTGATGAAAAGCAGACGTCTATAAGATTAGGCGAAGGAAAAAAAAAAAGATTCTGCCCAAGGAAAAAAAAACAAAAAAAACGAGGATAATTTTAAGGCAGTAAAAAGGAACCTCCATTAAGCTAAAAAATAAAAATAAAACTAATCTTCCAAAGTACACATGATATAGAGACCAACTTGAAAAAAAGAAAATAAGGAACAAAAGAGATATTTCACGTGGTAATTCATTCTTTTAAGAATGAAAGCAATGGAGTGACTGCAACTAAAAACCTATATTTTTAGCTAACGTTATCCGAGAATATAGGAAGCTACAGCGATGACAACGGTAATGTACAGCTCTGAAACAAGGGCGCTTAAAAAGAAATTTAAAGCCATTTAAAAGCCATACAAAGAATGTGGTTCTATTTCACTTTCTAGGGGTACAGTAAGTAAAAGGTTGAGATGGCTACGATACGTTTTGTGGGTGTAGGGTAACAGATTGCCAAAGATTGGGTAGCCAAATTTCAAACAGTAAGCCATACAAAGAATGTGGTTCTATTTCACTTTCTAGGGGTACAGTAAGTAAAAGATTGAGATGGTTATGATACGTTTTGTGGGTGTAGGGTAACAGATTGCCAAAGATTGGGTAGCCAATATTGGTAGCCATATTTCAACCAGTATGCTATACAAAGAATGTGGTTCTACTTCACTTTCTAAGGGTGTAGTAAGTAAAAGGTTGAGATGGCTATGATACGTTTTGTGGGTGTAGGGTAACAGATTGCCAAAGATTGGGTAGCCAATATTGGTAGCCAAATTTCAAACAGTAAGGCATACAAAGAATGTGGTTCTATTTCACTTTCTAGGGGTACAGTAAGTAAAAGATTGAGATGGCTATGATACGTTTTGTGGGTGTAGGGTAACAGATTGCCAAAGATTGGGTAGCCAATATTGGTAGCCATATTTCAAACAGTATGCTATACAAAGAATGTGGTTCTACTTCACTTTCTAAGGGTGTAGTAAGTAAAAGGTTGAGATGGCTATGATACGTTTTGTGGGTGTAGGGTAACAGATTGCCAAAGATTGGGTAGCCAATATTAGTAGCCAAATTTCAAACAGTAAGCCATACAAAGAATGTGGTTCTATTTCACTTTCTAGGGGTACAGTAAGTAAAAGGTTGAGATGGCTATGATACGTTTTGTGGGTGTAGGGTAACAGATTGCCAAAGATTGGGTAGCCAATATTGGTAGCCAAATTTTAAACAGTAAGCCATACAAAGAATGTGGTTCTATTTCACTTTCTAGGGGTACAGTAAGTAAAAGGTTGAGACGGCTATGATACGTTTTGTGGTTGTAGGGTAACAGATTGCCAAAGATTGGGTAGCCAATATTGGTAGCCATATTTCAAACAGTATGCTATACAAAGAATGTGGTTCTATTTCACTTTCTAGGGGTACAGTAAGTAAAAGATTGAGATGGCTATGATACGTTTTGTGGGTGTAGGATAACAAATTGCCAAATATAGGTATTTCCTACCATCGATCTAGGGCCAAACGAAAAGCAAATCGTCTCCAGATGGGATGGGGGAGAGGGCTTACGAAAAAAAATTGAAAGGGAATTGGAACTTTGGGAAGGTGTAAAGGGAGATGGTTTGCATAGATTGTGATCATGGAGGAGCGTGCATATCTCTGTTGATGCTACGGCGATTTGTTAGTAGCAGTAGTAGAGATCTTAGATGAAGAAAAAATGTATAAAATTATGTGCCAGCTACCAGGACCATATAGAACAGTTGTGACTTTAAACAAAGAGAATCAGACTTATTGTCTGGTATCACTCAAGAAGTACATGCCACAGTAAGTCCAAACAGCATAGGTTTACTAACTTGTAAGTAAACAAAAATATCTTCCTCTTATTTTTAATTTAAGAAGGGTAGATATCATTAAGAAAATTCTTTCTCATCTACAAAAAAAAAGATAGAAAAAATATATATAGAAACTAAAGGATAGAACAAATGAAAAGAATTTTCAGCTAGTGAATGGAAAACAGAAAAAACCAACATGTGGTCAAGAACCTCACTAAGACCTATTCAGTGCTAAAGAAAAAAAAAAAATATAAAAGAAAAACAAGCCTTTTGAAACATTCAAGGAACTAAAACCAACTTAAAAAAAAGAGGCCAACTTGTAAAAACAAAACCAATGGAGTAATTGAAACTCAAAACATTAAAACACAAATATGAGCCCCCAAATCCTACAGCCAACTCATTTATACAAGTGAGGTTCAATCAGAGCCGTTCCAGGGGAGGGGGCAGGCTACCACTGACACCGTGGCTGTGAGGTTGCCAACTTTGATAAAAATTTTCATTTTGGTTCGGCTTTTTTTTGCTTATATTTGAGTCAGGAAGGGGAGGTCGTAAATAATTTTTCCCGTGGCACCATCAGCCCTAGGAACGGCTTCGGGTTCAATCGATATATCCTTCTCGTTTCTTTGGTTCCCAAGATATTTATAAGTTTTAGCTTTTATTTTTAATTTTCTTAAGTTTTACTGAAGTTAAATTTGAGTCTATAGTTTTAGTTGAGTTTTTCTATTAAGTAAGCTCAAGTTTTTCAAGCTTTTTTTGTGGTATTAGGCAATACGTTAGACATCAGAAACACAAGTGAGGATCCACCTTGTAAGTTCAGAAGAAAGATGGCAACCCCATTGCAGGTGCATTATCTCAGGTTATCTGTACTTAGGTCACTCAGGTTACTTAGGTCAAATCGGCTAAAAGCTACAGATGGTTGACAAACTTACTAGCATCTCAGTGAGATATTGTCAGTAGATCAATCAATTTATTGTCAAAATATACAAAAGACCACAATCCATATTTCTGGCCTCTCAAAAGGCTTTATGGCATGTATATGTAGGGGGGGGGGGACGGCAACTACACAACTTAATCAACATTTGACGCCTCTATTATGGCTAAGAAGATTAGGAATAACACCCATAAGACGATTACGATTAAAGTGTTCCCACTTAAATCTTAATATTCCACAAAGAAAAGAAGAAAAAGGGGAGCACCAACCTTTGAACCAAAAAGGTCCACATTCCCTTGGCTCTCTTTTAATCATGATTATTTAGTGTCTTGGTTTTTGTGGCTCTTCTATTTGTCATTGTTTATATTTACTATTGAGTGCTTGGTATTGAGTGGTTAAATTCTATTGCTCTACAAAGAAAAAAAGAAAAAGGGGAACACCAACCTTTGAACCAAAAAGGGCTATGTTCCCTTGGCTCCCTTTTATTCATGATTATTTAGTGTCTTAGTTTTTGTGGCTCTTCTATTTGTATTTTTGTTTATATTTACTATTGAGTACTTGGTATTGAGTGCTTAAATTCTATTGTTCTACAACCAAAGAAGAAAAAGGGGAGCACCAACCTTTGAACCAAAAAGGGCCACATTACCTTGGCTCCCTTATTCATGATTATTTAGTGTCTTAGTTTTAGTGGCTCTTCTATTTGTATTTTTGTTAATATTTACTATTGAGTACTTGGTATTGAGTGCTTAAATTCTATTGTTCTACAAACAAAGAAGAAAAGGGGGAGCACCAACCTTTGAACTAAAAATGGCCACATTACCTTGGCTCCCTTAATCATGGTTATTTAGTGTCTCAGTTTTTGTGGCTTTTCTATTTGTCTTTTTGTTTATATTTACTATTGAGTGCTTGGTATTTAGTGCTTAAATCCTATTGTTCTTCAAAGAAAAGAAGAAAAAAGGGAGCACCAATCTTTGAACTAAAAAGGCCCACATTCCCTTGGCTCCCTTTTATTCATGATTATTTAGTGTCTTAGTTTTTGTTGCTCTTCTATTTGTCTTTTTGTTTATATTTACTATTGGGTACTTGGTATTGAGAGCTTAATTTCTATTGTTCTACAAACAAAGAAGAACACGAGCTAAGAGCTCATATGGCACTTGTGACGAGGTCGGAAGAGCCACGAGCCAAGAGCCCATATGGTATGAGCTCTAGCAAAATTCTAAGAATCAATAGATTGCTTTAAAAGGAAAATCAGAGGCTTAATGCCGGTCGGGATTTAAAATAAGGACTCTGAGTAACGAGGTCCTTCTAAATATTAAAATTCATTAAGATCCGGTTGTAAGTTAAAAATATCTCAATTTTTCTAATTTTTCCTCTCCCTTCAGCCCCCCAGATGGTCGAATCGGGGAAAACGACTTTATCAAGTCAATTTGTGCAGCTCCCTGACATGCTTACCAATTTTCGTCGTCCAAGCACGTCCAGAAGCACCAAACTCGCCAAAGCACTGAACCCCACCACCTAACTCCACCTAAGAGAGCGGATCCAGCCCGGTTACGTCAATCACGTATCTGCGACATTTATAAGCGTTTTCCAAGATTTTCGGTTTCTCACTCCAACTCCCCCCAATGTCAAAATACCTGGTCGGGATTTGAAATAAGAGCTCTGAGACAGGAGTTCCTTCTAAAAATCAAATTTCATTAAGATCCGGTCACCCATTCTTAAATTAAAAATACCTCAATTTTTCTAATTTTCAAAATTAACAACCTCAAAGAGAACGGATCCGTACCAATTATGTCAATCTCGTATCTATAACTTGTGCTTATTCTTCCCATCAAATTTCATCCCGATCTCTCCACTCAAACGGTTTTCCAAGATTTCCGGTTCCCAAGATTTTTGTTTCCCCCCTCCAACCCTCTACGTCCCCGGATCCGATTCGAATTGAAATTGGAGCATCTGAGACATAAGATTCTTCTATATATCAAATTCCATTAAGATCCGATCACCCATTCGTAAGACACCTCGATTTTCACGTTTTCCAAGAATTCTGGTTTCCCCCTCAAACTCCCTTCAGTGTCACCGGATCTGGTCGAGATTTAAAATGAGAGTTCTAAAGCACAAAATCCTTCTAGATATCAAATTTCATTAAGATCTGATTACCCGTTCGTAAGTTACTAATACCTCATTTTTTCAAAATTTTCCGAATTACCCCCCCCCCCCAACTCCACCAAAGAGAGCGGATCCGGTCCGGTGATGTCAGTCACCTATCTTGGACTTGGGATTATTCTTTCCACCAAGTTTCATCCTGATCTCTCCGCTTTAAGCTTTTTCCAAGATTTCCCCACCCCCCTAATGACACTGTATCCAGCCGGGATTTAAAATAAGAGATCTGGGTTTCGAGGTCCTTCTAAATATGAAATTTCATTAAGATACGATCACTCTTTCGTAATTCAAAAATACCTCATTTTTTCTAGTTTTTTAGAATTAACCCTCCCTCTCAACTCCTCCAAAGAGATCAGATCCGTTCCGGTTATGTCAGCCCCGTATCTAGGACTCGTGCTTATTTTTCCCACCAAGTTTCATCCCGATCCCTCCACTCTAAGCGTTTTCCAAGATTTTAGGTTCCGTCCCCCCTAACTCCCCCTTCACCAGATCCGATCGGGATTTAAGATAAGAGCTCTGAGACACGATATCCTTCTAAGCATCAAATTTCATTAAGATCCGATCACTCCTTCGTAAGTTAAAAATACCTCATTTTTTTAATTTTTCAGAATTAACCATCCTCCCACAACTCCCCCAAAGAGAGCGGATCCGTTCCGGTATTTCAATCACGTACCTAAGACTTATGGTAATTTTTACCACCAAGTTTCATCCCGATCCCTCCACTCTAAGCGTTTTCCAAGATTTTAGCCCCCTCCCCCAACTCCCCCCAATGTCACCGGATCCGGTTGGGATTTAAAGTAGAGCTTTGAGGCACGATATCCTTCCGAAAATCAAATTTCATTAAGATCCGATCACTCCTTCGTAAGTTAAAAATACCTAATTTTTTCTAATTTTTAGGAATTAACCCCCCCCCCCAACTCCCCCAAAGAGAGCGAATCCGTTCCGTTTATATCAATCACGTATCTAGGACTTTTGATTATTTTTCCACCCAGTTTCATCCCGATCCCTCAACTCTAAGCGTTTTCCGAGATTTTAGGTTCCCCCCTCAATTCCCCCCAATGTTACCGGATCCAGTCGGGTTTTAAAATAAGAGCTCTGAGACACGATATTCTTCCAAACTTCAAATTTCATTAAGATCCGATCACTCCTTTGACAGTTAAAAATACATCATTTTTCTAATTTTCAGAATTAACCCCCCCCCCCCCCCAATTCCCCCAAACAGAGAAAATCCGTTCCAGTTATGTCAATCACGTATTTAGGACTTCTTCTTATTTTTCCCACCAAGTTTCATCCTGATCCCTCCATTCTAAGCGTTTTCCAAGATTTTAGATTCCCTCCCCAACTCCCCCCAATGTCACCGGATCTGGTCGGAATTTAAAATAAGAGCTCTGAGATAGGATATCCTTCCAAACATCGAATTTCATTAAAATCCCATCACCCGTTCGTAAGTTAAAAATACTTCATTTTTTCTGTTTTGTCCGAATTAACCGACCCCCACTCCCCCCCCCCAGATGGTCAAATCACAAAAACGACTATTTCTAATTTAATTTGGTCCGTTCCCTGATACGCCTGCCAAATTTCATCTTCCTAGCTTACCTGGAAGCTCCTAAAGTAGCTAAACCGGGACAGAGAGACCGACAGAATTTGCGATCGCTATATGTCACTTGGTTAATACCAAGTCCCATAAAAAGGGGAGCACCAACCTTTGAACCAAAAGGGCCACATTCCCTTGGCTCCCTTTTATTCATGATTATTTAGTGTCTTAGTTTTTGTGGCTCTTCTAATGGTCTTTTTGTATATATTTACTATTGAGTGCTTAAATCATATTGCTGTACAAAGAAAAGAAGAAAAAAGGGGAGTATCAACCTTTGAACCACAAAGGGCCACATTTCCTTGGCTCCCTTTTATTCATGATAGTTAGTGTCTTAGTTTTTGTCGCTCTTCTATTTGTCTTTTTGTTTATATTTACTATTGAGTGCTTGGTATTGAGCACTTAAATCCTATGGTTCTACAAAGAAAAGAAGAAAAAGGGGAGTACCAACTTTTGAACCAAAAAGGGCCACATTCCCTTGGCTCCCTTTTATTCATGATTAGTTAGTGTCTTAATTTTTGTGGCTCTTCTATTCGTCTTTCTGTTTATATTTACTATTGAGTGCTTGGTATTGAGCGCTTAAATCCTATTGTTGTACAAAGAAAAGAAGAAAAAGGGGAGCACCAACCAGAACTCTCCATCATCCTCGAAAGTTAGGCCAAGCTTTTCTCTTTCTGACGACGTAATCTTGGACCACTCAGGGGACCTAGAATACAATTTCATGAGATCTTGAGAACTGAAAAGGAATGGTCCATTTGGATGTGGAAGGCGACTCGGGATAGATGCCAACTCCCTCTGACTCTTCAGAGGACAACTGCAGAGATCATGTGCTGGAGGCGGCCATGATTCCAATGAGCTGAAAAAAGAAAAAAAACAATGTCAGAACAAGAAAAAAAACAATGTCAGAACAAGAAAAAGCAATGGAAAGAATGAAAAGATTGAAGAAACATGGAAAAGGTTGTAAGAGATTGTAAGCCTAAAAACGCGTTATATTATTAGACTATCCCTTCACATGAAGATAACTATAAAATTGTATCTCTAAATAAACTTGGAAGGTTCTGTCTATTAGGTTCTTTTTTTCCAAGCCATTTTAAACTAATCGTCTATTTAAACTGAGTTTGTATTTAAAATATAGATTATTATTTTATTTTTAAATATTTATTTCGATTTTTTCCTTTTATTTCAAATACATTGTTCACATAAAGAGTAACTCTCACCTAATATTTTGAAGATTTGAAAAATAAAAGATTTGGCCCTAGGTTTAGTTTATACTTAATACACAAGAGAAAGGAAATTTGGTATTTCATAAAAAGAGGGTCTCAATATTTTAGTTTTGGTATTTTGTTTCAAGGTTTGGTTTTTATATTTCCTCAGACTCGTAACCATTGAATGGTAAGATTAAACTTAATGAAACTTATATATCTGAAATCAGCATAAAACTCCAATTCTTTTGATATATCTATTGGTATCAAAATTCCGCTTTTTAGAGTTTCGGTTACTATTAAGCCAAGTCACTTCTTACTTACAGTTTGTTATCACGAACTGTTTGATTTTAATTGGAACAACATATCAGATTTTTCGAAAAGTAACTTCTGTTATCGAAAACCTCAAATTTCAGAAATCAAGTGGGGGAAGGATCTTGTTCTTATAAAGTTTGTTTTACCAAACTACATATATATTTTTTAGTTTTCACAATATATTCCAGAAAGACCCCTCGACAAGTTCTTGGAGGAATATTTTCTTAAACTCCACGTCTATTTAAAGGTATGCATGGAAACATAGGTCAGTTTATGACACCCCTAATACTAAAAAGAAAGAGAATGCGAGATAGAAAGAAAACAGAAAAAGAAACAGGAAGGAGAAGATAAACACCAAAAAAATGCGAGACTTGTTAAATATTAGAAAACAACCATTTATTATACAGATAAGAAAGCAAAAAAAAAATTAGGAATGATTTTTTTTAGGTTCCAGACTGATAGGGGGGCTTATTTTTGTCAGGAATGTGCGCATAGAGGGCACCTTGGGTCCTTCCTCTCATAAAAAATTGCATTTCTGAGCACTTATTCTTCTAATTATCAAATAATTTTTTTTACTATTGGCCCCTCACCCATTTTTTTTTTTTTTTTTTTTTTTTTTTTTTTTTTTTTTTTTTTTTTTTTTTTTTTTTTTTTTTTATGAGTGCTTATCTCAAAAGTTAGACTTGAATTGAGAAAGAGACAAAAAATTATGGGATTATTAGATATATGTATATGGCTAAGGCAGAGGGTACAAAACCTTAAGGGGAGGATTCATCTACAGGCATATAAGGGCTGTGTTCCAGAAGCAAATTACCATTGATTATAATTAATTGCTTATTATTGCCTTAATACTAAAACAGCTCACAACTACAAATTGTATTCATTTGCACTCGTAATCAGCGAAACTTGTTAAACTTGGGGTTTTACTGTACTTTTAATAGAAAGAATAGATAATATTGTTTTAATATCTAGAGTTCTGGAAGGCAAAATATAATAAATAATTAATTATTATTAATATCAATTGCATTCTGGAACTCAGCCATGGTGATAACAGATCCAATGCATATGGTAATTACCTAAGTGTGTTTAGTTGTATTTTATAGTTCTATATACTTGTAGCTATAATCAACATGTTTGGTAACTATGGTAATTTCCAAAACTAGCAGCTCATCACTAAGAAATTTATGACATCGTAGATTCTACAAAAAGGAAACGATGACTATGTTATAAACTGACGGATATGTCGGTACTTCTAAATTCTTAATTATCAGTAATGGTCAGAACCTGTTTTTATAGCAGGCTAAAAACCCGGATTGGAACCTGATTTCATCAATGACGTTCAGCTTGTCAATCAGAGCCGCCCACACGCACAGTGGCATAGTCGGCTAAAAATTTCTATACGAGCAAGCACAAGATGCTGAACGCACTTGATATGCATTTAGCGTTTAATATTTTTTAAGTTTAAGTTTTAAGTTTAAGTTAAGTTTAATATTTAGCGAGGCTAAAGGTTTAATTCTAATTGAATAAATAAATTTGAAAAAGTAAAATCCTTTTTATAATAAACAAAATTGAATAAGTAAAATTTGAATAGCCTAACTTGTATTTTCATTTCAATGCTGTAATAATCGGATAAGAGAATATTTGTAATACAATTCACTTTCAGTTAAGCACCAATGACGCAGTAGGCTTTATATTTTTATAGTTATGAAAGGAGGCAGTAGCTATATTCTTGTTTTTAGTGGAATTAAATTTGTCGTGAAAGATCTTTGGGAAGAAATAAGGTTAAATTAATTTGATGTATATTGGTATCAACTGGCGAAAAGCCCATCAGTTCAAAATTTGATTTTAATGTTTCATTTTTTATTTTCAATGTTGTAATAAGTATATAAGAACATGTTTTCAAACAGTTCGTGGTAACGAACTGTAGTAAGGAGCAACCCGGCTCAATAGCAACCAAAACTCTAAAAAATGGGGTTTTAATATCAATAGCTACATCAAAAGAATTGCATTTTAATGCTGATTTTAAATATATAAGTTTAATCAAGTTTAGTCTTACCCATCAAAAGTTACGAGCCTGAGAAAATTTGCCTTATTTTAAAAAATAGGGGGAAACAACCCCTAAAAGTCATAGAATCTTAACGAAGATCACACCATCAGATTCAGCGTATCAGAGAACCCTATTGTAGAAGTTTCAAGCTCCTATCTACAAAAATGTGGAATTTCGTATTTTTTGCCAGAAGACAAATCACGGGTGCGTGTTTATTTGTTTGTTTTGTTTTTTTTCCCAGGGGTCATCGTATCGACCAAGTGATCCTAGAATTTCGCAAGAGGGCTCATTCTAACGGAAATGAAAAGTTCTAGTGCCCTTTTTAAGTGACCAAAAAAATGGAGGGCACCTAGGCCCCCTCCCAGGCTATTTTTTCTCCAAAGTCAACGGATCAAAATTTTGAGATAGCCATTTTGTTCCGCATAGTCAAAAACCATAATAACTGTGTCTTTGGGAATGACTTACTCCTCCACAGTCCCTGGGGGAGGGGCTGCAAGTTACAAACTTTGGCCAGTATTTACATATAATCATGGTTACTGGGAAGTGTACAGCGTTTTCAGGGGATTTTTTTTGGGTTTTGGGGGTGGGGTTGAGGGGAGGGAGCTATGTGGGAGGATCTTTTCTTGGAGAAATATGTCATGGGGGAACAGAAATTCAATGAAAAGGGCGCAGGATTTTTATAAAATTACTATAAAAAAAAACAATGAAAAAATAAACATGGAAAAGTTTTTTCAATTGAAAGTAAGGAGTAGCATTGCAACTTAAAACGAACAGAGATTATTACGCATATGAGGGGTTCTAAAAATACTTTAGCATAAAGAGCGAGGTATTTAGGAGGAGATAAATACCTCGCTCTTAATGCTATAGTATTTTTAGTAATTTCAACTATTTATTCTACGGCCTTTCGGATTCAGGGGTCATTCTTAAAGAATTGTGACAAAACTTACGATTTAGTGCAAAGAGCGAGGTATTAACGAGGGTACAAACCCCCTCATATACATAATAAAAATTTAAGAATATAAAAGTTTGTTACGTAAGCTAATTCTTAAGTTACGTATATTTTTTACTAATAAAAAAATTCGTTGAAAATTAAAATTTATAGTTGCCTTTTTATGTAACCGAAAAACTGCAGGGCAACTAGGCTTTCCCCATCCCTCATTTCTCAAAATCGTCTGATCAAAACTAAGAGAAAGCCATTTAGCCAAAAAAGGAATTAATATGCAAATTTCATTTTAATAATTTATGTGTGGAAAGCCAAAATCAAACATGCATTAATTCAAAAACGATCAGGAATTACATAAAAAAAACTTGTTTTTTTAACTGAAAGTAAGGAGCGACATTAAAACTTAAAACGAACAGAAATTACTCCGTATATGAAATGGGTTGTCCCCTCCGCAATCCCTTGCTCTTTACGCTAAAGTTTGACTCTTTGCCACAATTTTGCTTTTTAAAAAAATTAAAAACTTTAGCGTAAAGAGCAAGGGATTGCGGAGGGGACAACCCATTTCATATACGGAGTAATTTCTGTTCGTTTTAAGTTTTAATGTCGCACCTTACTTTCAGTTAAAAAACTAGTTTTTTTTTTATATGTAATTGTGATAAAGCGTCATTTTCAGTAGAGCACCAGTGACGGAATAGGTTTTAGACTTTTACAGTTAGATAAGGAGGCAATACCTATACTCTTTTTTGAATTGATTTTTGTTAGTTTCAATCTTGATTCGCATGTTTAATCATAGCTTTGTTCGTTTTAAGGTTTATTTATTCATTTATATTAGTACATGTTTTATATTTATTTGCAATAATTGTTTATTTAATTTCTGTTCGTTTGGGTTTCATTTATACTGCAATAGTAAAATATTTGTGTTCGTTTTTAGCTTGATTTGCATATTCAATTTAAGCTCTACTCGTTTTAAGATTTATTTATTCATTTATATTAGTACAGCAAAACAATAAAAACAAAAGCAATACAAAACCAGAAGAATGGAACAACAAGAATAATGCAAGAAGAGATTCTAGAAATAACATTTTTTAAAAGTAATACCAAAAACAATTGACCCCCCCCTCCTGCACAAAACAGCAAACCAAATGTATTTAAGCTACTCCAACCAAATCCAGGTAATAAGAGTTCAGCCTAATACAGGTTAGATTTTAATTACTTTTAGTTTTAATGACGAACTACTCTGATTTTTACCTTCTCTTCTACACTTGATTAGTCGCAATCCCCTTTTTCTTATTGTTAGACGTTTCTGTTCTTTTCTGGATTTTATCGGCTCTGAACATGGCTCGTTTGACACGAATTTTTTATTAAAAAAATTAGCATTCTTTTTTTATCTTTACTTGTCCTTTTTCGGCTGCCAGCATCAACCCCCATGCAGAAAATCCCCCCCGCCCGCAGAAAGTACCTCCCAGAAAATAGCGCTCCATGGATCCTCCCCCCGAAAAATTCCACCCCGATGCAAAGAACTGGAACTCTTAATTTCTAATCCAATGATCACACTCCGAAGTTTATGCGACCTTGGGTTGGAGGTTTGGATGAAGAAGCAACAGTCCTCCTCCTCCATGGAATAAATTCTCCTCATTTTGGGATTTAGTTTTATTCTTTACTTTCATAGTAACAGCGTAGACAAGAAATATTCCCTGAAATCATAAGGGAGTAGATATCAATTTTGCATTTTTGGTGCGTCTTTAAAGTATCTTTTGTAACTTCCCCCCCCCCCTATAAAAAATTACTGGAAACACCTTTTTTCTGCCTTTTTGCTGCACTAAGAAAAAGTTTTTACTCCAGATCACCTGCAAGAAATTTTCTGGGTTGAAATTTCAGCCAGAATGGAATTACCTAGGGACAATTCCCTTGGAAAGGGGGGGAGGAGGAGGTGCTTTTACGTGAGAACAGCTATCGACGGTGGATTTTTTCTGTGGGCCTATTTTTTCCGATTCTTCCGATTTTTTCGGGAGGCTCCCACGTCTATGAACATTTTCCATGGAGGTGGGAGCCAGATTTCTTTGTGTTATTAAAAGCGATGAGAAATTTAAATATAAAAACGTTTCTTCAACTGAAAGTAAGGAGCAACATCAGAACTTAAACGGACAGAAATTATTACGTATATGAAAGGGGTTTCCCTCTCCTCAAGACCTTGCTCTTTGCGCTAAAGTTTTGACTTTTTGTCCTAATTCCTTAAGAACGACTCCTGAAACACAATGGCTGTTTAAACAGAATAATAAGTTTCTTTTTTCAATTTGCAATCACCTGTTGTGAAAGAGTGTCGGTGGGTGCTGAGTGGGGAAAATGGATGGTGCCTGAAACCACCTCGAGGGAGTCGGATTTTCGGGCATGATCTGATTAACAAACAGGAATTAAAATTAAAAAAAAAATACATTTTTTCAACTTAAAGTATAGAACAACATTGAAAAAGACAATAATTAGTCCATATATGAGTGGGACTGCACCTTCCTAAATCCCCTTTTCTCATTAAACTAACGTCTCTATTGCTTTGACAAAGTTTTTTATTATAATTAAACGGTTTTATTATTTATGAAGTCTTTCTCAAGGAACTTTAACTAGTCCAACTTTAGCGTAAAGAGAGGGGTTTAAGAGGGCGAAGCCCCGTCATATATTAAAAAAATTCGTTTATTTTAAGTTTTAGTGAAGGTTCCTACTTTTAGTTGAAAAACTTGTTTTTTATATATAATTGATTTCCTAAAAGGATTACTGTATGAAATAAATGATGCATCATTAACACAGGAATTTGATGAATGGACAATTCTTCTGGCCTTTGTCTGTTTTGGTGGACGTTTTCAGGCTGAAAAATCTCTCCCTAGTTAATTTATCTATTATGGGTTACCTCCCCGTAGTAGCATATTTGTAGGCCTGGATATATAATGAGTCGGAGTTAATAGGCTTGAGATTGTCAGTGCATGATTCCAACTCTTGTTGATAGAAGAGCATCGCCAAGTGCTGAAAAACATCTTGTGACAAAGAATATACTCAGCATTACGCAAAGCCTCTCTTCATACTGGAGATCTCAGGGATTTCTTGTTGGCCGGTTCTAAGCCGGCTTAAGCGCTTCGGTGTAGACTTGAGAAGATATGTTGATCCTCCTCCTGCACTGGTATCCGAGATCATTGCTTTTCCTGAGGACAAAATAATTCCAATGATTTAAAGAAGACAAAAATTGGAGCATGGAATGTTCGGACGTTGAAAATAACTATCATATCGACAGACAAATTAAGAAGATTCAAACCAGACTAAATAGGAGTTTCAGAAACTCATATCCCAGGGATAGGAAGCATGACATTAGGTGATATAGAATTTGTTTACACAGGCAGGAAGGATAGGGTACAAAGACAGGGAGTAGGGCTCATGATGAATAAAGAAGCTGATAAGCCTTGTTTAGGCTGGGAAGGTATTAATAATGTGAATGCTAATCACTCATTTTTTGACTAAAAAGTTCAGGATATCAGTTATAGTAGTATTTTCCCCTGTAGAGCCGACTGACTAAGATACTAGTGATTCAGATGAATTACACTTACAGAAGCAAATAGACTGGGTCCCAAGAAGAAATATGGTGTTTTTACTAGGAGATTTCAACGCCCAGGTCGGTAGAAATAGGGATAGATGGTATCCTAGCCTAGGTAAATTTGGTGTAGGAAAAGAAAACAGTAATGGCTACAGACTGTTGCAATTTTGTAGGTATAACAATCTAGTTATAACCAATAGGGTGTTTGGTTATAAAAATTGCCCATCAGTTAACATGATAATAACGTGATGGTTCGACAGTACACCTTGATGTTACTGTAAACCAAAGACAGACAGGATCAATACGAAGTACCAGAGCATATAGGAGTACCGTTATTGATGTTAAAAGTAAAGATCACAATCTGGTAGTGTCTAGGGTTGATTTACAGTTGAAATTTCGGAAGAGTAACTACCTCCCGGGAATTTATGATGTTAGTAGACTCCAGGATGGGAATTTGAGGGAAACTTTTCAAAAACAGTTGAATACTAAATCAGAGAGTTTGAAATTTGACAATGTGGAAGATGAACGGAATTATTTTAGGAAAACAATTTGTCAAGTTACTAATGGTTAAAGAAGAAAGTAAGGATTACAGCAAGGAATATTAGTGAAAAGGCTTTATGTTTTATAGTGAGAAGTGGTTTTACAAGAATTATCTAAGTGGTAGATGATATGAAAACAAAAAGAATGTAAAGAAAGCGGAGAAAGCATCGAAATATGAATTAAGGAAGTGTGAAGTGGAGATCATGGATAAAATTGCCGAGAATCTGGATGATGCAGCTATACGTCATATTAGTAAAATATTGTACTAGGGTGTTAATAAATTGAAAGAGAGTAGTCAATCTGGACCTGTCCCAGTTAAAGATAAAAAACGGGGCCACAATTGGTGACAAGGAAAGAGTTAAACAGAGATGGGCAAAACATTTTGAGAATGTGCTAAACCGAGATAGAGTTGCAGGAAAAGATGTAGAAGAAAATGAAAAAGTTTATGATACCTTAGATGTGAAAAAAGATTTGTTTTGTGAGGAGGATTAGCGACAGTACTAAAAGGATTAAAAATGATAAGGCCAGGTGCTAGTGTGACAGTGTGGTAAATGTGTTTCTTAACTATGATTGCTCTGAGATTAGTAATAAGTTATTGAAGCTTATGCATATGATTTTTGAAAAAGGGGATGTATCTAGCGATTCTGGAAAAACCTTAATTAGACCACTATATAAAAAAGTGATAAGAGGGAGTGTGATAACTATCAAGGCATTAGTCTGGCCTCTGCGAGTAGCAAATTACTTTGTAATAAGATACTTTTTGGACTGAGATATGCTGTAGACAAAGTTTTAAGAGAAGAACAGCAATAATTGAGAAGTGCCTTAGTTGTCAAACACCTTTGATCCTCAGTTTTATAGATTACAAACAAGCGTTCATTTCTGTTGATAGAAGAGCTTTAATTAAGGTTTTATCCTTGTATGTCATCTCCCTTTATATGGATCATTTTGATGGATTTGTCTTAAGAAGCACAGGAAGGCAATGGGAGACCATGGAATCAAATGGTGAGGGGATCATGTGGACTTAGATTATGCTGGTGACTTAAGTATCCTAGATGAAAGTGTGAGCAAAATGAATGAACTTTTAGATTTTTTGTGAGTTCAGGGTGCTAGAATAAGTCCGAAATACACGTTAAGAAGACTGAGTCGCTTGGGAATAAGTGAAGATGAAAAGCTGACGTTGGGTAACGAAAAGATTGATCAGATGATCAGCTTCACTTACCTTGGTTTCATTAATATTAAAGATAATGGGAGCAGTAAAGATGTTAAAAGTAGAAAGGCCAAGGCTCAGGTTGTTTTTTCACAGTAAAAAAAAAATTATGTAAGAATAGGAAGATAAGTCTGCAGACCAAGATAAAAATATTGGAAGCCACAGCGTATGGCTCTGAAGCATGGGCGCTCCGGAAAGCGGACAAAAATTTACTAGATGTTTTCCAGAGAAATTGCCAACGGACTGTTCCGGGTACCCGGCTGACTGACCGTATTTCAAACAGTAGATTGTACGAAAAATGTGGTTCAATCAGGCTTTCTAGGGCTATAATGAAAGAAAGGTTGAGATGGCTAGGCCACGTTCTGCGGATGAAGAATGACAGATTGCGGCCTAAACATATTTATGTAAGAATAGCAAACCAAGATTAGAATATTGAAAGCCACAGTGATGACGAACGAAAGTTCTTAAGCCGAACTGGCCAGACATGACAATAAACAATCAAGAGAGATAAAACTCTACAAAAAGAAAACTTCAAACGAGACGACGGCCAGTAGAATTGAAAGACTAAAACAACGCGGATATTTCGCCTGTATCCAAACAAGGCGTCTTCAGCACAAGATAGAAAACTAAAAGAAAACTAATCTAAAAACAAATAAAAACCACCACCAATAATAATAAATACAATTGTCGCTACTTATCCACGTAGGGAAAAGAAGCTATTTGAGTTACTTCAATGAGAATCAAAGAGCAAAAGCTCTTTTGCTTTTTGATTCAATGAATCTTTTGATTCAATTGAATCTTTTGATTCAATTGAATCTTTTGATTCAATGAGAATCAAAGTTGCTCTTTGATTCTCATTGAAGTAACTCAAATAGCTGCTTTTCCCTACGTGGATAAGTAGCGACAATTGTATTTATTATTATTAGTGGTGGTTTTTATTTGTTTTTAGATTAGTTTTCTTTTAATTTTCTATCTTGTGCTGAAGACGCCTTGTTTGGATACAGGCGAAATATCCGCGTTGTTTTAGTCTTTCAATTCCACTGGCCGTTGTCTCGTTTGTAGTTTTCTTTTTGTAGAGTTTTATCTCTCTTGATTGTTTATTCACATTGATGACAGTGACAAATATGACTTGGAAGCATGGGCGCTCCGAAAATCGGATGAAGGTTTTCAAGATGCTTTCCAGAGAGATTACCTACAGATTGTTCTAGGTATCCGGCTGACAGATCGTATTTCAAATAGTAGGCTGTACGAAAAGTGTGGTTCAATACCACTTCCTAGGGCAATAATGAGAGAAATAATGAGAAGGCTAGGGCACATTCTGTAGTTGAAGGATGGGAGATTGCCAAAGATTGTCCTTTTCGGCCAACCGTCTAGGGATAAACAAAAGCAGGTCGTCCGTGGTTGGGTAGGAGGAAATCATAAATAAAGATTTAAATGAAATGCGAGCTTCCTGGGAGGGTGTAAATAGGGAGGCTTTGAATAGATTGGGATAAAGGAGGAGTGTGCGTAGCTTTGTTGGCTTCGGGTGGTTTGGCGCTGCGGTGAGTCGTTAATAGTAGTAGTAAAAGTAGCACTGAATAATATAAATATTTTAACAATAAATTCTAAATTATTGAACACATCAGTGCCTGCCCAGAAGTATTCCGATTTCTGCCAATTTTTGTCAATTTTCAATCTGCCAATGTTCCAGCGGAATTATCCGAGTGCTATTTTCCACGTGTTTTGATTTCTGGGAAATAATTTCTTCGGGATGGGGCACCTCCGGAGTGATCGAGAAACCGATTAGAGGCAAGTCTTATTCAAATTTAAAGAATGCTCAGGAGAATTTTTCATGCTGAATTCTCCGCAAACAATAGTACAGGGAGGGGGATTCTCAGCCAGGTTGGAACTCTCTGGAGGGAATTTGGCGGGGGGAAGGTTTACTTTACGTTGGATGAAATTTCACCAAATGAGATTTCTATGAGGCGGAGGGGCACCGCTTCCACATATGAAGGGTATGTTTCTCCTTAACTTGTTTTTTACGCTAAAGTTTGGCAGTTTGTCCTGAGTTTTTAAGAGCGTTTATTAAAACACGGGGACTTTTGAAAAAGAATAGGAAGCTTTTTTAGAAGTGCTAACAGCTTTAACGTAAAAAGTAAGGTAAAGAGGAGGGGACAACCATTCATATAAGGAATAAATATTCCAAAACTAATTAGCAAATTTCGTATTAATTTTTCATGTTTATGGTGAGCCAAATTCGAACCGGCATTGGCTGAAAAACGTCCAGAAATTAAATGAAAAAAAAAAAAAACAGGAGCAACATTAAAACTTAAAACGATCAGAAGTTATTCCGTATATGCAAAGGGGTTGTCTCCTCCTCAACACCCAACTCTTAACACTAAAATTTTATTGTTTTATAAAGTAGAGTTGTGACAAAGAGTCAAACTTTAGTGTAAAGAGCAAGGTGTTGAGGAGGGAGCGGCACCTTTCACATACGGAATAATTTCTTTTCGTTTTAGGTTTTAATGTCGTTCCTTACTTTCAGTTAAAACACTTGTTTTTTTCTATTTAATTCAACAAAGAAAAGCCTATTGCCTATTGCTTACACATAGCATTTATTGTGAAGTAAACAGACATTTTTTGGGAGGCGAAATTTCTCTTGGAGAATTTTCAACGGTGTGATGTGGGGGATAACCCATCTTAAATACTTCGCTCTTTACGCAAAATATGACTTTGTATCCCAATACTTCACGAAAAAGTGAAACACAAGGTTAGTTGAAGTTGAATAAGATGGGTTTTAGAACATTCTAGATAATTTTAGCGTGAAGAGTGAGGTATTGTAGAGGAGCCCCCCCCCCCTATCGTAATAATTTCTGTCCGTTTTATTTGCAATTTTTGATCCTTACTTTCAGTTGAAAAAAACCTGCTTTTTTTGTTTAATCACAAAAAGGCACAAACGATTCTCAGGTGAAATAATTGAAATGCTGCTGCTTTTGAATAGCCAAAAATAGCCAGTAGTTTATATTTATGGCACTTGGTATTTACCAAGTGACATAGCGATCGCAAATTCTATCGTTCTGTCGGTCCTTTGCTAGTTTAGGTACTTCCAGATAAGGTAGGACGATCAAATTTGGCAGGCGTATCAGGGACTAGAACAGATTAAATTAGAAATAGTCGTTTCCCTGATTCGACTATCTGCGGGAGTGAAGGGGGGTTAATTCAGGAAAATTAAAAAAATGAGGTATTTTGAACTTACGAATGGGTTATCGGATATTAATGAATTTTGATATTTAGAAGAATATCGTGTCCAGGGCTTTCACTTTTAGAGAGATTATACTATTTTAGGGAGAAGTCACTTCTTTTAGGTGCACTTATTTTGAATTTAGGGATAAAGGGGAATATGGGGTAAAGTAAGGATTTTCAGGGAAATTTAGGGTAAAACAAGGATTTTAAGAATTCCCAAAAGAAAGAATTCGACGAAAATTTTGTTCACAAGTGCCTTCATATACCAATGTTTGAAAATTGGATTGATAAAAGAGTATTACACAAGTCAAATAAAATACTTATAAACCATACTGTAGGTTCTGTTTGAAATATGGATATTGTGGTAAATAAGAGATGACTAGGCATGCTCGACCAAGCAGCATAAAAAGCAAGCAATGAAATTGAGACGAAGGTTGTCAATGACAGCATTAAAAAACTTTTGACTGTAGGCAGTAATTCGAAAGAAATTGAACAGCGCATCTGCATATTTTTGGCAGAACATAATCTGCCAATTTTACTATATTATACTGCCAATCTATATAATCTGCCAATATTATACTGAATTACAAAAATAGAGAAACTTTAAATTGCAAAATGGAAGCACTGATCGTGTCTCAGAGCTCTTATTTTAAATCCCAACCGGATCCGGTGACATTGGGGGGAGTTGGAGGGGGAAACCTAAAATCTTGGAAAACACTTAGAGTGGAGGGATCGGGATGACAGTTGGTAAAAAAAAAATAAGCACAAGTCCTAGATAGGTGATTGACATAACCGGAACGGATCCGCTCTCTTCGGCGGAGTTGGAGGGAAGGTTAATTTTGAAAAATTAGAAAAAATTGGGTATTTTTAACTTACGAAGGAGTGATCGGACCTTAATGAAATTTCATATTTAGAAGGACCTCGTAACTCAGATCTCTTATTTTAAATCCCGAAAGGGTCCAGTGTCATTGGGGCGATTTTGGAGGGGGGGGATCCTGGAAAAGGCTTAGAGTGGAGAAATCAGGATGAAACATGGTTGGGAGAATAAGCACTATCCAAGATACGTGAAAGACATAGCTAGGCCGGATCCACTCTCTTTGGGGGAGTTGGGGGGGGGCTGTACTTCGGAAAAATTAGAAGAAATGAGGTATTTGTAACTTACGAACAGGTGATCAGATCTCAATAAAATTTTACATTTAGATGGATCTTGTGCCTGAGAGCTCTTATTCTAAATCCCGACCAGATTCGGTGAAATTAGGACAGTTAGAGCGGGAGACCGAAAATCTTGGAAAACGTAAAAATTGAGGTATCTTTATCTTACGAATGGGGGATCGGATCTTAACAAAATTTGAAATATAGAAAGATCTTATGTCTCAGATACTCCATTTTCAATTCCAATTAGATCTGGGGTCATGGGGGTTTGAGGGGGGAAACAAAAATCTTGGAAACCGAAAATCTTGGAAAACGCTTAGAGTGGAGAAATCGGGATGAAACTTGATGGGAAGAATAACCACAAGTTCCAGACACGTGATTAGCATAATTAGACTCTCTTTGAGGGAGTCGCGGGGGGATGTTAATTCGGAAAAAATTGAAAAAATGAAGCATTTGTAACTTACAATCAGGTGATCAGATTTTAATGAAATTTGATTTTTAGAAGGAACTCATGTCTAAGAGTTCTTATTTTAAACACCGATCAGATCTGGTCAAATTGGGAGGAGTTGGAGGGGGAAACCAGAAATCTTGGAAAACGCTTAGAGTGGAGAGATCGGGCTGAAACTTAATGCCGACCGGCATTAAGCCTCTGATTTTCCTTTTAAATCGGCCTGTTGATTCTTAGAATTTTGCTAGAGCTCATGCCATATGAGCTCCTGGCTCTTTCGACCTCGTCACAAGTGCCATATGAGCTCTTAGCTCTTGTGCTTTATCCTGAGGCTTAGCCCGTGTAATTTCAAATCTAGATTTTTATGATGAGCATTTATGCCATCGAAGCTTGTTTTTGTATTATTCAATGTTTGGAAAAAAATGTGCAAAATACTCTTTGATTACAATTTTTGTTATTGAACTTTGCAAAGCGAAGAGTTAATTAATTTGAGCAAAAAAAAAAAAGATCAGAAATATCGAAATCATTATAACAAATACAGAAAGTAAAAACATCGATATATCGTTTAATAAAATTATCACACAACAGATCCAATTTAAAGTGAGACAGCTCATCGTAAAACTTATCTAATAACGGACTTGAAGCAAAATAGTAGTTTGCTTTTTATGCATGATCTAATAAAGCCCCCCCCCCCCCAATCTATCTTAAGTCTACCTCTGCATCGCCTTTGTTAACGTAGCGTTAATCAGCCATGCAAGGGAAGAAGGTTACATAAATTATGTAAATAAGGTAAAAAAAATTTCTGAGGCCCTGACCATAACTCTCAAGCATAGAACAGAGACTTCCAAGATTTAAAAGGGCACTAAGGGCATCAATGGTCGTCAATTCACGAAAATGTGGGGGAGCAGGAGCAATACAAGTTTTACAACGTTTTTTTTTATTTAAGGGAGATGGAGGGGAGTTTTGTTGTTGTTTTTTTTTTCAATAAAAATATCATTTTTTTCCAAAATCTAGCAAGACGAAGGTGAAAAAATCTAGGAGGGCAATTACCACCCCCTGCCTGATTTGAGGCACCGCGTATTATGAAAAGATGATAGTCAGAGCAGTACTTATGTATATAATTCATTCTTTAGGCAAACCAAAAAAACAAAGTTATAAAGGTTTTTGGTATTTTTTTTTTATTTTCATGGGTAGCGCCATTTTCAAGTACAAGACACGAATATAAAGCCCCCCCCCCTGGATGCATCTTATGTTTATTCATGCGTAAAAATTATAATGTTCTAGGATTTTGCTTTTGACTTTTTTAAAATTATGAAATTTTTGGGCACTACTAAATTTTTGTCAGCATCGCCACGTTGAACCGTCAGAATAAATAAGCAAAAATAGTCAGCTAAACTTCACAAAGTTTCGCGTCTGTAAAAATTGAAACACAATAATTTATTTATAACCAGAGACTGCTATATCTTCAAGATAAAGCTACTCATTCTTGAGCTATTTGGTGCCATATGTTTTTAGCTTATTTTCAGCTGTTTTTAGCTGATTCTTCGCCCCCGTTTTTTTCCGAATTTTGAATTTCCGCACTACCAAAAAGTCCATAACTGCACACGGAGGTCATTTTCATTAAGGATTTATCCCTGATTTTTCTTATTTGTTTTTTATGTTATATTATTACCAGTAAAAAAAATCAGATTTAATTCTCACTGGTCTTAGTACTTTGAAAATATTACCAATATAATATGATGATGTCAAATCAGCAGAAATGGATATGATATTAATGTATAAATAATTTCAGGTGGTGTTACACAATATTGAAAATTTAGTAAATGAACTAAAAATATTCAAAGGTTTACCACACTTTTACTTCCAAATAATATTAAACTAATAATTCACTGCCCCATAAATACGTATAGAACGTAGGGCAAATTTGTAAGGCATACTACCCTATTTTCACTGCCAATAAATACGTATAAAATAACTATAGAAAATTGTATAAAATACCACGAACCAGGTTACTGACCCAAAAATGACTATACGTATAGAAAATTGTATAAAATACCACGAACCAGGTTATTGACCCACAAATGCCTTACAAAAATCAGCAAAGATATGGAATACTGAGCCTGAACCTTTTCCCCCTTAGTTGTTTAATAGCAAAAACTAAATAGTTCTGCTGTTGGAATTCCATCCCTCTTAGTTAAAATCTTCAGCGTAGGCCACCTTATACCTCTTCAATGCACTGTCATTAAGGAAAATGCAAGGAGCTGAAAATGTATTAATTTAATACATTTATGAATTAATTTATTAATTAATTAATATTATTAATTTAATACATTTTAAGCCTGAATTTATGGTATGTCATTGTGTGGTGGAATTCGACCTTATAAACAATGACTTATAAGCAATGACGGTTCAGACTTGCAGTCAAAAAGCAATAGTCTTTAGAATGTAGTCTTAAAATTTGCATACGGACATATAGGGGCGCAAACATGCATATAGGGGAACGAACAGGTATATAGAGGAACGAACAGGCTTATAGGGGAACGATAAGTCGAGGCAAGTTTTTGAAAAAGTTATCAGAGCTTCAGAAACGTTGTCAGTAACAGGGAACACCAGAAAAAGTGTCTTGCGTAAATGTTACGTCAGGAAAGCATATACAAGAGGGGAAAGACCATCAGTCCCCCCCAGGAAACCCTGAAACTTCTTACTCGATTTATCAGTAAAACTATTTTTTTTAATGATTAGCCTTCCCCGAAAAAAATATATTCGCATGTAACAGTGTCAAGACCAGAAATTATAAAAGTCTATTCATCAAAATTAGTTAAATGTACGCCCATTTGCAATAAAGGCTTAACCGATATCCAGAGCTAGATCCAGCCAAATGAACGTCAAAACGAAAACGGACAGCCAAAACGGACGTCCAGAATAAAAAAAGCTACTCAATTTTGTGACTCCAAAAAAGCGACTCCGGCCAAAACGGACGTCGACTGATTCCAGGTTCAAAAAAGCGAGTCAGAAGAAAATCAGGACATTTGGCGAAGAGGATTTTGGCTAACATCTTTAGACTTATCATAGATGTTTCCACTAATGTAAAAGTTTAATTTTCATGGGACAACTGCTTTTTGGAAAAGGTTTGGGTTTCTCTATCCACAAACAAAAAAAAAATATTAGTTACAAATACTGCGTAAAGCCTAAGATATTAGATAATTTCTTCAGCTTTAATACAAAAAAAAAGACTTCCTGACTCTTTCAAAAATATCAATGTAACACCTACACCAGAGCCCTCCTAAAACTCTATCTCCCGTCATCCCACCACCCTTCCTCCCCATCACTTTTGAACCTATATTTAAAGGACTAATAGTAAGCAGCAATAATAATAGCTTGGAAGCATTTTTTTCTTTGCAGTTTTTGTTTTTATTTGAATACAGGTCTTGATTCTTGATCCTTAAATTATGCTTCTAACTTCAAGCATTCGAATTTAGATTCAAACCCTGTTCCGGCCAAAATACTCATATAACAATGGCTAAAGAACGCTAAATATTACTCATTTAACATTCATAATGATATCTCAAAATGAAAATAAACTAACAAAAAAATCGTGCAGTAGGATCTTCTATAATCCAAATCATGTCCAAGGTGTTAATCATAATCTAATAATTTTATACTTAAATAGAAAAATCGAAAAAGCGGGACGCTAAAAATCATACACAATCAAACAGCAAGAAATTGGGGGCGTACGGGACCGGTATCCCAGATCATATTTTGGTTGCTACTACTACTAACAACTTACCGCAGCAACAAGCCACCTGAGGCCAAAAGTTACGAATGCTCCTCCTCCGTCTTAATCTATTCACCCCCCCCCCTCTTTAAACTCTCCCAGGAAATTCTCATTTCCCCTAAATATTTCTTTACATCCTCCCAACCCAACTACGGAAGACCAGCAATCCCTTTAGCCCTAGATGGTTAACCAAAAAGGATAAAACACTTAGGCAATCTGTCATCCTTCATCCAAAAAGTGCCCTAGCCATCTAAAGCTTTCTCTCATTATAGTCCTAGAAAGGGGATTAAACCATAGAACTCGTACAGCCTACTGATTGAAGTACGTTCAGTGATCCGGGTACATATAACAACTGTTGGCAATTTCTCTGGAGAACATCTAGCAAATCTTCATCCGTTTTTCGGAGCGCCCAAGCTTTTTAACCATATTTGACCATTTTCATCATTGTAGCTCAAAATATTCTAATCTCGGTTCGCACACTAATCTTCCTATTTTTCCAAACTTTTTTCAACTTCAAAAAAAACCTGAGCCTTGGCTTCTTCGCGATATCACTTGGCCTCTTCGCGATATCACTCAAAAATAGAATTTACGACCAGTGCCACGTCGGTGCCACCCCTGAGCTTTGGCTATTCCACTTTTAAGATCTTCAGTGTTCCCACCCTCTTTATTATAATACTACTACCAAGGAAAATGAAGCTATCCACCTGATTAATCCTTTCGTTACCCAACATAACCTTCTCATCTTCACTTATTCGTAGCCTTAATGATTTAGTCTTCTTAACATTAATTTTCAAACCTATTCTAGCACCCTGAACTCGCAAAACCTCTAAAAGCTCATTCATTTTGCTCACACTTTCATCTAGGATGCTTAAATTACCAAAATAATCTAAGCCCAGGAATATTTTTCTTCCCCATATAATTCCCTGTTCTCCCATTATCTTTCCTGTGCTCTTTAAGACAAAGTAGACAAAGTCCATGTTTGTCTCCTGGTATAGTATGAAACCAGCTATAACCTCATTTCCTACCTTAACCGCAGCAGTGTCATTCTCGTACACACCATAATCACTTGAATGGGTTTTTTCTGGTATACCACAAAAGGATAAGACCTTCGCTAAAGCTCTTTTATCGACAGAATCGAAAGCTTGCCCATAATCTATGAAACTGAGGACTAAAGGAGTTTGATAACTCAAGCACTTCTCAGTTATTAACCTAACAATAAAAATTTGGTCGACACATCCTCTACCCTTCCTAAATCCATACTGTTCTTCTTTTTAACTTTGTCTAAGCAACTCTGAGTCTAAAAATTATCATATTACTAAGTAATTTGCTACTTACAGAGACCAGGCTATAATTACCTTACCAGGTTATAATTACCATTCTATAATTACCACACTCACTCGTATCATCTTTCTCATTCAGTAGTTTAATTAGGGTTTTCCTAAAATCGCTAGGTACTTCCCCTTTTTCAAAAATTGTATTGATAATCTTCAGTAACTTATTTATAAAATCAGAGCCACCATGCTTAACAAACTCATTTACCAGATTGTCACACTAGCATCTGGAGCACCTGGAGCCTTATTATTGTTTATTCCTTTTAGTACTGTCGCCAATTCTTCCGCAAAAGACAAATCTTCCTCCGTATCCAAGGTATCACAAGCTTTTTCATTTTCCTCTATATTTCTTTTCTAAAACTCTATCCCGGTTTATCACATTCTCAAAATGTTATGCCCGTATCTCTTAAACTCTTTCCTTATCACTAATTGTGGCCCCGTTCCTATCTTTAACTGGTATAAGTCCAGATTGACTATTCCCTCTCAATTTATTAACAAGCCAGTACAATATTTTACTATTACGCCGTCTAGCTGCATCTTCCAGACCCTTGGCAACTTTTCATTTATATTCTATTGCCATATCCACTTTCTTTATACCCCTCTTGTTTTCATATGATCTATCACTCAGATAATTCTTGCACAAGCCTCTTCACTTCTCTATTCAACATAAAGCTTTTTCACTAATATTCCTAGCTTCGTTCTTAGCTTTCTTTCCTAAGACACCATCAGCAACTTCACAAATTATTCTCCTACAATTATTCCATCCATCTTCTACATTGTCAAATTGTAAACTCTCCAGTTTAGTATTCAACTCTTGTGATTCCGCCTGAAAAATACTCCTTAGCATACTTTCATTTGAAGAAAGACTTATTTTTATTTAATTCCTTATCCCTTGTAGGACATGGGAGAATCTCCTGCGTGGAAAATATTCCTCGGAAATCCCCTCCTTTAATATAAATTTTTTCCCGCAGAAAATTTCCCAATGTATGATTTCTCCTGGTGATAATTCTTCTCTGGAAATTTTCTCCCTTGGGAAAACGTTGCCACGTGAAAACACCCAAACGATTTCCAGCTCCGCTGAAAATTTCTCCTATGTATCCCCGCATGTAAAATGGAGTCGCCAATGAAAAGGTAAGACATATAAAACGAATTGCATAAACGAATTCTGGAAAATTCCCCCGTGTAAAATTTCCCACGGAAAGTTCACCCCCAAAAACTTCCATCCCAATTCGAATTTCTCCCAACAGAAAATCCATCCCCAGGTCCGTTTTTTAATACAGCGAGTTTAACGGCTTTGCATTCGGCTGTTGTAAATGGATAATTAGATGTTTGTCGGTTATTTATTTAAAACCTCTTAAAGTAAGCTAGAGGCGGAGGCCACCTTCAAACCTCTTAAAGTGAGCTAGAGGCGGAGGCCACCTTCAAACCTCTTAAAGTAAGCTAGAAGCGGAGGCCACCTTGAAAAGAGGCTAGAAGCCGTCAGAGAGAGACAGCCGGTTTTCTGAGCTATTCACAACGCAGTCCTCTCACCATCAAGATTTTTGAACCCCCCCTCCTCCATTTGTATCATTTTTGTGGTTTAAATCACCTTGACTTATTCCTGACTCTGATTAAATAGAAAGAAAACACGTTTTTTTCAACTGAAAAAAATGAGCAACATTAAAACTTAACACGAACAGAAATAATTACGTATATGAAGGGGGTCGCCCCCTCCTCAATACCTCACTCTTTGCGCTAAAGTACTTTGGCTTTTAAAAAAGCTCTTTTTTGTTGTAATTAAACGGCCCTTGAATTTAAGGAGTTGTTCCTAAAGAATTGGGACACAATTCACTTGAACATAAAGAGCGAGGTGTTGAAAACGGGGCAACCTTACTTCTCCGTTGAAGAAGAATACTATTATCCTTAAGCCGAAACCCCAGGTTTTGGTTGGTAGTTTTGAAGATATAGGGCAACCCTAACCAGCGTTTCCCCAAAGCAAAAAAAAAATCCATCCATGAAAAAAGATAATTATAAGCTAATCCCAGATAAAAGATTCCATCTGCTCTTTAAGATAGCCAGGTTAATATCATTCTCACATAATCCCTCAACAGTGTCCCAAAGCCACATCCGTAAATTTGAATTAGTCACCAAGCAAGTTCATACAGACACAGGCAGACAGTTGACCGAAGCAGAAAAAAACATAAAAAGATATAAGCCGCTCCCAAATAAAATATACCTTTCGCCCAGAATCAGCCAGGTAGTACACCTCCAGAATGTAGCTTTGCCTCACTCTCACCAGGAATCATGAGAAAATAGTCAAATTAACAAATGCAAAGCAAAAAATTACCGTGGATTTAGTCAACACTTACTGAAAACTAAATTCTCAATAAAAAAAAAAAAATAGAAATAAAAATAGAAACCTACAACTAAATATTAGAGCCGCCTAAAGATATAGGTAAATATCTGCTATTTTCACTGTTCCAAGAAATATACCTGTTTTATACCAATTTTTTCTCACCATCAACAATACTAATGACGAAAGATTGTGTGTATACAACTTACAACAAAAAAAAAAAAAAAAAAAAAAGGCAGTGTGGTCTTCGTCATTATTTGTGTATACAACTTTGAATAAAAACCTTAAAAAGTGACCTTCCTTAACAAAAAAACTGACTTTTACATTTATTAGTCGCAAAATATGAAACTTAATAGTACATTTTTTTTAAATACTGACGATAGTCAAAAAATGAGAATCTTGAATAAAAAACCATATGACGTTTAAAAACGTTTTTTTTTTCTCAGACAATATGACGTTTTTTTCTCAGACCCTATGACGTTTTTTTCTCAGACCATATGACGTTTTTTTTCTCAGAAAAAGCTGAGTTCACACAATGCATGGAAACATGGGATTTACTTGAAAATTGCGTAAAATCAATTGGGGAAGCAATGAGAATCTTACATTAAGGGCAAGGCCGTGTCTTGAGCCACCCCCTCCCTCCAAGTTTGTCCCGCTCGTGAAAACATAACAAAAATACATATAAGAAAGCTTTTGATATTTTTTTACAAACAATTTTTTGCAACCCTCCCTGCCGAATAAAAATCCCAGATACGGCCCAGGTTAGGTCCAAGGGTCCCACATAGGAAAGTCTAATAGTTTTCAAATATTGGATTTTAAATAAAGAGGGTGTTAAATATTTAAAAGGAAACAGTATTTAAAATTAAACATATATTTAGATTATATTTGTACTGTTTTTATTGTTCCAAGTCGGACCTAAATCAATGTGACTTTCTATGCGTCAATAAAAATTTATTTGAGGAAAATATTGAAAATAAAGATTAAATAACGATTTGATATCAGAGTAAAATATGATACATATATATACACTGTTTTCATTGTTTCGAGAAACAAAGGCTATTTTTTCAATTCTTAATGAATTACTTGGGCTTATGATGGAACCAAACACTCCGTAATTTTTGAAGTTGGTTTCAAAGCCGTTTCATTGACTATAGAATATTGGGTTTTAATTGCGCAACTATGCACGTAAAACACTGTATGAGATATTTAAATTTTGTACTGGACTTTAACTTGAGGAAAAATGAAAAAAAAAATTATTACATCAATTTTAAAAGTGACCCCACTTTTGATTAATAACGTGCCACTTAATAGTGCAGAATTACTTATTAACTTGAAATTTATTATTATGTTTTTATGATTAAAAATTACCTTAAAATCAAGCTTTTAGAGATGAAAAATATTAAATACATATTAAATTGCTAATAAATAAAAAAGGAGATTAATAGTTGATGAGAGTAGCAGTAAGGTTGGTGGGGGTGGTGGGTAAAGTAGCTGCCCTCTTTTTCCCGTTTTTTTTTTCTATACCGCTAACTAGAGCATTACACAGAGCTGTTTAATGGCTCATTTTAAATGCCCATGTAACTTCTCAGATTTTAGGTTTAGGTAATTAAATTTACTCTAATACTTTTTACCATATCATACCAATTAATAATTTTATTACTGACTAGCTGTTGGGGTGGCGCTTCGCGCCACCCCAACACCTAGTTGGTGGGGGCGCTTCGCGCCCCCCCAAAGCCCCCCGCGCGCGCGTAAGTCGTTACGCGCAATATTAGTTACGTGCCATTGTAGTTGTGTCCCTATGTCCCACCTGTGAATATAGATATATATATATACATATATATATATATATATATATATATATATATATATATATATATATATATATATATATATATATATATATATATATATATATATATATATATATGATTTTAACTACGTAAAACTTGCGAATATACAACATTCTTTGCTGTCGCATCGTCTGTGCATATAAATAGATTGTCAGGTTTACCGACTCTTGAACATGCAACGCATAATGGTCCATGGGAAAACAATCCGTATTCAGATCTATACCTCATGATTCTATTGATTGCCCTTGAGCTTTGTTGATGGTGATTGCTAATCGACCATTTCCTTTGTTGCCGTCGTCATTTATATATCCCCCTGTGCCCCCCGGCGTCCCCGTTGTAGTTGTGTCCCTGTGTCCGGGTCGTCATTTATATTCCCTGTGTCCCCGTCGTCATTTGTGTCCCGGTGTCCCAGTCTGTGATTTCTATTTGAGTGTCCCGGGCGTCATTTATATTCGTCAGGATATTGTAGGGCATCGTAGCATCGATGAGTTTAAGCAATTCTTGTCAACTGATTGTTTCGCCTATAAAGAATATTATCTCGAGGTAAGAACTGATCACCGACCACAACGATTGCCACTTTGTTGATAGTTGTGTATCAGGAGGCATCAATTCGATTGCTGTTTTTAAGCAGAAGCACTAAATTATTATTTCTGTGGAAAAGATGATATATATAAATATATATATATATTTTCTTTTTAGTTTTTTTGTAATTTTTACCTTTTTTAGTTTTTTTCTTCTTTTGTATTAATGCTAAAGCCAAGGTTCAAACCTGGAGCCTCTCGGACCTAGAACCTGAAACATAACGCTTTACCAACTCAGCTACTTCGGCGTGAATACATTCGTTTTGAGCAGCTTCCTCGGGTGTTGCCATTGTTGTCCTGGTCGTCATTTATATTGCCTGTGTCCCGGTCGTCATTTGTGTCCCGGTATCCCAGTCTGTAATTTCTCCTTGAGTGTCCCGGTCGTTATTTATATTCCCTCTGTCCCGGTCGTCATTTGTCTCCGGTCTGTAATTTCTCTTTGAGTGTTTTTTCTTTTTAGTATTTTTTAGTTTTTTACATTTTTCCTTTTTTCAGTTTTCTTTTTTCTTCTTTATTTTTCAGCTTCACTATGAAATACATATTGCCGAACCTTTGTTTTTTTAACTAAAATCTGGTAGGCATTGATGACCTTATCCAAGTCAAGATCCCAAACCCAATCATCATCGCTATCATTTTCAGTTTTGATATGTTTTGACTCTCGCTGTCCAGGTGGATCTTCATCTAACTGCGCGGTTTTGCGTTCTTTAGCCTCAAGCCTGTTTCCTTGCTGTTCTTTTGATTCCTCGGCACGCTTTCTTTTCTGACATTCTCTATCAGCAGCAAGTTTTTTGGCATAGACTCTTTGAGCATCTTCATCGGCTTTTGCCATTGTATGTTCATCAGTCATTTTAAACTTAAACATTAATAGATTTCTACGTTAACATATGTCTTAAATATCTTTAATGACGTCACCGTCATAGCAAAAATGACGACAACTAACTTCATGACGCCAGTCGACACAGAAACATGACGTCACCTGCTCCACAGACAGACAACTTATTTTTATATATATAGATAGATATAATTCTAAAATTGTCAGGTAATTTTCTATTTTGAAATAAAAACTAAAAATTATTGCTCAGACAACATAAATATTTTTGATATTTACATAATAGCTTTAGTGGTTCTGGACTGAAAACTAAATATGCTAATCAAATTGGGAATTGCAATCTTTTAGGTTGAAAAGGCAGATCCATTGGAATCATGAGAATGCGTGGAATAAGAAAAGCCTCACCCTCAAAAGGCCCTGTCAAGATTGTTGCCTCTATTACGTTATAACAGACATAACACGTCATTTGTGTCCCGGTGTCCCGGTCTGTAGTTTCGTTAGTCGACAAAAATGACGTCAGACGACAAACAACTTCATGACGACATACAGCTCAATCCTTATAATGACGTCAGTCGACAAACATGACGTCAGTCGACACACAAACATGACGTCAGTCGACAGACAGACAAACAACTTATTTTTATATATATAGATTTTTACCTAATTTTATACTAATTTTTACTAATTACCTAATTTATACTAATTGAATTTATACTAATTTTACCATATTATTGGACATGTAATTAGGTTTCTAAATTACATGTCCAATAATACGATAGTTGAAAAAAAAACGATAGTTATACCAAATTTGAAATATGTGTACTGTTAATGATAACCCAAGAAAAAAAAAGACAATTTTTAATGACCCACTTTTACTTATGGTAGAACCAATAAGTCGCTATTTCTAGAAAATATTTCAAGCCTGTTCAGTAACAATATGAGATTGTCATTGCCAATAAAAATTACTTTTAGCAACATAATGAAACTAAAAACAAACTAACAATTTGAAAAAAAATACACATAGGCTGTTTTCATTATTCTGAGAAATATTGGCTATTTTTTGTATTTATTAGATTTTCGATGCTTTACAAGGGCTCTTGGTGAAACCAAATACTTGCTAAGTCTGAAAACTGGATTCAAAACTGTTCATTGACAATATGAGATTCTCATTACTTGTTGATTATTTTACGTGTAAAATTTCCGAAATCAGATTGCCATCAGAACTATGCCGAATAACCCGATTGTCAATGAAAATTTCTTTTAGAAAAGTATCAAAATTAAAACAAACTAATAATTTGAAGTCAAATAAAATCTGAAATTATGCTAAAATTGAAATCAATAAATGGTGTTTTCAATATTCTGAGAAATGATGGTTGTTTTATATATTTTTTAAAATTTACATTCTTATTGACCAAACTGGTGCATATGAAAAGCCAAAAACTTTAAAGACTGTTGACGTTTTGGTTTCTTATTAACTAATCCAGACACTCGGATTCCATTTTCTCCCTCCTGGGAAATTTTATTTGATAATCTCATTATAATAAGAAGTATCCATAAAGAGTAAGTAAGTAAAGTAAGTTAAGTAAGTAAGTAAGTAAAGAGTAAGTAAGTAAGTATCCATAAAGAGTATCCTTAAAGAGTAAGTTAGTAAAGTGAAGTACGTAAGTAAGTAAGTAAGTAAGTAAGTAAGTAAGTAAGTAAGTAAGTAAGTAAAAAGTAAGTAAGTAAAGTAAGTAAGTAAGTAAGTAAGTAAGTATCCAAAAAGAGTATCCATAAAGAGTAAGTAAAGAGTAAGTAAGTAAAGTAAAGTAAGTAAGTAAGTAAGTAAGTAAGGTAAAGTAAGTAAGTAAGTAAGTAAGTAAGTAAAGAGTAGGTAAGTAAGTATCCATACAGAGTATACATAAAGAGTAAGTAAAGAGTCAGTAAAGTAAGTAAGTAAGTAAGTAAAGAGTAAGTAATTAAGTATCCATAAAGAGTAAGTAAAGAGTAAGTAAGTAAAGTAAGTAAGTAAAGAGTAAGTAAGTAAGTATCCATAAAGAGTAAGTAAAGAGTAAGTAAGTAAAGTAAGTAAGTAAGTAAGTAAAGAGTAAGTAAGTAAGTATCCATAAAGAGTATCCATAAAGAGTAAGTAAGTAAAGTAATTAAGTAAGTAAGTAAGTAAAGAGTAAGTAAGTAAGTATCCATAAAGAGTATCCATAAAGATTAAGTAAAGAGTAAGTAAGGAAAGTAAGTAAGTATCCATAAAGAGTAAGTAAGTAAAGTAAGTAAGTAACTAAGTAAAGAGTAAGTAAGTATCAATAAAGAGTATCCATAATAAGAAGTATCCATAAAGTTGAGAAAATGTGGGATATCGGAGGGGAAAGGGGTTGTTAAATTTCGTTTTTTTTCACAGCCCGAATGACAAGATAGTAAAAATATAAGTAGGCTGAATAGGAATATATTGAAAGTTTCCGATATTTCTAAAACTACGTATATACCCAAGGGATGGGTTACCTCAGGATTCTCCCCCACAAAATTCTATATCTTTCGAATTTCAGGTCACTTTGGATTTGAATTATCAAAATTTTTTCATAACTAATCCCCCCTAGCACACTCCTCTAAAAGCTTCCTGCGTCTGTACCTTATCTCTCCAACGTTATACTTCTTTGGAGAAACTAAAATTAACTTATTTTATTTGGTTCAAAGACCCTAAACTAGAGATAATAAGTATTTCTACTCACCCGTCACTGAATGAACCATTCCATTCTTTTTCACCCCAAGGGTTGCGTAAACGAACCATGTAGATTTTTTCCTTCCCACTAGAACGATATGACAGGACCTATTATTTATCTCAAGTTTTTGGTACTTTGACACAAAGAAAAATTCTCTTATTTGATCCACAAATAATTTCCAAAATTTTAGACCTCATGGACAAAGGTATTAGCTGTCGCAAGATGGCACGAATTTTCGCTCATACTTTCTGTATCAGACAACACGTCATCCCGCCTCCAAACCCATTTTGGAAAACAAGATGAACAAAATATTTTGCAAAAACAACTCTCCCTGTGGAAATCTTTTAAAGAGTTAGAAAGTTGAAATTAGGAAAGATAGAAAGTTGAAGAACATTACTTTTTAGAAGCTTTAAAGAAGTGAATAAAAATATCATTTTGGGACCTCAGATTTATCCCGGGATGACAGCATTACAAACTGGTCGATGTCAAATACATTAAAGCAATATATTTTTGAAAATACCAACTTAAAAAAAAATATACTGCATATGCTATAATCTTTTAACTGCCAAAGACATCGCAATAACAGATTATTTTTTTTACTCCCTTGACCCATCTTAGATACATTCAAGCCTAAAAATTTCCCCAATTGGTCAATTTAGAGCCAATATTTTTCCTTTACAAAGCAAAATAGCCAAAGCTCCTGGAGTTACCTTAAAGGAGTTTCATCCCTTTTCTTTAACTACAAAATTCAAAAAAAAAATATTCGTCCCATCGTACCCCTTGTTAGTTCCCCAAACCCATGGTTCGATGCCAAGGCCCATGAAAAAAAAAAAAAAAAAAAAAAAAAACGGAACTGACCTTCGAAAGAAAAAATTTATAAATTTGTAGATTAAGGGGCCTCTTCTTTATACATTCATCAAGATGTATAATTTGATCGTTATAATGTCTCTTTTAACGTCGATTATAAACGTCTTCAGAGTGGATAATAAACTAGAATGAGTTGGATGAACTAAAAAAAAAAAAAAAAAAAGAAAAAAAAAAAAAACAAAGAAGATATGTGGCAGTTTAATACCACATTAAAATGTCACCAAAAGACTTTATGTTCTTCCCTAGTTGCCAAAATACCCGTTACGCACATTCTTAGTAAATATTTCGCAAGTTACCTAAGTGTAGCATTTTTCTTTTCGTTTCTTAGGATTAAAAAGTTTTGACTTTATCATTGAATGCATTAGGGTTTTAAATACACATATCTAAAGTTTTTACTATAAAGAATTTAGTATAACTTTAGAGAGAGGGACCCCCCCCCCCACAAAACATAAAAACATATATATATAAAACTAATAGGCCGAAAATTTACTAAGAAATGCCCGAATGTTTCTGCTTCAAATTAAACACTCAACCATTTGGGTCTAAATAATATTAAACACGAGTTTGTATTTGTATTGTTTTTTATTGAATTGTTTTTTATTATTATTTAAAATTTGTATTGTTTTTTATTATTATTTTAAATTGGTATTGTTTTTTTTCACAACATTTATGTTATGTGTAGAAAAGGAATTTTAATAAAAATACAAACACCAAATTTCGAATGTGTTGTACCGTTTTTTTTTATCTATTTATGTTACTTATTCCATGTTTTAGCTATTTAGTGATTTTTTTTTTACAATTTAAAAAGGTTTCTGTAATTGAGGCCAAAATATTAGTACATCTTTTAACATGGTTATTTTATTAGCGAAACTTGATTTAAATAATTTGATCTTTACAAATCTAGGAGGGGGGTTGTTTCTTCAATTTTTTTTAGTGCAATAACCAATAAATCTGCTTTTCAATAACAATACAAAAAAACATTTTTTTAACCAAAGAGGGGGAAGGGAGGAGGGAAGAAATCTATAGAAGAGGGGGAAGCATTTGCTAAAACAGAAGTTTATTTAATTTTATCTAATAAATATAATTTGTTATGACTTCACTAATTTATTATATGTGATTAATATAATTTGTTATGATTTAACCTCTCTTAATTTTTTTTTTTTTGAATTTAGACGGAGGGGGGTGTTTATTCGATTTTGTTTTTCAGTGCAATAGCCAATAAATCTGTTTTTCAATAAGAATACCAAAAGGGGTATTTTTTTAACCAAAGAAAGGGAGGAGAGGAGGGCAGAAATCTATGAAAGAGGGGGGAGCACTTGCCAAAACTCGAATTTGTTTAATTTTATCTATTTAATATAACTTGTTACAATTTCACTAATTTATAAAATATAATTGAAATAATCTGTTATAATTTAATATATCTCTTCCTGTTAAATTTATTTTTATCGAATCTAGGGGGGAGGGGTGTTTATTCGACTTTTGTCAATGCAATAACCAATAAATCTGTTTTTTTCAATAAGAATACCAAAAAAGTATTAATATAACTAACGTAATTAAGGAATTAATAGAACTTATTATGATTTCATTAATTTATTATATCTAATTAATATAATTTATTGTGATTTAATATATTTTTTCCTCTCTTTAGTAGAGAATTTACCCATTATTTATATGCTAACAAATTACAATATTATATATTACAATATCTATCTTACCGCAAGAACGCAAATAATCTGGTGTCCTTCAGAAATACTTTCCGAATAGCGGTGATTCCGTAGGCATGCCCCTTCACAAGACCAACATCTGTCCTCGCTTCCATTTCAGACTCGGAACTTGCCTAAAAAATGCATTTTTTATAAATTACTTTAAACATTAAATGATTAGGCTTTTCTAACTGATTACAATTAATTACAAGTTCCAATACGATTCCAGTAACAGAATCATATATTAAAAAAAAAAAACATAATAGTCAGTGCCGAAGCCAGAATAAATTGCATTTTAAAAAATAAATAAAACCAGGTTAAAAACAAAGACAATAATAGGCAAAAAAGAATTTACAAGAATTACACAAAAGAATTACAAGAATTTACAGTATAACTTGAAATTTCAGGAGAGTTCAAAAAAAATGTAGGGAGCAATTGTCCCTCCAGCCAACTAGGCATAATAGAAATCAATAGAAATTCGTCATTGAACTTTCAATGCTACCTAGCGGCTTGATTTATTTACACTTGTAAAAAGTTAGATGGTGCTTATAACAAACGGGATGAATGAAGGTCAAGGACCCTGGCTTCCTTGTACAATACGATTATATTAAGACACAAGGGGATTTCAATCACATATATTGTCATACTTAATCAAAAACCATTTAAATATTTAATGGCATCGATTTCATTTATTAATTGAAACAACTACTAATACCACTACTAACAATTCACCTCAGCACCAAGCCGCTTGAGGCCAACACAGCTACGCACGCTCCTCATCTATCCAAAGCTTCCCTCTTTAAACCCCATCAGGAAGTTCTCACTTCTCTTATATCTTTCTTTACGATATCCTCCCACCCCAACCGCGGACGACCTGCTTTCCGCTTAGGAAATGAAACAGGCTTCAATTCATTTATAGAAATACTTCTACTAAAAATTTGCTGCCTAAGACCGACAGAGTTATGCACACTCCTCCTCCATTCCAATCTTTTCAAAGCCTCCTTTTTACAGCCACAAAAGACTTGTTGTTCAATTAACATTAAATTATTTTTTTTATTATTGCAAATGTCTAAGTTTATAAATTGAATCAATTGCCAACAGTACAAGTGATTTAGTAGTTTGTCTAAAGGTAAAATTCATTGTATATTTACAATTCAGGGTATTTTCTCACAGCAGGGGGGAGGGGTCAAAAGTTCATTTCCATTGCCGAAAAATCTTCAACTTTGACTCAGAATAAAATTCTGAATCTAAATATCTGTCTATTGTTTAGCTAGCTCATTAGTGAGTTAATCCAAAAAAATATGTGGATTATGATAATTATTTTCAGATTTTCATGGTTTTCAGTCGCTCTAGTTCTCTGATCAAGCTTTAGTAAAACTTTAGCTTTATGGCTTCCACAAAGAATTCCCGGTTTCCTTTAAATCCCTTCTTGTGATCTCCTCCAACCCCATTCGAGGATAACCTGCTTTTCATTTGGCCTTTGATGGCCCAAAAGAACAATCTTTGACAATCTGACATCATGCACACGCAGTAGATTAATCTTGGCGGATTGATTAAGTGAGTTAATTGGATTAATTTAGTGAATTAACCTTTAGTGGATTTTCATTCATACGCAGTAGATTATATATATTCCGGACTTCTCTTGCTGAGTGAAGTAAAAGAGGCTCTAATAGCTTTGAAAACCAGAAAGGCAACCGGTAACGATGGCATACCCCCAGAACTGTTGAAATATGGTAGAAGCGACCTAGCAGTGCCCATGTTTGAACTTTTGTTACGTGTTTGGGATGATGAAAAAGTCCCGAGTGAATGGTCAAAGGCAGTAATTGTCAAACTCTTCAAAAAAGGACAAAAGACTAAATGTGATAATTGGAGAGGCATCGCTTTACAATCAGTTGGCAGCAAGGTTTTGTGCCAAATTATTCTCAATAGAATTCAAAGTAAAGTGGAGAAAGTTCTGAGAGATGAACAACATGGATTCCGCCCAAACAGATCGTGTTGTGACCTAATATTTAGCCTGGGAGTCCTGCTTAAAGAATCTAATGAATGGCAGGTTCAACTACTCATAGTATTTATAGACTTTCTCAAGGCCTTCGACTCGATACTCCGCGAGACCATGTGGAAAATATTAATGCATTACGGGATCCCGATCAAAATTGTAAATGTAATTAGAACGCTATACCGCGATATTATGTGCGCAATACAAACCGAGGATGGCTTAACGGACTGGTTCACCGTTCAGTCGGGTGTAAGGCAGGACTGCATTCTATCGCCAATGTTATTTGCCATAGTCATAGATTTTGTGCTTCGTGGATGCAGCTTCAGTGGGGGTCTACAATTAAACCCACTAAGAGCCCTTCATGATGGTGTTTTTGCGGACGATATTGCACTCTTCGCTCACGAATCAGAAGCTATACAACACAATATAAATGAACTTGGGCATGTGGCAAATGCTGATGGACTCTCCATAAACGCTAACAAGACTAAATTAATGTCAAATGCGGTCATTCCTGACTTAGCTGGGGGACTTTGGGTCAACAATGAGGAAATTGAAGTAGTGAGAGAGTTCAAATATCTCGGCAGCATTCTTACGCAAGATGCCAATCCTGAAAGAGAAATTTTGTGCCGAATAGCATTGGCTGGCTCTGCCTTCCATTGTCTCAGAAATGTTTGGAGAAATAACAAATATTCCCAGAGGCTAAAACTCAGAATTTATAATGTCCTCTCCGTCCTTACATATGGCTGTGAAACTTGGAGCATCACTGCGCAACTAGGAAAACGACTACGGGCATTCGATAATAACTGCCTAAGATCTATTTTGAATATACATTGGGCTGAGAGAATAAGAAATGATGAGATTTATACCATGACAAATCATACCCCCATCCTTGATGCCATTAGAAAGCGACGATGGATGTATTGGGGTCAGATGGTGCGAACGGGTGATGGAAGGCTGCCTCATGACATATGGTGTGGATACCCCCTGGCCTCCGCAAGTCAGGGAGACCCAAAATGACCATTGGCAGGATGTTGGAGAAGGAGGCGAAGCTGGCTAGGTCTTCGATGGAGGAGCTTTGGTCGAGGGCTCAGGACAGGTTGTCGTGGTGAACCACTGTTGCTGACTTATGCACCCTCAGGCGTGGGAAGACCTAAGCCTAAGTAAGCAGTAGATTAATCTTGGCAGATTGATCAAGTGAATTAATTTGATTAATTTGGTGATCTAACTTTAGTGGATTTTCGTTCACACGCAGTAGATTAATCTTGGCGGATTGATTGAGTGAGTTAATTCGATTAATTTAGTGAACTAACCTTTAGTGGATTTTAGTAATGGATGAGTTCAACAGCAAATCAATTGAGCTCTCTCTGACCAAGTTGTGTTTCTGCTTAGTTAGCGTTCTTAATAGTAGTATGGTATGATATTATACTACTACTACTAATGACTAACTGCAGCACCAGGCCGCCTGAGGCCAACACAGCTACGCACGCTCCTCCTCCAACACAATCTATTTAAAGCCTCCCTCTTTACACCCTCCCAAGAAGTTCCCATTTCCTTTAAATCTTTATTTATGACATCCTCCCAACACAGACAAGGACGACCTGCTTTCCGTGTAGCCCCAAACGGTTGGCCAAAAAGGACAATCTTCGGTAATCTGTAATCCTTCATTCGTAGAATGTGGCCTAGCAATCTCAACCTTTCTTTCATTATAGCCCCAGAAAGCGGGATTGAACCACACTTTTCGCACAATCTACTGTTTGAAATACGGTCAGTCAGCCGGGTACCCAGAACAATCCGTAGGCAATTTCTCTGGAAAACATCTAGTAAATTTTCATCTGCTTTTCGGAGTGCCCATGCTTCAGAGCCATATTTGACCACAGTCATCACTGTTGCTTCCAATATTCTAATCTTGGTTTGTAGACTTATCTTTCTATTCTTCCAAACTTTTTTTAACTGTGAAAAAACACCCCGAGCCTTAGCTATTCTACTTTTAACATCTTCACTGCTCCCACGATCTTTACTAATAATACTACCAAGGTAATTGAAGCTCCCAACCTGATCAATCTTTTCGTTACCTAATGTCACCTGTTCATCTTCACTTATTCCTAGCCTTAGTGACTTAGTCTTCTTAACATTAATTTTCAAGCCTATTTTAGCACCCTGAACTCGTAGAACCTCTACAAATTCATACATTTTACTCACACTTTCATCTAATATGCTTAAATAATCAGCATAATCTAAGTCCAGGAGCTTTCTTCCTCCCCATTTGATCCCATGGTCTCCAATTGCCTTTCCTGTGCTACTTAAGACGAAGTCCATCAAAATGACCCATTAAAAGGGGGATAGAACACAACCCTGCTTAACTCCTGATTTAATACAAAACCAGTTGCTAACCTCATTTCCTACCTTAACCGCAGCAGTATTATTCTCGTACATAGCGCAAATCACTTTACTGTATTTTTCTGGTATACCATATAACGATAAGACCTATGTTAACGCTCTTCTATCAACAGGATCGAAAGCTTGTTCATAATCGATAAAACTGAGGACCAAAGGTGTTTGACAACGAAGGGACTTCTCAATTATTAACCTAAGAGTGAAAACATGGTCGACACATCCTCTACCTTTTCTAAAACCGCATTGTTCTTCCCTTAAAACTTTGTCTACAGCATCTCTCAGTCTAAAAAGTATCATATTACTCAGTAATTTGCTACCTACAGAGACCAGACTAATGCCTCGATAATTACGACACTCACTCTTGTCACCTTTCTTATACAGTGGTTTAATTAAGGTTTTCCTAAAATCATTGGGTACTTCCCCTTTTTCAAAAATCATGTTCATAATCTTCAGTAGCTTATTCCTAACCTCAGAGCCACCATATTTAAGAAACTCATTAATCATACTATCAGCACCTGGGGCCTTATTATTTTTTAATCCTTTTAGTACTGTCGCTAATTATTCCTCACTAAACAAATATTCCTTCACATCCAAGGTACCACAAACTTTTTCATTTTCATCTATATCTTTCCCTGCAACTGTATCTCGGTTTAGCACATTCTCAAAATGTTCCACCCATCTTTCTTAACTTTTTTCTTATCACTAACTGTGACCCCATTTCTATCTTTAACTGGGTCTAGTCCGGATTGGCTACTCCCTTTCAATTTATTAACATGCCAGTATAATATTTTACTATTATGCAGTCTAGCCGCATCTTCCAGATCCACAGCAATTTTATCCATGGCCTCCACTTCACATCTCCTTAGTTCATATTTTAATGCTTTCTCCACTTTCTTTACATTCCTTTTGTTTTCATACGACCTATCACTCAGATAATTAGTATACAAACCCCTTCTACTCTCTATTAAACCTAAAGCTTTTTCACTAATATTCCGAGTTGCAGTCTTAGCACTCTTCCCTAGGACACCATCAGCAACTTCACAAATTGTTTTTCTGAAATTATTCCATCGTCTTCCACATTGTCAAATTTTAAACTCTCAAGTTTAGTATTCAACTGTTCCTGGAAGTTTTTTCTCAAATTTTCATCCTGAAGTCTACCAACATCATAACTTTCCGGGAGGGAGTTACCCTTCCGAAATTTCAGCTTTAAATTAACCTTAGACACTACTAGATGGTGATCTTTACTTTTAACATCAATAACGGCACTCCTATACACCCTAGTATCTTTTATTGATCCTTCTAGTCTTCTGTTTACAATAACATAATCAATAAGGTTTGCTGTCTTATCATCACGTGAATACCCTGTCAACTTATGGGCCATTTTGTGACAAAACACCGTATCGGTTATAACTAGATTGTTATACCTACAAAACTGCAAAAGCCTATAGCCATTACTGGTTTTCTTTTCCTTCACCAAATTTACCAAGGCTAGGAAACCATCTATCCCTATTTCTACCAACATGTGCATTAAAATCTCCTAGCAAAAACACCATATTCCTAACTGGTACCCTGTTTATTTGCTCCTGTAACTGTAAGTGAAATTCATGTGAGTCACTAGTATCTCCATCAGTTGGTTCAATGGGGGCATATACTACTATAACTGATACCCTGAACTTTTTAGTCATAAAATGAGCAATTAATACTCTATTATTAATACCTTCCCAGCCTAAACAAGACTTAGCAGCTTCCTTATTCATCATGAGCCCTACTCCCTGTCTATGTGCCCCATCCTTCCTGCCTGAGTAAACAATTTCTATGTCACCTAATTTCATGCTTCCTACCCCCGGGATATGAGTTTCTGAAACTCCTAATAAATCCAGTTCAAACCGTCTGAATTCGTCAGTCAAAATGTCGATGCGATAGTCATTTTTTAACGTCGTAACATTCCAAGTTCCAATTTTCATGTTCTTTAAGTCTTTGAAATTATTTTGGCCTCAGGAAAAGCAGTGATCCCGGATACCAGTGCAGGATGGGGACCAACATATCTTCTCAAGTCTACACCGAAGCGCTTAAGCGGGCTTAGAACCGGACAGCAAGAAGTCCCTGGGACCTCCAGTAAGTTGGAGGCTTTGTGCAATCCTGGGCCCATCTTGGTCACAACATGGTTTTCAGCACTTGACGATGCTCTTCTATCAACAAGAGTTGAAATCCTGCACAGACAGTCCCAAGCCTATTACCTCCGACTCATTATATATTCATGCCTACAAATATTATGCTACTACAGGGAGGCAGCCCATAGTAGATAAATCAGCTAGGAAGAGGTTTTTCAGCCCGAAAACGGCCATCAAAACAAACCAAGCCCAGAAAAATATCCAATAATCAGAATCCTGTACGAGTGCTGTGTTGTTTACTAGGCTATAGTTTCCTCGAGGGGCACCACTCCTCAAGTGGGAAAAATTGACCGCAAGTTTCCCAGTCTTGCAGGTACCCCGAAAGGGTCGAGACAGCCCTTTACAGAGGCCGTTGTCCATAAATCTGGATCTTACGCCCTGCCGCAGTTGTCCTCCTATAGAGGATCCTCCCACGATGGTGTTCTGCATCACCATGCAATTTAACCCATTACTGGGAGAACGTTTGTAACTCATCTGACGTGTGAACACGGCAGTGGGCCCTGTTGAATGTACATTTGAGAGGCCTTCTTCCTCCTCCACCTGTAATTATGACCCCCAAGGGAGGGTTTCCCAGTTTCTATTATGGACCCCCCTTGGACGAGGTCCTACTTGGTCTAAGCCTCCTATGGAGCTACTCTACCTATCTGTAGGGCATTCCCCTATCTTTTGTCCTCTACCAAAACCTAGCATGATTATCTAATAATTAACTAACTAATGTAACTAATAAATAGTTGCAGTAAATTGCAACTTTACTTTAATTTAGACTATAGAGCAAAGGACAAAAACAACATATACAAGCTCTGTTGTCCTCTGCTAAAACCTAGCATGCAAACTAATAATTAACTAACTATTGCAACTAATTAATAATTGTAATAAAGTACAACTTTCCTTTTAATTTATACCCTAAAATAAAGAAAACACAAAAAGCTCTATTGTCCTCTACCAATACCTAGCATGTTAACTAATAATTAACTAATAAATAGCCCATTTGGCCTGATTGCAACACCTCACAAGCCACACCTTATAGAAAACACCCTTGGGAATTTAAATTAACCTTACCTTAGACCTTAGTTCCTCCTGTGCCGCCAGAGGCACCCAGGGCATCCAAAAAGAGCCGCCAGTCGTCCCTCATATGTGCTGCTGCCCAGACGTCTTTCCACTGGGGTTGGACTATCGCATTGATGTGTTTTAGGTCCCGCTGGTACGTACGACGAAGTGTATTCTTCGGCTTCCCTCTTCTTCGGATTCCCTCTGGTTGCCACTCCAGTACAGTTCTGGGGAGTCTATCTCCCGCCATACGGATAACATGCCCCAGGTAGCGCCATCTTCGTTGGCGTATGACATCTGTTACCAGGGGCTGGCGCGAGATAGACCGAACAGTCTGGTTGGTTATGTGGTCTCTCCAGTTAATGTTCAGTATTCTGCGAAGACAGTTGTTCTCGAAGGCAAGAATCCTCTTTTCTTGGTGTTGGTTTAGTTTCCAACATTCACAGCTATAAAGGAGGGCGGAGATGACGTTACTGTTGAACAGCCTCATTTTCAGTTTCAGGGAGTACTTTTTCGATCGCCACACTGGCTTTAGTCGATTAAAAGCTCCACTGGCTTGTCCAATCCTAGACTGCACCTCCTTTTCGCTGGATCCAGTTCGTTCGACTGTACTTCCAAGGTATCTAAAATCCACTACCTGTTCTACTGTATTGTCCCCGCACTTTAAGCCCAGTGGTGAGTCGCTCGTTGCCATGCTTTTTGTTTTGTCCGAGTTTATCTTTAGTCCCAAAAGACTCGCTTTCTCTCGGATTACTTCGAGAAGATCCTGGAGCCTTTCCTTGTTTGCTTCCATCAGGGTGATGTCGTCGGCGAAATCAAGATCTGCTAGTCGTTTGTTGTCGCAGATTTGGATACCAAACCCCGTGCAGTCTCGGAGCACATAATCGATTACAAGGACAAAAAGCAAGGGGGAGAGGACACACCCCTGTTTGACACCGGACATGATATGGAAATACCTTGTATTTCCTTCGTGGGTCCGAACGCAGCACTCGGTGTTTTCATATAGGGCAATGATCAAGGATACAAGTTTTTCTGGAATGCCGTAATATCGGAGGATATTCCACAGCGAATCTCGGTGTATTGAATCGAAGGCTTTTTCGAAATCCACAAAGACAAGGTACATCTTTTGCCTCCATTCATTGCATTCCTCGATCATCATGCGTAGGACATATATAAGGTCGGAGCAGGAGCGGGATGGACGGAAGCCATGTTGCTCGTCTCGCAAGTGCTTATCTAAGGCTGTCTGGATGCGACGAAGGATTATCTGTGAGAATAGTTTCCCCGGGATAGAAAGGAGACTGATGCCCCTCTAGTTATCGCATTTTGCTGCATCTCCTTTCTTAAAAAGCTTGATGAGTGTGCTTTTTCTCCATTCTTCGGGGACTTTCTCTGATTTCCATATACATGCAAAGAATGTGATCCACACAGTTATGCAAGCGCCTAAAGAGGCTTTAATCATTTCTGCTGATATCCTGTCGCTTCCTGGTGCTCTGCCGTTCTTCAGTTTGCGAGCGGCTTGTACCAGTTCTTCGGTTGACGGTTCTTCCGTATTGATTTGAAGTTCCAGGAAAGGGGTTGTGGGGATATCTGCTGTGTTCGGAGGACTAGGTCGGTTGAGAACTTTCTCGAAGTGTTGGGCCCAAACTTCAGAGATTTCATCGGGGGCTGTGACTGTCTTCCCGTTTCCGTCTTTTACTGGTCCATTTAGGTTGCGACGTTTCCCGATGATTTCATTGGTGATTTTATAGACGGCTCTGGAATCGCCGCGCTTGGCCGCTTCTTCTGCCATAGCTGCCTTTTGTTCTAGAAAGTTCCGTTTATCTCCCCTTGCGCTCTTTTTCACCAGCCTGTCTTGGTATCGATACAGCTGGTTACTCAAGACTGTGTCGCTGTTATCTCCATCATTTAGAAGACGTTGTTTTAGTTTCCGACGCTCTTCGATAAGGGTCCATGTCTTATCAGATAACCACTCGTCTTTGGGTCTTTTTTTGTGCCCAATTGTTTCTATTGCTGTCTGGTTGTAGGCTTCTTTTAGGGTGGCCCAGGTTGTCTCCACAGTGGCTTCTCTATCCAAATCTAGGGCCAAGCTCTCAAACCTGTTTGTAAGCTGTATGTTGAACCTATGACGAACTGCTGCGTTTGAGAGCTTTTCAGAGTCGTAGGCAGGTTTCTCTTTGGTTTGGGATTTTTTCGTGGCTTTCAGTTTGAGGGACAGCTTTGCAATCATCAAGGCGTGGTCTGAGGCGACGTCGGCTCCTCTGTAGGCTTGACTTCCAATTTTTGTTGATGAAGATATGGTCAATCTGGTTGTGGGTTCGACCATCAGGCGAGTTCCATGAGTATTTGTGGATAGTTTTATGCTGAAACTGGGTTCCTCCGATGATAAGGTCATTTGTTAGTGCGAAGTCAACTAACAGTATCCCATTCTCATTTATTTCGCCGAGGCCTTGGCTCCCAAGAACCTCAGGACAATAGGACTTGTCGCTCCCCACCTTGGCGTTGAAGTCACCAACAAAGCAGACGAGATCGTAGCTGGGGATATCCTTGGCGACAGCTTGTAGGGTGTTGTAGAAGTTATCTTTTGTGGTATCGTCTGCCTCATTAGTTGGTGCGTAACATGCGACTACTGTTAACTTAGCTTGGCGACCTGTGAACCGTGCCACGATGATCCTCTCATTTATAGGCGTCCATTTCGTTAGGGCTCTGGACGCAGATTTCGACAGCATTATGGCGACGCCTGCTTCTTTCTTTTTTTCTGTGCCACTGTGCAGGATTGTGGATCCCTTCTTGAGGGTTTGACTACCTGCACCAGTCCAACGGACTTCCGACAGAGCTAGGATGTCAAGGCCATAATTGTCCATCTCATTCACAACCTGTTCTGTTTTAGAAAGTTGAACCATGGTCCTTACGTTCCAAAAACCAAGTTTAATTTCGCAATTCGTTTTCAAAAATCGTGTCCGGGGGCGGTCCAAATTCGTCGTCAAGGAGTCCGGGGGCGGTCCATAGTCGTCGGCAGGTTGCATAGTCGGTATCATGTTGGCTCTCAATTAGACGGTTCTATGGCAAATCTTTTTTCCAGGGGCAGGCTGCTAGTCTGCCGCCAAACCCTCCTCCTTTATCCAGGCTTGGGACTGGCTGTATGATTACAGGTGGACTTATTAGAAACCCTGCTAGTACTGCAAAAGCAGACCTAAGTAGCCAATTTAGCCTGTTTGAAACATCTCACAAGCCAACACCCTATAGAAAACACCTTTGAGAATTTAAATGAAGAAGAAAACTTATTAGAAACTCTGCTGGTTCTGCAAAAGTAGACCTGAGTAGCCAATTTAGCCTGTTTGAAACATCTCAAAAGCAAACACCCTATAGAAAACACATTTGAGAATTCAAATGAAGAAGAAAACTTATTAGAAACTCTGCTAATACTGCAAAAGTAGACCTAAGTAGCCAATTTAGCCTGTTTGAAACATCTCACAAGCCAACACCCTATAGAAAACACCTTATAGAATTTAAATGAAGAAAACTTATTAGAAACTCTGCTAATACTGCAAAAGTAGACCTAAGTAGCCAAATTAGCCTGCTTGAAACATATCACAAGCCAACACCCTATAGAAAAAACCTTTGAGAATTTAAATGAAGAAGAAAACTTATTAGAAACTCAGCTAATACTGCAAAAGTAGTCTCTGACCAAGTTGTGTTTCTGCTTAGTTAGCGTTCTTAATAGTAGTATGGTATGATATTATGAACTACAAAAAGGGCTGAAAACCACATTTTACAGTTTTTGGTGATTACAATGATGAAAATTATTTTGATGTTCAAGTTCTTTTTCGAAGGTCCTCTCAGATTTTTTAATTTTTTAGCTATAAACCTTTAATTTAAAGATAAATTGAAATGATAGTTAGCACTCATGAATCAGGTTTAAATGAACGATTTTTCTCATAAGATTCTTCTTTAATCACAGTTTTTGAATTTTTACTTACTATGAACCGTGGTTCACTATTTACTATGTTGCGGCTATTAGATGAATAGCCTGGAGCAAATAAGACTTATTATTATATACTATGTATAAGTACTTGGGCACATATAATACTTTAAATAAAGGAATGTTTAAGACAATTAAATTTTCAACTCTACATATTAGAAGAATTTTTTGATATTAGATAGAAATACTCACAATCGTAATAGCATTGCAAGGAGTGGAGTTCTTCAACTAAAATATATAAAAATAAAATGGAAGAAAAAGAAGAAGAAAATAATGTTAAAACATAAAATTTTCGATTCGGGGGCTTTGCCCCTTCTCTGTTGAGTCAAAATATTCCGTAGAATCCATCTTTCGATTAAACTATACTGGATTTTAGGCATAGATCAGTGCAGTGGCGAATTATCTGAGCTGTTCTGTATACTTGCCCCCTTTGTCTAAGCGACAAGAGAGAAGCAAAAGCATACAGCTCATTATCTTAAGGTTGTCATACCAAGAACAAAGTATTTGTAGAAGAGTTTCGTTCGACATTGCACCATGAAACAACCTATTTGGTGACTTTATCCCAAAAAGTTTATCTAGTGACTCCTTTAAGAGAAAATTCAATAGGCAGGGTTTGTAGGTTAGTTAAATTGATAGATATCCCAAGAACAGAGTACTTGAAGAATAGTTTCGTTGACATTGCCCACTGGAACGATCTCTCTGGTGACGTTATCCCAAAAGTTTCTCTACGGACTCCTTTAAGAGAAAATTCAATAGTCAGGGTTTGTAGGTTAGTTAAATTGATAGATGTCCGAAGAACAGAGTACTTGAAGAATAGTTTCGTTGACATTGCACACTGGAACGATCTCTTTGGTGACGTTATCCCAAAAGTTTCTCTACGGACTCCTTTAAGAGAAAATTCAATAGTCAGGGTTTGTAGGTTAGTTAAATTGATAGATATCCCAAGAACAGAGTACTAGAAGAATAGTTTCGTTGACATTGCCCACTGGAACGATCTTTCTGGTGACGTTATCCCAAAAGTTTCTCTACGGGCTCCTTTAAGAGAAAATTCAATAGTCAGGGTTTGTAGGTTAGTTAAATTGATAGATATCCCAAGAATAGAGTACTTGAAGAATAGTTTCGTTGACATTGCACACTGGAACGATCTCTCTGGTGACGTTATCCCAAAAGTTTCTCTACGGACTCCTTTAAGAGAAAATTCAATAGTCATCTATAGCCCTGTGATGGAGCGATGTAAAAAACTAGCGGCAAATCAGATATTTATATGTGCCTGGTGCCGTGAATTTAGGAATAAAAAAAAAGAATAAAATGAAACGCTTCCCGTTTGAACCTGTCGTAAAAATGCTATGGACCTGCAAGATTGGGAACATCAAACGCGCAAAGAGAGGGAAGGCTACACCACTGACTCTCACAATTTCTTGCAATTTTCAAATTACATTTATTTTAAAATTTCAAATAATTCTCATGTTCCATTTTTCGAATTACTCGCGTAAAATTAATCCTGCTGGCCAAATGGCGTCCAAAAAAGTAACGAAAAGATTGATCAGGTTGGCAGCTTCACTTACCTTGGTAGTATTATTAGTAAAGACGGTGGGAGCAGTTAAGATGTTAAAAGTAGAATAGCTAAGGCTTAGGGTGTTTTTTCACAGCTAAAAAAAAGTTTGGAAGAATAGGAAGATAAGTCTGCAAACCAATATTAGAATATTGGAAGCTAAAGTGATGACAGTGGTCAAATATGGCTCTGAAGAATGGGCACTCTGAAAAGCAGACGAAAATTTACTAGATGTTTTCCAGAGAAATTGCCTAGGGTTTGTTCTGGGTACCCGACAGACTGACAGTAGTTCAAACAGTAGTTTGTACGAAAATGTGGTTCAATCCTGCCTTCTAGGGATATAACGAAAGAAGGGTTGAGATGGCTAGACCACATTCTGCGGATGAAAGATTGCCGAAGATTGTCCTTTTCGGCCAACCGTCTGGGGCTACACGGAAAGCAGGTCGTCCTCGTCTTGGTTGGGAGGATGTCATAAATAAAGATTTAAAGCAAATGGGAACTTCCTGGGAGGGTGTAAAGGAGGAGGTTGGAAAAGGAGTGTGCGGAGCTGTGTTGGCCTTAGGCGGCTTGGTGCTGCGGTGAGTTATTAGTAGTAGTAGTATAGTATATAATACACATTAGTATAGTATATAATATACAATGCTATAGTATATAATACACTTACTAAATATAGTGTACTTTTACAATTAAGTAATTTCAAGAAATTTCAATTAAGTAAACTATTCTTAACGCGTGGTAGTTCTACGTCTCCAGTACCCTTACAGATTACTTGATGCCTATTGGCAATTGGTCTGCTATTGGTCAAACGGTCATGCCATACGGATTGTAGCGCTTTTTAGATATTATCAATTGTCTATTCATGCAATGAATCATATAGTCGCAACATGATCAGCAAAGTTTAGCTAAAGCCTTCCGAGGATATTAACCACGATTTAGGACAACTTTAGCTGAGATACCTCAGCAAGGTTATATCTTATTTCACCTAACCAGGCTTACATGAAATCTTACTCATACTTATCTTAGCAATCTCTTAACTTTGTCTAAACAATTTCTTAACTTAACAACCTTTGTCTGTGTTTGGGATCCTTCGTCCGAGGGGCGGGAGTTCAATTCCTAGTGCTGCCAGAATTTGGTTTGGGACGAGGGTCAGTAGCGCGACTTTGTAAGCTAAAGCAGATTCGACCCAGCTCTATATGGGTACCTGGAGAAATCTGGGGAAGGTAAGCAGGAAGGGTGTGCAAAAGCACATGATGGTTGCCCCCCTCCCATTGCACCTCCTGGCTGAAGGGTTTCGAAATGTATTAGCACCACCAGTCAGGACTTTAAAGGTTTAGTGCCATATCCTTAGTTAATCTTAGTTTACTTAAGTTTATATCTTGAGTGGCTTCACGCTGTGTACATAGTTTTCTATCCTAAGGGGATAAATTATGTTACTTTAAGTAAAACACATCACATTTAAACAAGTCCTTTAACACAACCTTCACGTAAAAATTCATAAATCGTTTAAGGTCGTCACAGTTGTTGTAAAAAAAACTGTTCAAAAATTTAAACGTGGAATGGAGATGAATATTCAAGTTCTGATCGAGCATGAAAGGCTTTCTATGAAAAATTTATCAATTTATTTTCAAAACTCATTAACTTCTCATATATAAATTCCCTTTTGTCCTGTTGAACTTTCCCATAACCCAACATAAACTACACAAAGTAAATATATTTTATATATTTAATGTCAAAATATTTTTTGACAATCTATGAATGATTTCAGCCTCCTTCTGACCGTCTCTTAGCGATCTCAAAAATCTCTACATAACATTCTTAGCTTACCTAAGCTTACATCTTGCTCTTAGAAGATTACAATTTCACCTTATCTTAGCTCACTCTAAACATCACCAAGCACAAAATAACGAGCAGATATTTCTGAAAAGCAAATATTAATACCCATCCACCATAGGAGCCAACTTAACTAAAAGGGGACCATTGTTACTTACAATGTTACCATTGTTACTGAACTAAAAAGGGACCATTGTTACCATTGTTACTTACAATGTTACTTCCATTGTTACCATTGTTACTAACTAAAAAGGGACCATTATTAACATTGTTACTTACAATGTTAATTCCATTGTTACTTAACTAAAAAGGGATCATTGTTAACACTGCTAGTCCGTTAATTTGTATTAAACACTAAATATTCAGATGTGTCACTAAACAATTTACAGAACATATAATTACGTCTATTTTATTTAATAGTAGCTATTCCAACTTTATGCTACTACAAATTTTTAATTTCTTGAAAGAAAACTTATTACTAGTTCTAATACTAATATATCAACAATCGACAGGACCATCTCAGGTCATACACCTGGACAAACTCCTTAGCTAACCCGATCTATTCAAGCTTCACTAAATACACTATCACTAGAAGTTCAAACCTTAAATGCTCCCTTCTAACCTCTTACCAGGCGAAGCTAATCCACTTCATGTAATTATTTCACACAGTACACATATCTAGACAATATAATCATCTCCTATCACAATCATTAGACAAAACCAGATGGCGATGCATCTCCTCCCGATACATTTAAACAAGGAGAAACGTAAGCAACATGGGATATTTTCATGGGTAGCCGTAGGCGTGCATGCGGCATCGGTATTCCCAGTCTGGAGAACAGGAAAAGAAACAAGACGAATCGAACGTCTAGGGGATAAGGAAGAATTCAATACGCTGAAGATATAAAAAAGAGAAAGGAAAATAAACAGGTATGGCTGTAATAATGCAAAAGGTAAAGATAACATTGAATTGAGAACGGAAAGGAAAACAAAGAATAAATTTGTAATGATAATCAAGGTCAAAATAAGTTTTATTTGAACCGTGCCATAACGTGATGAAATTTCATTACGAAGTTTGGTGCTTCGCACTGATATTCCAGTTCCATAGTTTTATCAATTTTTTCGCAAATTGAAATTTTGTGGTTAGCATGAATACAGACCCTCAGCTGAATTAGATTTGGTCACTTTCTTTTTTTTACAACTGATTATTAATATTGGATTGATTTTTATTGTCTGTAGTACTGATGAGCTCATTATGGAAGATAAAAAAAAACTCAACCCCCCTCCTTTTCTCCAAAAAAGAAAATCCTATAAATAAGCATGATAAAATCTTTTATTTTGGCGTTCGCAAAATATTTTGTTATGTCATATTAAATCTTAATAATTAAGCTACAGCAGCAAATAATACAAGGAAGGCCATTGGTGGATCAAGTGAGGGTTATTACCCCCCTCTCTTCCATCTGTCTACGAACATTCCATGGACAAATCAAAGTTTGATTAGCAACTGACAACAAACTTGGTAACAAGAATGAAGAAATAATTTTTAATAATTTGAACGCAATTCTGAAACATTTCAAGTCTTATACCAAACTTGCATGTAACCCAAAAATCGAAAGATAATGAAAAGAATCGTGAGGGTTATCTTAATGAGTCATAACAGAAACGCTTCCTGATGAGAAGTTTTACGTAATTTGCAAATTCGTGGCACAATATTTACAACAAGCATTACGTTATATTCTTCTTATTCTACATATTCAATTCTTTTGACTTTCTTCAATTTTCAGAAAACTCACTAAGAATTTAACAACAAACAGTTCTTAACTGTTATTGATAGAAATAAATTTCTGAAGTTGTTAAGAAATCATGTTGCTAGTCTTCCATAATACTTTCCGTTGTGAGTGTTGAAGTTGGATTTCCGAAAGAAGTGCAAATTAGTTTAAGCTGAAATAATGACGGTTATTTCTTTTGTTCGTGTGTTTTTTTTTGTGATTTACCACACACTTAAGCATGCCATTAGGCATTTGAGCTGTTTGTTTATATGTTTTAATTATTGTTTTAAATAAACATGTATCTATCTATCTATCTATCTAAAACATTTTTGGTATTTTCTTGGGTAGGGCTATTCCATCAGTTGTTAGAAGAAAAACATAGGTCCTACATCGAATGTCGAAGGATATGGCCCAAAATGGCCAATATAGATAGGGTTATTCCGTCAGTTGTTAGAAGAAAAACATAGGTCCTACATCGAATGTCGAAGGATATGGCCCAAAATGGCCAAAACGAATAGGACTATTCCATCAGTTTACAGAAGAAAAACATAGGTCCTACATCAAATGTCGAAGGATATGGCCCAAAAATGAGACTCAAGGCTGACGTGACTTGCTAAAAGATAACAAAAAAGTATTGTGATAAGAGAGGCACACTTACTCCCGCAGTTTACCCCTGCCAAATTAACCAAACACTTGGAAAACTATAGGTTCTATGACTATCTTAGCTCTATGACTATCTACCTTAGTTCTACTGCCCTAGGATAACGCATGGGCAGATAATAGATAGAGATATCTATTAACATTTGAACTAACGTCATTTTTATACAATCCTAATAAGGGGGGTTAATGTCAGAATTAAAAGATAAAGGATAAAGATCCTCCAGAGCCATTGCTGGCGCATAGGGCGTCAAATCGACGTTTCAGTTGCTGGGTATTTTTACAGGAACACATAGCAAGCTTGTCGCCCAACCTTGCTGCGACAGGGATCGAACCCAGGGCCCCGTATTACCAAGCAGAGCACCAAAAGTCAGAATTGCCTCTCACTCAATTGGACTATCTGTCTTGGCTTTTCCTACAATTAGCCATGACTTGATGTCCACAACTATTCGATTTTAATTCAGGAAATAATAATAATAAACAATAACAATAAACAAGGGAATATTTTTCTTGACATAGAAGAAAAAAGTTTTCACACTCTATGGCACAATATTAATGTCAAAAACAACAAATTGTTGCGAAACCTGTGCTAAACTATTAGATTGCCCCTTAGTGGTAAAACATTTGGTGGCAAATTTCAATAGTATCGCCAATTCGCGGATCCCTCTCGCACTATTTATGAAATTCCGGCTATTTCCCTCTAGCACCGTTGAACAGAAGTTAGCGCTGGAAATTTCCGCATTTGCCAAAAATTTAATCCAAACCCCCTCTTTTATAAATCCTGGATCCGCCACTCAGTAAAGTCATAAGCCATACCTGTGAGATGGGACAGTAGCGAACCAATTCGTCGGCTTACCCCCTTTATGCTTTCACAACCATAGGTAACATAGGTTCACCCCATCTTTCAAAGTTGATCGAGCTACTGAGAAATATACAATGAATCGCTTAAACAGGCTCGGAATGATTCCTGCTCATTAAAGAAGAGACTTAATGACCTGTCCAGGAAATTTTAGGGATAAGCAAGAGCTAAGAGCTCATGTGGCACTTGTGACGAGGTCAGAAGAGCCAAGAGCCAAGAGCTCAAGAGCTCATGAGCTCTAGCAAAATTCTAAGAATCAATAGATTGATTTAAAAGGAAAATCAGAGGCTTAATACTGGTCGGGATTATGTGTCGTGATCAAGTGTTTGGCAGGTGCCTTGAAATGCTTTCGCACCCTTCGAGTGAACCCTTGTCTTTCTGCCAAGATTAGTTCCGGTCCATCCAACGCAAGCTCAACCTCCTCACCTAGAATAGTGTCCTGCAAATAGTTGTCAAAGTTCTCAAGCAAACTGGTAAAAATTTCATCAGCAGACATGACAATGTTCGGTAAAACGGTGAGAGAGAAACAAAACAAGAGAGAAAAAAACAAGAGAGAAACAATAAAACAAGACATGACAATGTCTCGCTAAAACGGTGAGAATCGTTCTTCTGAAATACTACTACTAATTTTGTAAAAGGCTCAGACGATGAAAACACGAATTCGAGTTCTGCAAGCATATATTTTCTTTTTTGGTAGCTTACAATCTTTAGGTACTTTGCTAACGACACGACATTCTCCAAGCGTTTTTTCGATGGCACGTAAAGCGAAAAATACTTCAAGAGTATCACCCACCTGATTATTACTTTTTAATCATCTTATTTATTATTTTTCTTTCTGAACTGCAATAGCGTAACCAACAGACCAGTACAAGCAGATTTGTGAAGAAACTAAATTATCTAAAGTGGGTCTCCCAATACATTATGCTTCAGTTTTCAAAAATATCATGCTCCCAAAAAGGCAATTTTATGGACTTCTGGGAGATTTAAGGGATTTTCTGCATAAAAAGGGACTTAGAAGGGACTTCAACCCTAAAAAGCGACTTTTGGGACTTTTAGAGACTAATTCCGAACAATGCTTAAACAAAGGAAATAGGAGGAGCTTTTATAGTCGCCATAAACCTTGGTAACAGATATTTTTCAGTTTGATCATACTGTCAAGATATGTGTACTGTACTTAGTCAATAAATCGAACTTTGTACCTGGATTGCACAACACATCAGGGCATGCCCCTCCTTCTTCTTTAAAAGGCTTTTGAACAATTCCTTACGGACAATCCCATCTTTCATATCCATGGTGGTCAAGTCCATAATTTCAGAAACACCACCGGTGAAGTCAACTAGGGCATCACTCAAATTCCCTCCATCAAGGGATTCGTAACATCCATTAAGCTTTGCATACGCTTTTTCCAATAAGGCACACCTGATGAATGAGAAAAAAAAACACAATCAACTTAGGATTTAGCTAAGGAGTTCCAAACACATTGTCCATGGTCGCAGGAGCGAAAATTGGGAGGGGGGGACAATTGCCCTCTGTCCTGATTCAAGATGCCTTTTTTGAGTTACTTTCATTGAAAAATCCTTTTTGGTATTTCCATTGGAAAAAAATAAAACAAAACAAAATTGCCCCTCCCCTTAGACCTAGAAAAATACATTTTGCCCCCCTATATTTAAAAAAAAAAACACACACACACACACACACACATATATATATATATATATATATATATATATATATATATATATATATATATATATATATATATATATATATATATATATATATATATATATATATATATATATATATATACATATATATATATATATATATATATATATATATATGTATATATATATATATTATATATTATATATATATGTAAATATATATATATATATATATTCATATATATATATTTATATATATATATATATATAATATATGTATATATGACTAAAAAAAAATTATGTTCTTTTTGCTGGCTTAAAACTTCAAGCAAAAGAACCAATTAGGTGGAATTTAACTGTTGCTCTTTTCCCTTTTTAAAATTTAACAAGGGAACAGAGGAGAGCCAATTACGTTTTGAAGAGGCGGGGCTACTCAGCTTTCCTTTCTAATATACAACGTGATTGGCTAGTGAAATACGCCACAGACATAAATAAATGCAATTAAAGCACCTTTTTTCCATGCAACCATAAAAAAGTAAAATTTCATTTTCTCTCTGCTATAAACTTACCAGAATTCATTCCGACTTTTGGAATGTGTAAAAATTAGCTTTCCATTACAGGTTGGTAGCATATCATCAATGACAACGTCAATCCAGTTTCCAAACCTCCAAAAACGAAAGTGGAATATCCCCTGGTGTAAGGCAGGGACTTCTGTGTCCCACTCCTGCTCTTTATAACTCGGGATAACCTGAAAAAAATAAACATTTATGGCTGTAGTCCTAACTAAAAATTGACAACAGTTTCGACGACAGCACCATCTAATAACAACCATCGATTGTGCATTTAAAGGGGTAAAATAAATCAATTTACTATCAAAACTTAAGACTACTAGTTTCCACAGACCATAAAAACACGGTCAATAATGTTAACAACAATCGTCGATTACAACGTCAAATTATAACCTGGGTTACGTTAAATTGGATTATAAAGCTCAGAAATGGGTTAAAACCTAACCCAACCTAACATAACCTGTCATCATCAAACCTTGCATAAAACTGAAAAGAGTTGACTGGCAATGTTGACCAAGCCCAAGAAGAAGAAAAGGTAGTTCGGACATTCACCGGTGAATGCCGACATTCACCAATTTTGAACATTCACGGTGACACATATTTTTAACACATACGCAAACACCTAAATTTAAGGCCTGTTAATACATACACTAACATATACATTCAAGGCCAGTTTCCACTGTCTTAACAAAATGTGGTTAACAAAAATATTACGATATCGCGTTTTCGCGATCTAGCAGAAAATTGTTGCTCACTTTTGTTAGTGAAATCATCTAACGTTTCGGAACGTTGTTGGAAACGTTAATTGGCCACTGAGCAAAGAATTAAAATATTTGAGCAAAAAAATTGAAAAAAAATCTTCTCACTTAAGGAATAACTGAAGACGACTTTGTTCTTTAATTTTTGCATTTTTTTTTTGTGCTTGCTTTAAAGTTAGAAAGCCTACTGTTTTAAATTTGTTTTATTTTTATATTTTTTTTTTTCTATTTTTGATTACAATTGAAGGTCCCATTCACAAATTCTCCACTTAAATATCTTATATGAGATAAATATCTTTCTGCGAACCAAAGTGAGCTAACAGAAAATTGATAGAAATGCTTAAAACAGGTCTACGTAAATATTTCACGCCCAATGCTTTTACCAGGCGACGGAAAATCCGGCTTCAGAAGCGACATTCAACTCTAATCAAAATCCAGCTTTAATCACGAGGTTATCCTTCGTATTTTATCATATGATTAGGACATATCTTGTTTCATAATTCGCTAAGGCCAGCTAAGACACTGCAAACTTTTATTTTGACCACAATTTTTCCGGCCGGAAACCTATTTTAAAAATCTGATCAAAACACTTGTTCAATAATCCATCAACTTCAACTAAAACTTTGAAGTTTCAACTTTCAGCTTTTCTTTCAACCACAATTTTTCAAGCCGTTTTTTTTTATCTGATCCGGAATAGAATCGAACCGAATATTCGCCCTTTTGCCTAGTGCTTTCACTAGGCAGTGGAAAATCCGGTTTCAGAAGGAAATTTAACTACTATCAAAACCTAGCTTTATACACAAGCTTGTCTCACATATTTTATTCCTTATCTTATTCCACGACTCCTTAGCACCAGCTAAAACACCGCAGACTTTTATTGCAACCACAACTTTTCCGCCTGGAATTTTTTTTTTATCTGATACAAATCAAAAGCGAACCGAATATTCCCCCCTTTGCCTAATGCTTTCACCATGCGACAAAAATCCGGCTTTAGAAGCGAAAATCAACTCCTATAAAAATTTAGATTTGCATACAAGCTTCTCTCAAGTGGCATATTCCAGGATTCGGCCTTACCTTGTGCCACAATTCCTTAACGCCAGCTAAAACGCTACAGGCAGCCACGAACCAGCAGTTTCCGAGCATACCTTGGTGCACGTCCGACGCGCTTATACCTTCTACAAACAAATTTGGGTTGCTACACAGCTCCTGTAAGAAACAAAAAATGTCAAGCGCGCAAATTTGGATTGCTACACAGCTCCTGTAAGAAACAAAAAACGTCAAGCGCGCATTGATAGCGCGTCAAGCGCGCAAATTTGGATTGCTACACAGCTCCTGTAAGAAACAAAAACGTCAAGCGCGCATTGATAGCGCGTCAAGCGCGCAAATTTGGATTGCTACACAGCTCCTGTAAGAAACAAAAAACGTCAAGCGCGCATTGATAGCGCGTCAAGCGCGCAAATTTGGATTGCTACAAAGCTCCTGTAAGAAACAAAAAACGTCAAGCGCGCATTGATAGCGCGTCAAGCGCGCAAATTTGGATTGCTACACAGCTCCTGTAAGAAACAAAAAACGTCAAGCGCGCATTGATAGAAATATTTCAAGCCTGTTTAACACAAAAAAAACTGCTAATTAGCTATAAAAAACAGGGGACCAAGCCCGTATCCAGGGGGTACATGGTTCAAACCCCCTCCCCCGAAATGTTTTTTCGACTCGTAACAACATAACAAAAATGTATATATGCAGATTTTTTATGCGTTTTTTTAGTTTTTTTAACCCCGTTCCCCCCGACCATACTTATCTCTCCCTCGCGAGCAAAACTCCTGGATACACCCTTGCCGGGATAATATATAAATTGCCCCAAGGCAACAGAAAACATACTGTTCTAAAATAAAATTCGTGTTTTCGACAGCGCCCGTGATAAATTTAAAGACAAACAACCCCACCGCCTCATCCCCGCCATCTCAATTACCTCTCATTCACGAGCGAAAATCCTGGATACGGCTGGGGACAATATATAAATTGCCCCAAGACAAGTAAAAAATTACTGTTCCAAAATAAAATTGCATGTTTTTGACAGCCTCTGTGATAAATTTAATGACAAATAGCCCAACACCTCATCCCCGCCATCTTTGTTCACTTATATTTATCATGATATTTCGCAGCAGACTAATAAATTGTTGCTGAAACTCGTGAAAACAAGTTGTTTCGGATCATTTTCAATAATAATGAAAATAACCAACGACTAAAAAGCGGGGGGAGGGATGTCTAACAAAAAAAACAGCTGCAAATTAGCAGTTAAAAAACAGGGGACCAAGACCGTATCCAGGGAGATACAGGGTTTGAACCCCCTCCCCCCGAAAGGTTTGTTCGACACCTAATAACATGACAAAAATGTATATAAACAATTTCCTTATACGATTCTTTTTTTTTATAACCCCATTCCCCCGACCACAATTACCTCTCATTCACGAGCAAAAATCCTAAATACGGCTTTGCTGGGGACAATATATAAATTGCCCCAAGACAAGTAAAAAATTACTGTTCCAAAATAAAATTTCATGTTTTTGACAGCCTCTGTGATAAATTTAATGACAAATAGCCCCAACACCTCATCCCCACCATTTGTGTTCAGTTATATTTATCATGATATTTCACGGCAGGCAAATAAATTGTTGCTGAAACTCGTGAAAACAAGTTATTTTAGTTCATCCTCAGTAATAATGAAAGCAATACTGGGTTTAAACCCTCCCCCCCCCCCAAAAAAAAAAGAGGAAAAATGATATTTTTTTACTACGAACAAAAATGCATATAAATAAATTTTGATGGTTTTTATGTATCCCCCCCCCTCGAAACAAAAATCCTGGATACGCCCTTGCTAACTGCATACAATTAAACCTTACTGTTAATTCAGTAATACTACAATTAAGCTTATTGGTCCAATGGCACTAGTTTTATCCATTTATTCCTCCTTTCACTCCTTCCAATAAACCAATTTTTCTCTGTAACCAATGACTAAAAATGTGAGGGGGGGGGGGTGTATGAACTGGATAAAAGTTTTGGCATTGCTTCAGAAAGTATTTCTTATAGGTATATGAAAAAAGAAAGAGCGAACAAAAAAGCAGTTATTATGTGACAAGACGGTGATTTGCTGAAGTTGGCAGCCTTAGATGGCCACTTTTCTTCACCGTGGTTGGCAAAATTATCGAAATTAGATATTAAGAGCGACAGATAACCATGAAAGGCAAAACGTCCTCGTGCAGGGTGAGAAGTATAAAAAAGGCCTAAAAAGTAGAAACTTAACAGGAGAGAGCAAACAGTTAAGATTTGAACAGACTTGGGAGGAGGAGTATGTACAACTGTGGCAACCTTGGGTGTTTTGGGACTGCAAACATTTTTCAGCAGTAGCAGTAGTGTAGGCTTTTAGTACAAAATTGATATACAGTACCCAGAGCAAAGTAGCGAAATGTTTCTCCAAACATGACGAACATTTAATAGCGCGCCATTTGGGAAGTTTCACAAACCATCAAGCCACAGTTTCAGTTGATACTTGGGTTTCCATCGAAAAAATTGTAATTGCGCCTGTGCAAAGACGAGGTCATAAAGCTTTTGTGGTTTTAGATGGGTGTCAAAAATCTTCAATGGAAAGTATAGGACTTTTCGCTACTGTATATTAACTCTACTGTGACAGTAGCGATAAACCGTTAATAAAAGTAGTGAAAAATGAAATAAGTGAAATTAAACCATCAAGGAATAGGGGTATTTTGTAAACCTTTATGTTTTATGTAATCAAAAAAAAATTGGCACAAAGTAATAAAACTTCGGCAGAAGCAGTAGTGTCGGCTTTTAGTACAAACTTGATATACAGCAGCCATAAACCGTTACAGTAGCCGTAAACCATAAGCCATAGACCGTAAGCCATAAATCGTTACAGTAGCCGTAAACCATAAGCCATAAGCCATAAACCGTAACCCATAAACCGTACAGTAGCCATAAGCTATAAACCATACAGTAGCCATAAAACAGCACCCATAAGCCATAAACCGTAAGCCATAAACCATACAGTAGCCATAAGACATAAATCGTAAGCCATAAACCATATAGCAGCCATAAAACAGTAGTCATAAGCCATAAACCATACAATAGCCATAAAACAGTAGCCATAAGCCATAAATCGTAAGTCATAAACCATAAAGTAGCCATAAAACAATAGCCATAAGCCATAAACCGTAAGCCATAAACTATACAGTAGCCATAAGCCATAAACCGTAAGCCATAAACAATACAGTAGCCATAAGCCATAAATCGTAAGCCATAAACCATACAGTAGCCATAAGGCATAAACCGTAAGCCATATATATATATATATATATATATATATATATATATATATATATATATATATATATATATATATATATATATATATATATACGCCTTATCTTTCTTTAACCAATTAAGTATTTTTTCTTTTTTAACCAAAACCAATTAAGTATTTTTTCTTTTTTTTTTTGTATTTTAGTTGCCGCTATCCTTTCCTTCTGTTTCATTCGTCTTAATCCTTTTTTGTTCACTTTCTTTGATCCAGAGGCTACCTCAGAGAATAAGAGTGATCACTTGCAAAACATCTTGTGACTCGTAAGCTTTTTGAGTCTTTGATTGGTTCAAAATTTTACACGAACAATCCAATCAGGTTTTAGAAGATATAGCTGTAAGCCGTTTTTATATGGACCAGGCTTACGAATTTTTGCAGAATGTGCAGCTTTGGTAATTTTTTCGCAAACATTAACTGTTTAATCTAATTTTAAGTTTATTAATTAGAAAATATTTTATTGGTACCTGACACGTAGAGGGTTATCGGGTCAACATGGGATCGTTTTCGACAATAATTCCTATCATCAGAATGAAAATTTAGCCCAGAACTGAAGCACACAAAGTTCCGTGCACCTTCAAAAAGATCCCCCCCAGCCCATCTTAGGCTTTTAACGATTCTTCTTTAAATTTCACGTAGCTTTCATATGAGTTGTTTTTCTGTCTGTTTGTTTTTTTATTTGCTCCTAAAAAACAATAAATCACATGTGCTTGCACGCAAAGATAATATACAAATCAATAAGGTAGCTTTAAATTATTTGTAGCTTTCATATAGCTTGCCTTTTTTGCTACTTCGAAAAATTCCCCTAATCCCAACACTAAAAAAAAATTCCGCGTTTATTCTACTCAATGCTTCATACAAGCAAAAGATTACACATATATGAAATCTTTATACAAGGCTATATGCTACTTTCGCATTAATTGCCTTTTTATTACTTTAATGAATTCCCCATACCCCTAAAGAAGAAAAAGTCCCAGCAGTGGGAATAGTATTTCTATTATTTTGGAAAGTTTCCTCATGCAGCGTTTTCAATTCAAGATTCTAGCCATTTTTCTTAAATGAAACGCCATCTATACTTATTTCTAATAGCAAGTGTTAGGGTAAAACGTGTCCTAAGATGTGGCGGGCACTAGCCATCTACATCAGTCCCAGCAAAGTTTCCATACAAAAAAGTTCATTTACGAAGGAACTTTAAAAATCATCAATAATTTTCAAATAGCTCGCCTTTCGCTGTTTTGACAAATTACCTTTATCCTAAAAAAAATTAATAAATCATGTGTTTTTCACACCCAAAGTTAATATAAAAATAAAATAAGAAATTGTAAACACAAAGCTCCCATTTCATATTGAATTCCCCAAAACTCAAAAAAAAAAATCACGTGTTTTTCGGAGCCAAAGTTAATGTAAAAATAGAATAACAAAATTTCAGCATATAGCTGGCATTTTTCGTTCAATTTATCCGAACCATTAATTTTTTTTTTTTTTTAATCACACATTTGTCCAAGCCAAAGATCATATACAAAAGTAATAAAAAAAAAAAAAAAAAAAAAAAAAAAAAAAAAAAAAAAAAAATCACAATGTAGCAGATATTTTCAATCTAATTCCCTTTAACAAAAAAAGGAAAAAAATACATGTTTTTCCCAAAATAAATTCATATATAAAATATATCAACTAAATTTTGACATACAGCCGACCTTTTCCATTCAATTCGTCCATTTAATTCCCCCTGATAACAAAAAACGAATGAAATCACATGTTTTTTGCACCCAAAGCTTATATAAAAGTAGAATAACAAAATTTCAACGTATAGCTGGCATTTTTCATTGAATTTACCGGATCATTACCAAAAAAACAATCCCTATTTCGTACAAAAGTAAATAACAAAATTTCAAAATATAGCAGACATTTTCAATCTAATTCCACCTAACACAAAAAAGAAAAAAATTACTTGTTTTTTTCCAAACTAAATTCATATACAAAACAGTTAATTGAATTTTAACATACAGCCGGCCTTTTGCATTCAATTCGTCCATTTAATTCCCCCTGATACAAAAAAACAAAAAATCAAATGTTTTTTGCAGCCAAAGTTTATATAGAACAAGAATAACAAAATATCAACATATAGATGACATTTTTCATTCAATTTATCCGAACCATTACCAAAAAAGAAACAAATAAAATAAAAAATTCACACATTTGTCCAAGCCAAAGTTCATACACAAAAGTAAATAACAAAATTTCAAAATATAGCAGACATTTTCAATCTAATTCCACCTAACACAAAAAAGAAAAAAAGTGTTTTTTCCCAAAATAAATTCATATACAAAATAGTTAACTAAATTTTAACTTACACCCGGCCTTTTCCATTCAATTCGGCCAGGAGGCCTCCGTGTGAAAAATAGACTAGCTTCATTAGCCGGGAATAAAGGGTCTGTGAACAAAGTTCCACTTCTTTCATGATGCTTCTTTAGCTTGTAGTAATCTTGTTTCTTGAATTTTTCCAACTTTGCCCTGAAATAAGCAAATTTAGTCCCGTTAGCCCTTAAAACTACTAAAAGAAACGGTAAAAATACAGTCACATCTAACAACAAAAAAATATCAATGAATTTGTCGAAAATATATTATAGGCCATTTTATTATAAGCCATTTTCCGCTGTCCGACTACAAACTAAATGTGAGAGGCTAATCTTCTATGCTAAAAAGTATATCTAACCATACAATTTAACAAAACTTATAATATTCTGCAATCTTACAAAACATATCTTAATTGAATTTAAAATAAAACAAAAAGGGACGTAGTTCTCAAAAGGAAAATCTACGTTTTAGAAAGTAACGAGCAAAATATTTTCTTGATATGCCGGCGCAATAATCTTAGAGGAAGGGGGGAAACGAAAAATTTCGGGTTCATTCTGGATCAATTTCTGAATATAGTAAATGTTACCATGTTCAAAACTAAATCTAACCTGGCGATTCAATGTGCCTTAAAACATTTTGCGATCTTAAAAAACACGTCTTAGTGGAATCTAAGATCAAACACAAAGGAATACAATTAAAAAGTAACGACTTCGTTTTTTTTATTGTTATTGTTTCGATTGGGCAATTGGAAACAAAGAATCGCCTGTAAGATTAGGGAAACAGTACCAGGAATTGAGCGTCGAACCAGGAATCGGAATAGAACTGGGAATCAGGCGTCGCTCGGTAAAAAAAAAGGACATTTTTTAAATCTCTTTCACAAACAACACTTTTTTCATTGTAAAAAGTAAAATAATAGGGATGTTGGATAATTGAGTATTGGTGACGTCATTCGGATGAAGTTTATTTTTCCAAAATTAAATAAGACCCCAATGAAATTTTTGTAAAATTGTAACCAAGCTAAATCGTTTTGACATAGCGTTAAACGAACGATTATTCTGTTGAAAACTCAAAATATTATTCCCTAAATTTCTTAATGAAGGCTGTGGAAAAACGGCTTATGAGATAAATCTCAAAAACCTTTAAACTTCCTGATCCCAATTCAATTTTAAAGTTATTTTATGGCGGTCTTAGAATGAAATCGTTCTGCTGCTCGAAAACTCATGTGGAGAAAAGAAGACTAAAAATTCGAGCACCGCTTTATCTTAATTAAATCCAATTAAAAAGTATTCTTTACTTTAAAATATTGTATTTATATATTTGATAAAATTTAATCTTATAAATACATCAAACTTGTCTATTCAAGGAGTGTATGGGGCACATGGACCATTCTATATGGGAGCAAAAATTTCTACAAAATAATAAAAGATCTCCAAATTTAGGTTTTTCATAGAATATAATAATTTCACTCTGGTTTTACGAAAAATAAAACTATACTCAAAATGAAAATAGATACAAACACAATACAAATGATTATCAACAAGAAGCAATCAAATAATTAATACCAATACATAAAAACACTAAATAACAAAGACAAACAATGGAAACAGTAAATACCAAGAATAAAATCAAAGACAGAGAAAAGACTATCAAGAAATAAAAAAAGAAAAGGACGTTAAAACTTCAAAAGAACAGAAACCATCTAGTATATAAGGATAGCTACAGCCTTCCATTGCCACATAATTCAAAGATTTTATGAGACTTATTTGCCGCTTCTCTTAAATTGTAATATTGCTCTTTACTTTTCATAAAAGAGTTATTTTGATAATTATTTAACATTAAAAAAAAAATTCTACAGGTTTCTAATGGTTAACGTTAAAAACATCTCTTGCTTTGTAATCGTGACGTCATGACCAAAACCTGATATGACGTCATGCTGAGTATATATTCATATGCAATAAGCGGAGCGTTTTAGTTTTTCATAGGAATTCCAAAGCAAAAGGAAGTAGACATGTGAAAACTAAATGAAGAAGACCTTAGTTGTTTTTCTTTGGTAAGTAAGGTTGTTTTATTTGGTATGTAAATTTTGCTATTTCAAAGTAACTGTCTTTAGTATATTATTAACTCTTTCTCTTTTCTAGGTTCTTTCTCGAGGTACTATTGGAGGAAAAAGTAAGATATTTGGTAAAAATTTTGCTATTTCAAAGTGACTGTCATTAGTATATTATTAATTCTGTTTTCTTTTTTCTAGGTTCTTTCTCGAAGCACTATTAGAGGAAAAAGTGGGATATATGGTAAGTAAATTTCGCCATTTCAAAGTAACTGTTTTTAGTATATTATTAATTTTATTTTATTTTTTTAGGTTCTTTCTCGACGCATTATTGGGGGAAAAAGTGGGATATTTAATAAGTAAATTTTGCTAATTCAAAGTAACTGTCTTTAATATTTTATTAATTCTATATTCTTTTTTCTAGGTTCTTTCTTGAAGCACCATTGGAGGAAAAAGTGGGATATTTGGTAATTAAAATTTGCTATTTCAAAGTAACTGTCCTTAGCATATCAATTCTATTTTCTTTTTTCTAGTTTCTTTCTCGAGGTACTATTGGAGGAAAAAGTGTGATTGTAAATTACAAGTATTGTAAATGTCTTTAGTATATTATTAATTCTACTTTCTTTTTTCTAGGTTCTTTCTCGAAGCACTACTGGAGGAAAAAGTGTGATTTTTGGTAAGTAAATTTTGCTATGTCAAAGTAACTGTCTCTAATATATTATTAATTCTACTTACTTTTTTGGGTTCTTTCTCGACCCATTATTGGAGGAAAAATTGAGATATTTGGTAAATAAATTTTGCTATTTAAAAGTACCGTAACTGTCTTTAGTAATATTATTGATTCTATATTCTTTTTTCTAGGTTCTTTCTTGAAGCAACATTGGCGGAAAAAGTGGGATATTTGGTAAGTAAATTTTGCTATTTCAAAGTACCGTAACTGTCTTTAGTATATTATTAATTCTATTTTCTTTTTTCTAGGTTCTTCCTTTAAGCACTTTTGGAGGAAAAACTGGGATATTTGGTAATTAAATTTGCTAATTCAAAGTAACTGTCTTTAGTATGTTATTAATTCTATACTCTTTTTTCTAGGTTCTTTCTCGAAGCACGATTGGAGGAAAAACTGGGATATTTGGTCAGTAAATTTTGCTATTTCAAAGTAACTGTCTTTAATATATTATTAATTATATTTCTTTTTTTCTAGGTTCTTTTACGAGGCACTATTGGAGGAAAAAGTGAAATACTGGGTAAGTACGTATTGCTATTTGAAAGTAACTTTCTTTAGTATATTATTAATTCTGTTTTCTTTTTTCTAGGTTCTTTCTCGAAGCACTATTGGAGGAAAAAGTGGGATATTTCGGTAAGGAAATTTGCTATTTCAAAGTAATCTCTTTACTTTTCATCAAAAAGTTTTTTTGATAATTATTTAACATGAAAAAAAAAACTCTACAGGTTTCTAATGGTTAACGTTATAAACATCTCTTGCTTTGTAATCGTGACGTCATGATCAAAAACTGAAATGACGTCATGCTAAGTATAAATTCACATGCAATACGCGGAGCGTTTTAGTTATTCATAGGAATTCCAAAGCAAAAGGAAGTAGACATAGGAAAACTAAATGAAGAAAGCCTTATTTGTTTTTCTTTGGTACGTAAAGTTGTTTTATTTGGTAAGTAAATTTTGCTATTTCAAACTCACTGTCTTTTGTATATTATTAATTCTGTTTTCTTTTTTCTAGGTTCTTTCTCGAGATACTATTAGAGGAAAAAGTAAGATATTTGGTAAGTAAATTTCGCTATTTCAAAGTCACTGTCATTAGTATATTATTAATTCTGTTTTCTTTTTTCTAGGTTATTTCTCGAAGCACTATTAGAGGAAAAAGTGGGATATTTGGTAAGTAAATTTCGCTATTTCAAAGTAACTGTTTTTAGTATATTATTAATTTTATTTTTTTTTTTTTAGGTTCTTTCTCAACGCAATATTGGGGGGAAAAAATAGGATATTTGGTAAGTAAATTTTGCTAATTCAAAGTAACTGTCTTTAGTATATTATTAATTCTATATTCTTTTTTTTAGGTTCTTTCTTGAAGCAACATTGGCGGAAAAAGTGGGATATTTGGTAATTAAATTTTGCTATTTCAAAGTACCGTAACTGTCTTTAGTATTTTGTTAATTCTATTTTCTTTTTTTTAGATTCTTTCTCGAAGCACTATTGGAGGAAAAAGTGGGATATTTGGTAAGGAATTTTGCTATTTCAAAGTAATCTCTTTACTTTTCATCAAAAAGTTTTAGTTATTCATAGGAATTCCAAAGCAAAAGGAAGTAGACATGCGAAAACTAAATGAAGAAGACCTTAGTTGTTTTTCTTCGGTAAGTAAAGTTGTTTTATTTAAAACAAGTAAAGTAAAGTGAAAAAGTGGGATATTTGGTAAGTAAATTTCTCTATTTCAAAGTAACTGTCTTTAGTATATTATTAATTTTATTTTATTTTTTTAGGTTCTTTCTCGACGCATTATTGGGGGAAAAAGGGGGATATTTGGTAAGTAAATTTTGCTAATTCAAAGTAACTGTCTTTAGTATATTTTTAATTCTATATTCTTTTTTCGGGGTTCTTTTTTGAAGCAACATTGGAGGAAAAAGTGAGATATTAGGTAAGTAAAATTTGCTATTTCAAAGTAACTGTTTTTATCATATCAAATCTATTTTCTTTTTTCTAGTTTCTTTCTGGAGGTACTATTGGAGGAAAAAGTGTGATTACAAGTGTAAATTACAAGTATTGTAAATGTCTTTAGTATATAATTAATTCTATTTTCTTTTTTCTAGGTTCTTCCATTAAGGACTTTTGGAGGAAAAACTGGGATATTTGGTAATTAAATTTTGCTAATTCAAAGTAACTGTCTTTAGTATGTTATTAATTCTATACTCTTTTTTCTAGGTTCTTTCTCGAAGCACCATTGGAAGAAAAAGTGGGATATTTGGTCAATAAATTTTGCTATTTCAAAGTAACTGTCTTTAGTATATTATTAATTATATTTTCTTTTTTCTAGGTTATTTTACGAGGCACTATTGGAGGAAAAAGTGAGATTCTAGGTAAGTAAGTATTGCTATTTGAAAGTAACTGTCTTTACTATATTATTAATTCTGTTTTCTTTTTTCCGGGTTCTTTCTCGAAGCACTATTGGAGGAAAAAGTGGGATATTTGGTAAGGAAATTTTGCTATTTCAAAGTAATCTCTTTACTTTTCATCAAAAAGTTTTTTGATAATTATTTAACATGAAAAAAAAACTCTACAGGTTTCTAATGGTTAACGTTAAAAATATCTCTTGCTTTGTAATCGTGACGTCATGATCAAAAACTGAAATGACGTCATGCTGACGCAATACGCGGAGCGTTTTAGTTATTAATAGGAATTCCAAGCAAAAGGAAGTAGACATGCGAAAACTAAATGAAGAAGACCTTATTTGTTTTTCTTTGGTAAGTAAAGTTGTTTTATTTGGTAAGTAAATGTTGCTATTTCAAAGTAACTGTCTTTAGTATATTATTAACTCTATCTTTTTTCTAGGTTCTTTCTTGAGGTACTATTGGAGGAAAAAGTAAGATATTTGGTAAGTAAATTTTGCTATTTCAAAGTGACTGTCATTAGTATATTATTAATTCTGTTTTCTTTTTTCTAGGTTCTTTCTCGAAACACTATTAGAGGAAAAAGTGGGATATTTGGTAAGTAAATTTCGTTATTTCAAAGTAACTGTTTTTGGTATATTATTAATTTAATTTAATTTTATTAGGTTCTTTCTCAACGCATTATTGGGGGAAAAAGGGGGATATTTGGTAAGTAAATTTTGCTAATTCAAAGTAACTGTCTTTAGTATATTTTTAATTCTATATTCTTTTTTCGGGGTTCTTTTTTGAAGCAACATTGGAGGAAAAAGTGAGATATTTGGTAAGTAAAATTTGCTATTTCAAAGTAACTGTTTTTATCATATCAACTCTATTTTCTTTTTTCTAGTTTCTTTCTGGAGGTACTATTGGAGGAAAAAGAGTGATTACAAGTGTAAATTACAAGTATTGTAAATGTCTTTAGTATATAATTAATTCTATTTTCTTTTTTCTAGGTTCTTCCAGTAAGGACTTTTGGAGGAAAAACTGAGATATTTGGTAATTAAATTTTGCTAATTCAAAGTTAGTAATGTTACTAATTCTTTAGTATGTTATTAATTCTATACTCTTTCTTCTAGGTTCTTTCTCGAAGCACCATTGGAAGAAAAAGTGGGATATTTGGTCAGTAAATTTTGCTATTTCAAAGTAACTGTCTTTAGTATATAATTAATTATATTTTCTTTTTTCTAGGTTATTTTACGAGGCACTATTGGAGGAAAAACTCAGATTCTAGGTAAGTAAGTATTGCTATTTGAAAGTAACTGTCTTTACTATATTATTAATTCTGTTTTCTTTTTTCTGGGTTCTTTCTCGAAGCACTATTGGAGGAAAAAGCGGGATATTTGGTAAGGAAATTATGCTACTTCAAAGTAATCTCTTTACTTTTCATCAAAAAGTTTTTTGATAATTATTTAACATGAAAAAAAAAACTCTACAGGTTTCTAATGGTTAACGTTAAAAATATCTCTTGCTTTGTAATCGTGACGTCATGATCAAAAACTGAAATGACGTCATGCTGACCATATATTCATATGCAATACGCGGAGCGTTTTAGTTATTAATAGGAATTCCAAAGCAAAAGGAAGTAGACATGCGAAAACTAAATGAAGAAGACCTTATTTGTTTTTCTTTGGTAAGTAAAGTTGTTTTATTTGGTAAGTAAATGTTGCTATTTCAAAGTAACTGTCTTTAGTGTATTATTAACTCTATCTTTTTTCTAGGTTCTTTCTCGAGATACTATTGGAGGAAAAAGTAAGATATTTGGTAAGTAAATTTTGCTATTTCAAAGTGACTGTCATTAGTATATTATTAATTCTGTTTTCTTTTTTTCTAGGTTCTTTCTCGAAACACTATTAGAGGAAAAAGTGGGATATTTGGTAAGTAAATTTCGTTATTTCAAAGTAACTGTTTTTGGTATATTATTAATTTAATTTAATTTTATTTTTTTAGGTTCTTTCTCAACGCATTATTGGGGGAAAAAGTAGGATATTTGTTAAGTAAATTTTGCTAATTCAAAGTAACTGTCTTTAGCATATTATTAATTCTATATTCTTTTTTCTAGGTTCTTTCTTGAAGCACCATTGGAGGAAAAAGTGGGATATTTGGTAAGTAAAATTTCCTATTTCAGAGTAACTGTCTTTAGCATATCAATTCTATTTTCTTTTTTCTAGTTTCTTTCTCGAGGTACTATTGGAGGAAAAAGTGTGATTGTAAATTACAAGTATTGTGAATGTCTTTAGTATATTATTAATTCTATTTTCTTTTTTCTAGGTTCCTTCTAGACGCATTATTGGAGGAAAAATTAGGATATTTGGTAATTAAATTTTGCTAATTAAAATTTTGTTCTTTCTTGAAGCACCATTGGAGGAAAAAGTGGGATATTTGGTAAGTAAAATTTGCTTTTTCAAAGTAACTGTCTTTAGCATATATCAATTTGATTTTCTTTTTTCTAGTTTCTTTCTCGAGGTACTATTGGAGGAAAAAGTGTGATTGTAAATTACAAGTATTGTAAATGTCTTAAGTATATTATTAATTCTATTTTCTTTTTTCTAGGTTCCTTCTAGAAGCACTATTGGAGGAAAAAGTTTGATTTTTGGTAAGTAAACTTCGCTATTTCAAAGTAACTCTCTTTAATATATTATTAATACTATTTACTTTTTTAGGTTCTTTCTCGACGCATTATTGGAGGAAAAATTAGGATATTTGGTAATTAAATTTTGCTATTTCAAAGTACCGTAACTGTCTTTAGTATATTGTTAATTCTATTTTCTTTTTTTTAGATTCTTTCTCGAAGCACTATTGGAGGAAAAAGTGGGTTACTCGGTAAGTAAATTTTGCTATTTCAAAGTACCGTAACTGTCTTTAGTATATTATTAATTCTATTTTCTTTTTTCTAGGTTCTTCCTTTAAGCACTTTTGGAGGAAAAACTAATAAAATTTTGCTAATTCAAAGTAACTGTCTTTAGTATGTCATTAATTCTATACTCTTTTTTCTAGGTTCTTTCTCGAAGCACCATTGGAAGAAAAAGTGGGATATTTGGTCAGTAAATTTTGCTATTTCAAAGTAACTGTCTTTAGTATATTCTTAATTATATTTTCATTTTCTAGGTTATTTTACAGGGCACTATTGGAGGAAACAAAATGAGATTCTAAGTAAGTAAGTATTGCTATTTGAAAGTAACTGTCTTTAGTATATTATTAATTCTATTATCTTTTTTCTAGGTTCTGTTATGAGGCACTATTGGAGGAAAAAGTGAGATTCTAGGTAAATACGTATTGCTATTTGAAAGTAACTGTCTTTAGTATATTATTAATTCTATTTTCTTTTTTCTAGATTCTTTCTCGAAGCACTATTGGAGGAAAAAGTGGGATATTTGGTAAGTAAATTTCGCTATTTCGAAGTAACTGTATTTAGTATATTATTAATTTTTTTTTTTTAGGTTCTTTTTCGACGCATTATTGGGGGGAAAACTGGGATATTTGATAAGTATTTCATTCTGGGAAATTTCACTGTCTTTAGTATTTTTAATAGTATATTATTAATTCTATTTTCTTTTTTCTAGGTTCTATTGCGAGGCACTATTGGAGGAAAAAGTGAAATTCTAGGTAAGTACGTATTGCTATTTGAAAGTAACTGTCTTTAGTATATTATTAATTCTGTTTTCTTTTTTCTAGGTTCTTTCTTGAAGCACTATTGGAGGAAAAAGTGGGATATTTGGTAAGGAAATTTTACTATTTGAAAGAAATCTCTTTACTTTTCATCAAAAAGTTTTTTTGATAATTATTTAACATGAAGAAAAAACTCTACAGGTTTCTAATGGTTAACATTAAAAACATCTCTTGCTTTGTAACCGTGACGTCAAGACCAAAAATTGAATGGCGTCATGCTGAGTATATATTCATATGCAATACGCGGTGCGTTTAAGTTATTCATAGGAATTCCAAAGCAAAAGGAAGTAGACATGCGAAAACTAAATGAAGAAGACCTTAGTTGTTTTTCTTTAGTAAGTAAAGTTGTTTTATTTGGTAAGTAAATTTTGCTATTTCAAAGTAACTGTCTTTAGTATATTATTAACTCAATCTTTTTTCTAGGTTCTTTCTCGAGGTACTATTGGAGGAAAAAGTAAGATATTTGGTAAGTAAATCTTGCTATTTCAAAGTGACTGTCATTAGTATATGATTAATTCTGTTTTCTTTTTTCTAGGTTCTTTTTCGAAGCACTATTAGAGGAAAAAGTGGGATATTTGGTAAGTAAATTTCGCTATTTCAAAGTAACTGTCTTTAGTATATCATTATTTTCTTTTTTATCTTTTTTTGTTATATTTTCTTTTTTCTAGTTTCTTTCTCGAGGTACTATTGGAGGAAAAAGTGTGATTGTAAATTACAAGTGTTGTAAATGTCTTTAGTATATTATTAATTCTATTTTCTTTTGAAAACTGAGATATTTGGTAATTAAATTTTGCTAATTCAAAGTAACTGTCTTTAGTATGTTATTAATTCTACACTCTTTTTTCTAGGTTCTTTCTCGAAGCACCATTGGAAGAAAAAGTGGGATATTTGGTCAGTAAATTTTGCTATTTCAAAGTAACTGTCTTTAGTATATTATTAATTATATTTTCTTTTTTCTAGCTTCTTTCTTGAAGCACCATTGGAGGAAAAAGTGGGATATTTGGTAAGTAAATTTTGCTATTTCAAAGTACCGTAACTGTCTTTACTATACTATTAATAGAACTATTTTCATTTTTCTAGGCTCTTTCTTTAACCACTTTTGGAGAAAAAAGTGAGATATTTGGTAAGTGAATTTTGCTATTTCAAAGTACCGTATCTGTCTTTAGTATATTATTAAGTCTATTTTCTTTTTTATAGGTTCTTTCTCGAAGCACTATTGGAGGAAAACGTGACATTTTTAGTAAGTAAATTTCGCTATTTCAAAGTAACTGTCTTTAATATATTATTAATTCTATAATCTTTTTCCTAGGTTCTTTCTTGAAGCACCATTGGAGGAAAAACTGGGATATTTGGTAAGTAAATTTTGCTAATTCAAAGTAACTGTCTTTAGTATATTATTAATTCTATTTTCTTTTTTACAGGTTCTTTCTCGAAGCACTATTGGAGGAAAAAGTGGGGTTTTTGGTATGTAAATTTCGCTATTACAAAGTAACTGTCTTTAATATATTATTAATTCTATGTTCTTTTTCCTAGGTTCTTTCTTGAAGCACCAATGGAGGAAAAATTGGGATATTTGGTAAGTAAATTTTGCTATTTCAAAGTAACTGTCTTTAGTATATTAATACTTCTATATTCTTTTTTGTAGGTTCTTTCTAGGTTCTAACTGTCTTTAGCATATCAATTCTAATTTTATTTTTTCTAGGTTCTTTCTCGAGGTACTATTGGAGGAAAAAGTAAGATATTTGGTAAGTAAATTTTGCTATTTCAAAGTAACTGTCTTTAGTATATTATTACTTCTATTTTCTTTTTTAAAGTTCTTTCTCGACGCATTATTGAAGGAAAACTGGGATATTTGGTATGTAAATTTCGCTATTTCAAAGTAACTGTCTTTAATATATTATTAATTCTATGTTCTTTTTCCTAGGTTCTTTCTTGAAGCACCAATGGATGAAAAATTGGGATATTTGGTAAGTAAATTTTGCTATTTCAAAGTAACTGTCTTTAGTATATTATTACTTCTATATTCTTTTTTGTAGGTTCTTTCTAGGTTCTAACTGTCTTTAGCATATCAATTCTAATTTTATTTTTTCTAGGTTCTTTCTCGAGGTACTATTGGAGGAAAAAGTAAGATATTTGGTAAATAAATTTTGCTATTTCAAAGTAACTGTCTTTAGTATATTATTACTTCTATTTTCTTTTTTTAGGTTCTTTCTCGACGCATTATTGGAGGAAAACTGGGATATTTGGTATATAAATTTTTCTAATTCAAAGTAACTGTCTTTAGTATTCTTAATATTTGGTATGTAAATTTTGCTAATTCAAAGTAATTGTCTTTAGTATTATTAATTCTATATTTTTTTTTCTAGGTTCTTTCTTTAAGCACTTTTGGAGGAAAAAGTGGGATATTTGGCAAGTAAAATTTGCTATTTCAAAGTAACTGTCTTTAGCATATTATTATTTCTGTTTTCTTTTTTCTAGGTTCTTTCTTGACGCATTATTGGAGTAAAGTAAATTTTACTAATTCAAAGTAACTGTCTTTAGTATATTATTAATTCTATTTTCTTTTTTCTAGGTTCTTTTACGAGGCACTATTGGAGGAAAAAATGAGATTCTAGGTAAGTATGAATTGCTATTTGAAAGTAACTGTCTTTAGTATATTATTAATTCTATTTTCTTTTTTCTAGGTTCTTTCTCGAGGTACTATTGGAGGAGAAAGTAAGATATTTGGTAAGTAAATTTTGCTAATTCAAAGTAACTATCTTTAGTATATTATTAATTCTATTTCTTTTTTCTAGGTTCTTTCTTGAAGCACCATTGGTGGAAAAAGTGGGATATTTGGTAAGTAAAATTTGCTATTTCAAAGTAACTGTCTTTAGCATATCAATTCTATTTTCTTTTTTCTAGATTCTTCCTCGAGGTACTATTGGAGGAAAAAGTGTGATTGTAAATTACAAGTATTGTGAATGTCTTTAGTATATTATTAATTCTATTTTCTTTTTTCTAGGTTCCTTCTAGAAGCACTATTGGAGGAAAAAGTGTGATTTTTGGTAAGTAAATTTCACTATTACAAAGTAACTCTCTTTAATATATTATTAATTCTATTTACTTTTTTAGGTTCTTTCTCGACGCATTATTGGAGGAAAAATTAAGATATTTGGTAATTAAATTTTGCTAATTTAAATTTTGTTCTTTCTTGAAGCACCATTGGAGGAAAAAGTGGGATATTTGGTAAGTAAAATTTGCTTTTTCAAAGTAACTGTCTTTAGCATATATCAATTTGATTTTCTTTTTTCTAGTTTCTTTCTCGAGGTACTATTGGAGGAAAAAGTGTGATTGTAAATTACAAGTATTGTAAATGTCTTAAGTATATTATTAATTCTATTTTCTTTTTTCTAGGTTCCTTCTAGAAGCACTATTGGAGGAAAAAGTGTGATTTTTGGTAAGTAAATTTCGCTATTTCAAAGTAACTCTCTTTAATATATTATTAATTCTATTTACTTTTTTAGGTTCTTTCTCGATGCATTATTGGAGGAAAAATTAGGATATTTGGTAATTAAATTTTGCTATTTCAAAGTACCGTGACTGTCTTTAGTATATTATTAATTCTATTTTCTTTTTTCTAGGTTCTTCCTTTAAGCACTTTTGGAGGAAAAGCTAATACAATTTTGCTAATTCAAAGTAACTGTCTTTAGTATGTTATTAATTCTATACTCTTTTTTCTAGGTTCTTTCTCGAAGCACCATTGGAAGAAAAAGTGGGATATTTGGTCAGTAAATTTTGCTATTTCAATGTAACTGTCTTTAGTATATTATTAATTCTATTTTCTTTTTTCTAGGTTCTTTTTCGAACCACTATTGGACGAAAAAGTGGGATTTTTGGTAAGTAAATTTCGCAAATTTCAAAGTAACTGTCTTTAATATATTATTAATTCTATTTTCTTTTTTTAGGTTCTTTCTCGACGCAATATTGGAGGAAAAAACTGGGATATTTGGTAAGTAAATTTTGCTAATTCAATGTAACTGCCTTTAGTATGTTATTAATTCTACACCCTTTTTCTAGGTTCTTTCTGGAAACACCATTGGAGGAAAAGTGGGATATTTGGTCAGTAAATTTTTCTATTTCAAAGTACCGGAAAAAGTGGGATATTTGGCAAGTAAAATTTGCTATTTCAAAGTAACTGTCTTTAGCATATTATTATTTCTGTTTTCTTTTTTCTAGGTTCTTTCTTGACGCATTATTGGAGTAAAGTAAATTTTACTAATTCAAAGTAACTGTCTTTGTATATTATTAATTCTATTTTGTTTTTTCTAGGTTCTTTCTCGACGCATTATTGGAGTAAAGTAAATTTTACTAATTCAAAGTAACTGTCTTTAGTATATTATTAATTCTATTTTCTTTTTTCTAGGTTCTTTTACGAGGCACTATTGGAGGAAAAAATGAGATTCTAGGTAAGCATGTATTGCTATTTGAAAGTAACTGTCTTTAGTATATTATTAATTCTATTTTCTTTTTTTAGGTTCTTTCTCGAGGTACTATTGGAGGAGAAAGTAAGATATTTGGTGAGTAAATTTTGCTATTAAAAAGTAAATGTCATTAGTATATTATTAATTCTGTTTTCTCTTTTCTAAGTTCTTTCTAGAAGCACTATTGGAGGGAAAAGTGGGATATTTGGTAAGTAAATTTCGCTATATCAAAGTAACTGTCTTTAGTATATTATTAATTTTATTCTCTTTTTTTAGGTTTTTCTCGACGCATTATTGGAGGAAAAACTGAGATATTTGGTAAGTAAATTTTACTAATTCAAAGAAACTGTCTTTAACATATTATTAATTCTATATTCTTTTTTCTAGGTTCCTTCTTGAAGAATCATTGGAGGAAAAAGTGGGATATTTGGTCAGTAAATTTTGCTATTTCAAAGTAACTGTCTTTTGTATATTATTAATTATATTTTCTTTTTTCTAGGTTATTTTACGAGGCACTATTGGAGGAAAAAGTGAGATTCTAGGTAAGTAAGTATTGCTATTTGAAAGTAACTGTCTTTACTAAATTATTAATTCTGTTTTCTTTTTTCTGGGTTCTTTCTCAAAGCACTATTGGAGGAAAAAGTGGGATATTTGGTAAGGAAATTTTGCTATTTCAAAGTAATCTCTTTACTTTTCATCAAAAAGTTTTTTGATAATTATTTAACATGAAAAAAAAAAACTCTACAGGTTTCTAATGGTTAACGTTAAAAATATCTCTTGCTTTGTAATCGTGACGTCATGATCAAAAACTGAAATGACGTCATGCTGACCATATATTCATACGCAACACGCGGAGCGTTTTATTTATTCATAGGAATTCCAAAGCAAAAGGAAGTAGACATGCGAAAACTAAATGAAGAAGACCTTATTTGTTTTTCTTTGGTAAGTAAAGTTGTTTTATTTGGTAAGTAAATGTTGCTATTTCAAAGTAACTGTCTTTAGTATATTATTAACTCTATCTTTTTTCTAGGTTCTTTCTCGAGGTACTATTGGAGAAAAAGGTAAGATAATTGGTAAGTAAATTTTGCTATTTCAAAGTGACTGTCATTAGTATATTATTAATTCTGTTTTCTTTTTTCTAGGTTCTTTCTCGAAGCACTATTAGAGGAAAAAGTGGGATATTTGGTAAGTAAATTTCGCTATTTCAAAGTAACTGTCTTTAGTATATTATTTTTTTTTTTTTTTTTTTTAGGTTCTTTTTCGACGCATTATTGGGGGAAAAAGTAGGATATTTGGTAAGTAAATTTTGCTAATTCAAAGTAACTGTCTTTAGTATATTATTAATTCTATATTCTTTTTTCTAGGTTCTTTCTTGAAGCACCATTGGAGGAAAAAGTGGGATATTTGGTAAGTAAAATTTGCTATTTCAAAGTAACTGTCTTTAGCATATCAATTCTATTTTCTTTTTTCTAGTTTCTTTCTCGAGGTACTATTGGAGGAAAAAGTGTGATTGTAAATTACAAGTATTGTAAATGTCTTTAGTATATTACTAATTCTATTTTCTTTTTTCTAGGTTCTTTCTCGAAGCACTATTGGAGGAAAAAGTGGGATATTTTGGTAAGTAAATTTCGCTATTTCAAAGTAGCTGTCTTTAGTATATTATTAATTTTTTTTTTTTTAGGTTCTTTTTCGACGCATTATTGGGGGGAAAAGTGAGATATTTGGTAAGTAAATTTTGCTAATTCAAAGTAACTGTCTTTAGTATATTATTAATTCTATATTCTTTTTTCTAGGTTCTTTGTTGAAGCACCATTGGAGGAAAAAGTGAGATTTTTGGTAAGTAAATTTCGCTATTTCAAAGTAACTGTCTTTAATATATTATTAATTCTATTTTCTTTTCTTAGGTTCTTTCTCGACGGATTATTGGAGTAAAAACTGCGATATTTGGTAAGTAAATTTTGCTATTTCAAAGTACCGTAACTGTCTTAAGTCTATTATTAATTCTATATTCTTTTTTCTAGGTTCTTTCTTGAAGCACTATTGGAGGAAAAAGTGGGATATTTGGTAAGTAAATTTTGCTATTTCAAAGTACCGTAACTGTCGTTAGTATATTATTAATTCTATTTTCTTTTTTCTAGGTTCTTTCTTTAAACACTTTTAGAGGAAAAACTAGGATATTTGGTAATTAAATTTTGCTATTACAAAGTAACTGTCTTTAGTATGTTATTAATTCTATACCCTTTTTTCTAGGTTCTGTCTCGAAGCACGATTGGAGGAAAAAGTGGGATAATTGGTCAGTAAATTTTGCTATTTCAAAGTAAATGTCTTTAGTATATTATTAATTATATTTTCTTTTTTCTAGGTTATTTTACGAGGCACTATTGGAGGAAAAAGTGAGATTCTAGGTAAGTAAGTATTGCTATTTGAAAGTAACTGTCTTTAGTATATTATTAATTCTATTTCTTTTTTCTAGGTTCTATTGCGAGGCACTATTGGAGGAAAAAGTGAAATTCTAGGTAAGTACGTATTGCTATTTGAAAGTAACTGTCTTTAGTATATTATTAATTCTGTTTTCTTTTTTCTAGGTTCTTTCTCGAAGCACTATTGGAGGAAAAAGTGGGATATTTGGTAAAGAAATTTTACTATTTGAAAGTAATCTCTTTACTTTTCATCAAAAGGTTTTTTGATAATTATTTAACATGAAAAAAAAACTCTACAGGTTTCTAATGGTTAACGTTAAAAATATCTCTTGCTTTGTAATCGTGACGTCATAATCAAAAACTGAAATGACGTCATGCTGAGTATATATTCATATGCAATACGCGGAGCGTTTTAGTTGTTCATAGGAATTCCAAAGCAAAAGGAAGTAGACATGCGATAACTAAATGAAGAAGACCTTAGTTGTTTTTCTTTGGTCAGTAAAGTTGTTTAATTTGGTAAGTAAATTTTGCTATTTCAAAGTAACTGTCTTTAGTATATTATTAACTCAATCTTTTTTCTAGGTTCTTTCTCGAGGTACTATTGGAGGAAAAAGTAAGATATTTGGTAAGTATATTTTGCTATTTCAAAGTGACTGTCATTAGTATATTATTAATTCTGTTTTCTTTTTTCTTGGTTCTTTTTCGAAGCACTATTAGAGGAAAAAGTGGGATATTTGGTAAGTAAATTTCGCTATTTCAAAGTAACTGTCTTTAGTATATTATTATTTTCTTTTTTATCTGCTTTATTATATTTTCTTTTTTCTAGTTTCTTTCTCGAGGTACTATTGGAGGAAAAAGTGTGATTGTAAATTACAAGTGTTGTAAATGTCTTTAGTATATTATTAATTCTATTTTCTTTTGAAAACTGAGATATTTGGTAATTAAATTTTGCTAATTCAAAGTAACTGTCTTTAGTATGTTATTAATTCTACACTCTTTTTTCTAGGTTCTTTCTCGAAGCACCATTGGAAGAAAAATTGGGATATTTGGTCAGTAAATTTTGCTAATTCAAAGTAACTGTCTTTAGTATATTATTAATTATATTTTCTTTTTTCTAGGCTATTTTACGAGGCACTATTAGACGAAAAAGTGAGATTCTAGGTAAGTAAGTATTGCTATTTGAAAGTAAATGTCTTTAGTATATTATTAATTCTATTTTATTTTTTTTTAGTTCTTTCTCGACGAATTATTGGAGAAAAAGTGGGATATTTGGTAAGTAAATTTTGCTAATTCAAAGTAACTGTCTTTAGTATATTATTATATATATATATATATATATATATATATATATATATATATATATATATATATATATATATATATATATATATATATAAAAATAAGTTGTCTGTCTGTGGATCTGTGGATCAGGTGACGTCATGTTTCTGTGTCGGCTGACGTCATGAAATTAGTTGTCAGGTGACGTCATGTTTCTGTGTCGGCTGACGTCATTAAATTAGTTGTCGTCATTTTTGCTTTGACGGTGACGTCATTCAAGTTATATAAGACATATGTTCACGTAGAAATCTATTAATGTTTAAGTTTACAATGACTGATGAAGATGCTCAAAGAGTCTATGCCAAAAAACTTGCTGCTGATAGTTCCTCGGCACGCTTTCTTTTCTGACTTTCTCTATTGGATTCCTATTGGAGGAAAAAGTGGGATATTTGGTCAGTAAATTGTGCTATTTCAAAGTAACTGTCTTTAGTATATTATTAATTATATTTTCTTTTTTCTAGCTTCTTTTACGAGGCACTATTGGAGGAAGAAGTGACATTCTATGTAAGTGCGTATTGCTATTTGAAAGTAACTGTCTTTAGTATATTATTAAATCAATTTTCTTTTTTCTAGGTTCTTTCTCGAAGCACTATTGCAGGAAAACTGGGATATTTGGTAAGTAAATTTCCCTATTTCAAAGTAACTGTCTTTAGTATATTATTAATTTTATTTTCTTTTTTTAGGTTCTTTCTCGACGCATTATTGCAGGAAAAAGTGGGATATTTGGTAAGTAAATTTTGCTAATTCAAAGTAATTGTATTTAGTATATTATTAATTCTATATTCTTTTTCTAAGTTCTTTCTTGAAGCACCATTGGAGGAGTAAGTGGGATATTTGGTAAGTAAATTTTGCTATTTCAAAGTACCGTAACTGTCTTCACTATATTATTAATTCCATTTTCTTTTTTCTAGGTTCTTTCTTTAAGCACTTTTGGAGGAAAAAGTGGGATATTTGGTAAGTAAATTTTGCTATTGCAATGTAACCGTCTTTAGTATATTCTTAATTCTATTTTCTTTTTTCAAAGTTCTTTCTTGAAGCACTTTTGGAGGAAAAATTTGGATACTTGGTAAGTAAATTTTGCTATTTCAATGTAACTGTCTTTAGTATATTATTAATTCTATTTTCTTTTTTCTAGGTTCTTTACGAGGCATTATTGGAGTAAAAAGTAAGATTCTAGGTAAGTAAGTATTGCCATTTGAAAGTAACTGTCTTTAGCATATTAACTATTAATTTTGATATTAATTCTTAATATTAATTCATATTAACTTTGCTAACTGTCTTTAGTATATTATTAATTATATTAAAACTGGGATATTTAGTAAATAAATCTTGCTAATTCAAAGTAATTGTCTTTAGTATATTATTAATTCTATATTCTTTTTTCTAGGTTCCTTCTTGAAGCACCATTGGAGGAAAAAGTGGGATATTTGGTAAGTAAATTTTGCTATTTCAATGTAACTGTCTTTTGTATCTTATTAATTCTATTTTCTTTTTTCTAGGTTCTTTCTCAAAGCACTATTGGAACAAAAGTGGTATTTTTGGTACGTAGATTTCGCTATTTCAAAGAAACTGTCTTTAGTATACTATTAATTTTATTCTCTTTTTTTAGGTGCTTTCTCGGCGCATTATAGGAGGAAAAACTGGGATTTTTGGTAAATAAAGTTTGCTAATTAAAAGTAATTGTCTTTAGTATATTATTAATTCTATATTCTTTTTTCTAGGTTCTTTCTTGAAGCACTATTGGACGAAAAAGTGGGATTTTTGGTAAGTAAATTTCGCTATTTCAAAGTAACTGTCTTTAGTATATAATTAATTTTATTTTATTTTTTTAGGTTCCTTCTCGACACATTATTGGAGGAAAAAGTGGGATACTTGGTAAGTAAATTTCGCTATTTCAAAGTAACTGTCTTTAGTATATTATTAATTTTATTTTCTTTTTTAAGTTCTTTCTCGACGCATTATCGGAGGGAAAAGTGGGATATTTGGAAAGTAAATTTTGCTATATCAAAGTACCGTAACTGTCTTTAGTATACTATCAATTCTATTTTCTTTTTTCTAGGTTTTTTCTTTAAGCACTTTTGGAGGAAAAAGTGGGATATTTGGAAAGTAAATTTTGCTATTTCAACGTAACTGTTTTTAGTATATTATTAAAAAAAAACTGGGAATTATTAAAAAAACTGGAAACACTGGGAGGAAAAACTGGGATATTTGGTAAATAAATTTTGGTAATTCAAATTAATTGTCTTTAGTATATTATTAATTCTACTTTCTTTTTTCTAGGCTCTTTCTTTAAGCACTTTTGAAGGAAAAAATGAGATATTTGGTAAGTACATTTTGCTATTTCAGTGTAACTGTCTTTAGCATATTAATTCTATTTTCTTTTTTCTAGGTTCTTTCTCGAGGTACTATTGGAGGAAAAAGTAAGATATTTGGTAAGTAAATTTTGCAATTTAAAAGTAACTGTCTTAAGTATATTATCAATTCTATTTACTTTTGTCTAGGTTTTTCGTTAAGCACTTTTGGAGGAAAATGTGGAATATTTGTTAAGTAAATTTTGCTATTTCAATGTAAATGTCTTTAGTATATTATTAATTCTATTTTCTTTTTTCTAGGTTCTTTCTCGAAGCACTATTGGAGGAAAAAATGAGATTCTAGGTAAGTAAGTATTGCTATTTGAGAGTCACTGTCTTTAGTATATTATTAATTCTACTTTCTTTTTCTAATTTCTTTCTCAAAGCACTATAGGAGGAAAAAGTGGGATATTTGGTAAGTAAATTTCGCCATTTCAAAGTAACTGTCATTAGTATATTATTAATTTTATTCTCTTTTTTTAGGTTCTTTCTCGACATATTATTGGAGGAAAAAGTGGGATATTTGGTAAGTAAATTTTGCAAATTCAAAGTAACTGTCTTTAGTATATTGTTAATTCTATTTTCTTTTTTCTAGGTTCTTTCTCGAAGCACTACTGGAGGAAAAAGTGGGATGTTTGGTAAGTACATTACGCTATTTCAAAGTAACTGTCTTTAGTATATTATTAGTTTTATTTTCTTTTTTTTAAGTTCTTTCTCGACGCTTTATTGGAGGAAAAAGTGGGATATTTGGTAAGTAAATTTTGCTAATTCAAAGTAACTGTCTTTAGTCTATTACTAATTCTATATTCTTTTTTCTAGGTTCTTTCTTGAAGCACCATTGGAGGAAAACGTGGGATTTTTGGTAAGTAAATTTCGCTATTTCAAAGTAACTATCTTTGATATATTATTAATTCTATTTTCTTTTTTTACGCTTTTTCTCGACGCATTATTGGAGGAAAAACTGGAATATTGGGTAATTAAATTTTCCTAATTCATAGTACCGTAACTGTCTTTAGTATATTATAAATTCTATTTTCTTTTTTCTAGGTTCTTTGTCAAAGCAGTATTGGAGGAAAAAGTAGGATTTTTGGTAAGTAAACTTCGCTATTTCAAAGTAACTGTCTTTAGTATATTATTAATTGTATTCTCTTTTTTTAGGTTCTTTCTCGACGCATTATTGGAGGAAAAACTGGGATATTTGGTAAGTTTATTTTGCTAATTCAAAGTAACTGTCTTTAGTATATTATTAATTCTATATTCTTTTTTCTAGGCTCTTTCATGAAGCAGCATTGGCGGAAAAAGTGGGATATTTGGTAAGTAAATTTCGCTATTTCAAAGTAACTGTCTGGAATACTATTAATTTTATTTTCTTTTTTTAGGTTCCTTCTCGACACATTATTGGAGGAAAAAGTGGGATATTTGGTAAGTAAATTTTGCTAACTCAAAGTACCTGTCTTCAGTATATTATTAATTCTATGTTCTTTTTCTCTAGGTTCTTTCTTGAAGCACCATTTGAGGAAAAAGTGGGATATTTGGTAAGTAAATTTTGCTATTTCAAAGTACCGTAACTGTCTTTAGTATATTATTAATTCTATTTTCCTTTTTCTAGGTTCTTTCTTTAAACACTTTTGGAGGAAAAAGTAGGATATTTGGTAAGTAAACTTTACTATTTCAATGTAACTGTCTTTAGTATATTATTAATTCTATATTTCTTTTCTAGGTTCTTTTTCAAAGCACTATTGGAGGAAAAAGTGGGATTTTTGGTAAGTGAATTTCGCTATTTCAAAGTAACTGTCTTTAGTATATTATTAATTTTATTCTCTTTTTTTTAGGTTCTTTCTCTACGCATTATTGGAGGAAAAACTGGGATATTTGGTAAGAAAATTTCGATAATTCAAAGTAACTGACTTTAGTATATTATTAATTCTATATTCTTTTTTCTAGGTTCTTTCTTGAAGAACCATTGGAGGAAAAATTGGGATATTTGGTAAGTAAATTTTGCTATTTCAAAGTAACTGTCTTTAGTATATTATTAATTCTATTATCTTTTTTCTAGGTTCTTTCTCAAGGTACTATTGGAAGAAAAAGTAAGATATTTGGTGAGTAAATTTTGCTATTCAAAAGTGACTGTCTGAAGTATATTATCAATTTTATTTTATTTTTTCTATGTTCTTTCTTTAAGCACTTTTGGAGGAAAAAGTGGGATATTTGGTAAGTAAATTTTGCTATTTCAATGTAACTGTCTTTAGTATATTATTAATTCTATTTTCTTTTTTCTAGGTTCTTTTTCGAACCACTATTGGAGGAAAAAGTGGGATTTTTGGTAAGTAAATTTCGCAAATTTCAAAGTAACTGTCTTTAATATATTATTAATTCTATTTTCTTTTTTTAGGTTCTTTCTCAACGCAATATTGGAGGAAGAAACTGGGATATTTGGTAAGTAAATTTTGCTAATTCAATGTAACTGCCTTTAGTATGTTATTAATTCTACACCCTTTTTCTAGGTTCTTTCTGGAAACACCATTGGAGGAAAAGTGGGATATTTGGTCAGTAAATTTTTCTATTTCAAAGTACTGTAACTGTCTTTAGTATATTATTAATTCCATTTTCTTTTTTCTAGGTTCTTTCACGAGGCACTATTGGAGGAAAAAGTGAGATTCTAGGTAAGTACGTATTACTATTTGAAAGTAACTGTCTAGTATATTATTAATTCTACTTTCTTTTTTCTAGGTTCTTTCTCGAAGCACTATTGGAGCAAAAAGTGGGATATTTGGTAAGTAAATTTCGCCATTTCAAAGTAACTGTCTTTAGTATATTATTAATTTTATTTTATTTTTTTAGGTTCTTTCTCGACGCGTTATTGGAGGAAAAAGTGGGATATTTGGTAAGTAAATTTTGCTCATTCAAAGTAACTGTCTTTAGTATATTATTAATTCTATATTCTTTTTTCTAGGTTCTTTCTTGAAGCAAAATTGGAGGAAAAAGTGTGATATTTGGTAAGTAAATTTTGCTATTACAAAGTACTGTAACTGTCTTTAGTATATTATTAATTCAATTTTCTTTTTCTAGGTTCTTTCTTTAAGCACTATTGGAGGAAAAAGTGGTATTTTTGGTAAGTAAATTTCGCTATTTCAAAGTAACTGTCTTTAGTATATTATTAATTTTATTCTCTTTTTTTAGGTTCTTTCTCGACGCATTATTGGAGGAAAAACTGCGATATTTGCTAATTAAACTTTCCTAATTCAAAGTACCGTATCTGTCTTTAGTATATTATTAGTTCTATTTTCTTTTTTCTAGGTTCTTTCTTGAAGCACCATTGGAGGAAAAAGTGGGATATTTAGTAAGTAAATTTTGCTATTTCAAAGTACCATAACTGTCTTTAGTATATTATTAATTCTATTTTCTTTTTTCTAGGTTCTTTAAACACTTTTGGAGGAAAAAGTGGGATATTTGGTAAGTAAACTTTGCTATTTCAATGTAACTGTCTTTAGTATATTATTGATTCTATTTTTTTTTTTCTAGGTTCTTTTTCAAAGCACTATTGGAGGAAAAAGCGGCATTTTTGGTAAGTAAATTTCGCTATTTCAAAGTAACTGTCTTTAGTATATTATTAATTTTATTCTCTTTTTTTAGGTTCTTTCTCGACGCATTATTGGAGGAAAAACTGCGATATTTGCTAATTAAATTTTCCTAATTCAAAGTACCGTATCTGTCTTTAGTATATTATTAGTTCTATTTTCTTTTTTCTAGGTTCTTTCTTGAAGCACCATTGGAGGAAAAAGTGGGATATTTAGTAAGTAAATTTTGCTATTTCAAAGTACCATAACTGTCTTTAGTATATTATTAATTCTATTTTCTTTTTTCTAGGTTCTTTAAACACTTTTGGAGGAAAAAGTGGGATATTTGGTAAGTAAACTTTGCTATTTCAATGTAACTGTCTTTAGTATATTATTGATTCTATTTTTTTTTTTTCTAGGTTCTTTTTCAAAGCACTATTGGAGGAAAAAGCGGCATTTTTGGTAAGTAAATTTCGCTATTTCAGAGTAACTATCTTTAGTATATTATTAATTTTATTCTCTTTTTTTAGGTTCTTTCTCGACGCATTATTGGAGGAAAAACTGGGATATTTGGTAAGAAAATTTTGCTAATTCAAAGTAACTGTCTTTAGTATATTATTATTTCTATATTCTTTTTTCTAGGTTCTTTTTTGAAGAACCATTGGAGGAAAAAGTGGGATATTTGGTAAGTAAATTTTGCTATTTCAAAGTAACTGTCTTTAGTATATTATTAATTCTATTTTCTTTTTTCTAGGTTCTTTCTTTAAGCACTTTTGGAGGAAATTGTAGGATATTTGGTAAGTAAATTTTGCTATTTCAAAGTAACTGTCTTTAGCATATTAATTTTATTTTCTTTTTTCTAGGTTCTCTCTCGAGGTACTATTGGAGGAAAAAGTAAGATATTTGGTAAGTAAATTTTGCTATTCAAAAGTAACTTTCTTAAGTATATTATCAATTTTATTTTCTTTTTTCTATGTTCTTTCTTTAAGCACTTTTGGGGGAAAAAGTGGGATATTTGGTAAGTAAATTTTGCTATTTCCAAGCAACTTTCTTTAGTATATTACTAATTCTATTTTCTTTTTTCTAGGTTCTTTCTTGAGGCACTATTGGAGGAAAAAGTAAGATATTTGGCAAGTAAATTTTAGTATAGTCTTTAGTATATTACTAATCATATTTTCTTTTTTCTAGGTTTTTTTAGGAGGCACCATTGGAAGAAAAGTGAGTTCTCAGGTAATTTAATTTCTGATGGTTTTTAAATAATAAAGGGAAATTTGCCTCTCTCTCTCCATGAAAAATTTCAGTACTTGTGTGTTATATGCCAGTCACTCAAGTTTACAATGTTTAAAAGTTGAGAACAAACCAATTTCTTTGTTAGTTTCTTTGTTTCTTAAAAACAAATTTGGGCTATATATTTGCATATTAGGGGGGGGGGGTAAAGTATAGCAGGTCTGCATGCAAAATGTGTTAGGTACAATTATTCTACATATTATGAACTAAGAATTGTTTTCTGAATTCAAACTGTCCAAATACTTTATCCCCCTCCCCCTATGTGTAAATATATAGCCCAAATTATGCATTTCTCATCCATTCTGTCACTTGTCTTTGTCCTGTCTCCTGCTAAGCTACAAGAAACTAACAAAGAAACCAGTTTGTTCTCAAGTTTTACACAGTGTAAACTTGAGTGAGTGGCATATAATACATAAGTACCAAAATTCCTTCCCCCAACAGAAAAAAAACTCAAATAAAATTCCCAAATTTGGATAGCCTTATTTTCCACAGGGGTGAGGAATATTTACTGGAGGGGGAGGGGTATTTTCTGGGGGCGTAAATGCCTGGGGGGAGACATTGGCAACTGTATTATTTTTATAATACCAATAGCATTGAAGTGTACAACTCCATCAATAAAGTAACAGCAGTAAGCTATATACAGTATACTTCTGACTTTGAATACTATACTCCACTAGTAGGTTGATACGTGTATGTTTTGTAATGTTATATCTAATAAATTTTGTACAAATTGTGGTGTTCTACAAGGTTCTGTTTTGGGTCTTTGCAAAGATTAGCTGTTTGTCAGTGAATGTTTTAAAAACTCATTTTATGTTGTTTAGTCAGAAAGAAAGTCCAGTTGATTTTAGTGGGAATTCTTTAATCTAAGTCAGAAAGCACATAGTGATCAGGTGGCAGCTAAGGTATCTAGAGGACTTGGTGTCTGAGAAATCAGTTACCTTATTCTGCTCTTTTAACTCTTTATCATTCTATTGTTATACCTTATATTTCTTATGGTTGTATGATATGGACTAGTGGATTTTATACAAATTTTAAACATGTTCACTGCTCAGGTTTTACAAAATAAAGTCATTAGACTATTAGGAAATTGTCTGAGGTGAAAATGATACAGTTAATTGTTATAGGAAACTCATGATTCTTAATGTTAGCCAACTTCATGATTATCAACATGCTATTGTTGTATTGTTGGCTTGATTTTACATTATATTTACATATTTAAAGTGTTGTCTCAAGATATGTATTTTGTATCCTAAAAACTTTATTTTTCCTTTTTACCCAGTACTGCCATCCCTCAGTCGAAAAATACCCACCCCCCCTCTTCAAAATGTATTGCTGGATTTGCCTATGCTTATTATAAAGCAAGAATTGATAAGGGTGTAAACCTAGAATTGAGGCTATTGAAAAAGAAACATGATAAGAAAACAATTCTGGCATAGTATAAAGATAAATTGTAGATACTCCCATTATAGCTTACCCCACCCCACCCCCACCCCCCCTATCTAGAGGGCAAATATATAGCCTAGCCCAAACTATAGGCCAGTACATTTTTTGCAAGTCATATAATTGACTAACCAATAAAGTGAAAATACCACTTGATGCTTTTTTTATGTTCTTTACAAATATTATAATCACTTCTAGGCCAACTACAAACTTTTGAGCTCTTATTGGTATGAGTTATTGGTTGTTTTCAAAAAAAAAATAATACTATGTTTTCTCAGTGCTGTTTTCTTGGTTGTTTTCAACAAAATAATACAACATTTTCTCAGTGCAAAAATTATTTATATTAAGGTTAATTTAACTTAGTTTTGGTTAATTTAGCTTAGGTAAAAAGTGCTTAAATTGGAATGTGTGGTAGAAGCAATTATTATATTTGTAAAAAACATAAAAAAAAGGCAATGAGTGGTATGTTTACTTTATTGGTAAGTCAATTATATGAACTACATTAAAATTATAGCATAGGCCTATATTTCCTATGTATTTTCCCATGAATTATTGATTACTCAAAATGTTACAGAAGCACATTTGGTAAAATTCTAGTTTAGTGACTTCTTGCTATCTTGGAAATGAAACTTTTGGGGATGGGTCTACAGGCTAAAGCATATTCTGGGATGGTATTTTCAAGTACCTACCTTTACTCCTTCTCCCCCTAGAGGGCCCTAAAATTTGCCTAAATGACAGATGTATACCTATTGAAATTTTGACAAAACAACACTTTACCTGCATTTTCAGTTACCAGTTGCTTTTTCTCTGCCTTTAGTTCTTAAAATGCAATTCCTGTCATTTGAGTGGAATTCTGTGCCATGTCAATGTTTTTTTTTCAAAATTTGGGAAATATATTTGTATATCTTTAAAACCTTGTGAATTGGGATTGAGCAAAGTTGTGAAGCTGAAAACAATTTTGTTGTACTTTGTTCAAGCAGAGAATCTATTTTGCAAGGTTTCACTTTTATAACACACTTATTTTTAAAGGTCAGGACCCTCTAGAAGGGTGGGGAGTGGAGGTAAGTACTTTGAAATGCCTTCCTATGACATACTTTAGCATTTAAACCCATCCCTGAAAAGTTTCATTTTCCTAAGCTAACCCCTTTTCTGAGATAGCCAAAAGTCACTAAACTAGACTTTTACTGCAAATTCAAAATGTGTTCCATGTATATTATGACATAAGTATAGTTTTCCTCTAAAGAGACCCAATTTCTAGGCTTATACTAATTGTGTGTAGCCTATATCTGGGACCATTAGTGGGAGTGGGGTACAGTGCCAGAAAACAACCATTATAATTAGAAATAACTTTCCATTTAACCAGTTAAAATTGCTGAATGTAATAAAAAAAAATACCAGGTTCTGTGAACCTAGACTAGCCTGTTTATCCTCTCTATGTAGGATGGGCAATCATCAAGCCTGCCAAACAGTTGTGTCAAAAATAATTTTAGAGCTTTACATAGTTTTTTTTTTCCTGGTTTCTTCTTAATCTTGAGTATTTACGTAAAGTTTGGATTGCTTCAAATTCATCATAAACATCCGTCAATTTGTTAAAATTTCAAATTCTACGCGTCACTTGAGTTTTGCATACTGCCATCTATAAGATGTTAGAAGCTGCAGACTGAGAGGATACAAGGGCTTTAAAACTTCGAGGTTAAACTTGATTAAAATAAAGTTAAAAGTGTTTTATACTATGCAGTCACAGCTATTCTGGTCATTTATCTCTCTTATTGTTGCTACTTCTTGTAGCTTCTATCATTTAGTAGAGTCAGTGCTTGAATTGAAACACACTTTACGAAAAGTGTGGTTCAATCCCGCTTTCGAGGGCTATAATGAAAGAAAGGTTGAGATGGCTAGGCCACGTTCTACGGATGAAGGATGACAGATTACCGAAGATTGTCCTTTTTGGCCAACCATCTGGGGCTACACGGAAAGCAGGTCATCCTTGTTTGGGTTGGGAGGATGTCATAAATAAAGATTTAAAGAAAATGGGAGATTTCTGGGAGGGTGTAAAGAGGGAGGCTTTAAATAGATTGGGTTGGAGGAGGAGCTTGCGTAGCTGTGTTGGGCTCAGGCGGCTTCGTGCTGCAATGAGTTATTATTATTATTAGTAGTAGTAGTAGTAGTAGTAGTGCCTGGTCTCTTGAGGAAGTTGGAAAATTCGCTGACGGAGTTCGGAATTCTTAACAAAGATGGACTAGGTAACTAGGTCTTCAATAGCTTCTAGGTGGTCTTGGGTATTAAAACTGAACTCCGTTTAGGTTCCTGAAGATTTTAGCTGAAAATCCAAAAAATTATTTACTGTTAAAAAAGCCAGCTTTCGACGTTTAGACTTTATCAGAAATATGGTTGACTTGACTGTTATGGATCAATTTATTGAACAATTAAATTCACAAAAAAGTTTCGTTAAAAATAAATCAGCTATAATGAGGCAATCTGGCTTTGCTAAAAATTAACGCACTTAACTCGCAAAATAAGCATCATAAATAAATTATTAACTTCTATATTGCTTTATGTAGTTTCTAGACCAAAACGGAAATCCTAATTATAGTAAAGAAATTTAAACTTAGATCCTGCTTAGGACATACTTATGTTGGACAATTCAATTATAATAAACACTAGACTGTTTCCTCAAAACCAAACTAACAATTTAGAGGACTTAGTTTTGAAATTTAGAGAGGAAAAAATTTAAGTAACATTGACCACTAGGAACTTTAAATTAAAAATAAGATGCAAGTTGTAAGGAGATTTGATTCACAGATCAGCAGAACTGAAAAATTACAGTGACCACTGTTTAATGGTTGTTTTAGAATATATGAGCCATAAAGTACCATAGTATAGGTACTTTATCAAAAATTTGTGGAAAGAAATAGCGAAATATCATTTGCTAACTTGACTGTAATCAAGTCCTCTAGTGTAATTCAGTGTCTAAATGTACTCAAAATGTGTTTTGCTCGGCCTAGTTTATTAAACAGCTTGTGTGCAAAATTTTAACATTTTAGTCAGGGAGTCAGTATCCTTACCAACGTTTGGATTTGCAAAATAAAGTTTTCTGTAGTTTTCGGAATCAAAAATGAATACAAATTAATTATTTAACATCTGAGGTGCAATCGATGTTGCTTTCGGCTATTGTGCTTACCAATTACTTTCCTGAGATGGGTCTTTCTTCCAGCTATTGTCCTTACCAGTTCTGTGCTGCAAAGAATATTTCTCCTAGCTTATATCAGTTACTCTGCTGCAATGGATGTTTACTCCAGCTATTGCGCTTACTAGCTACTATGCTGCAATGAATACTACTTCAAGATATTGTGCTTACCAGCTACTGTGCTGCAGTGGAAGTTTCTTCCATCTAAAGTATTTACCAGTTACTGAGCTGCAAGGGACATTTGTTCCAGCTATTGTGCTTATTAATTACTGTGATACAATCAATATTGCTTCTAGCTACTGTTCTTACCAGCTACTGTGCTGCAGTGGAAGTTTCTTCCATCTAAAGTATTTACCAGTTACTGAGCTGCAAGGGACATTTCTTCCAGCTATTGTGCTTATTAATTACTGTGATACAATCAATATTGTTTCTAGCTACTGTTCTTACCAGCTGCTGTGCTGCAATAGAGGTTTTTCCCAGCTATTGTACTTACCAGTTACTCTGCTGCAATGAATTTTGCTTCCATCTATTTCGCTTACATATTATGGTGCTGTGATTGAAATTGCTTCCAGCTACCTAAACTAAAAAATTACATTTTTTAAAGAAATCAAATGAGCAAGTTCAGTTCCCTCGGGAGAAGAAAATAAACAAAAATTGTAAGAAAAATTGGAAAAAAGCTTAGAAGTTGGAGGAACTTTAAGATACTTTTAGCAAAAACGCCTTATCTTCAATCTTTCACAGTAGATTTTCTTGAAGAATTTTTAGAATAATAACTGTTTTGTAAATGTAATGATGCACATAAAATAAGAACTTTTTTAGACTACACTGCCTTTCTATTACAAATAAAACAAAATCAAAAAACAGGAAAAATATGTTTTTATTGCAGTAATAAATAACAGCAACTTTTTATCGATACCACTACAAGTTGAAATAATTAGGCTTCACATTTGGAAGTTTTTATTAATGTAAAAACAGACTAAAAAAAAATTTCACAACAGACAAATAGAAAAGGTGGGAAAAAAAAAATAATAAAGAAACACAAAGGCGTAATTAACGACGAAGACCGCACTGCCTTTCCATCACAAACACCAAAAACAAGAAGAACAATAGGGAATTTTTTTAAGACGGTGGGAAACAAATTAGAATGAATATTTCGGCCCTATGTTCAATGGCTGTCCTCAGCAACACAAATAAGAAAAACAACTTGCAAGAGGATAAAATCAATAAAACTAAAATGAACAGTTTTTCAAAACAATCCCAGCATCCTTACCTCAGCGAAGTTCAACCAGGACTGATAAATAAATTGTTATGAAACGAGGCAATTCATTGAAATGAAAGACAATGATTTAAAACACGTTTTTAATGCCAGTCTAGCTTTTTCGCTGCTGATTCTTATAGGTCTATTTTTGACAGGTTCTGTGTTAATATCTATCGGTTTTTTATAATATTTCGTAAGGTCATTTTAAATTAAATTTGTGTATAAAGCATTCAGTGAATATTCTCCTAAATCTCTATTTAAGGAAATATTATTATTATTAATCGTAAGTAATTATTAATCCGTACAGTCACATGGTATTTGATAGACACCTCTTTGGCGAGTAACTGGAGTCTTATCTTTACCAGAACTTGGGAAATTTATGATTTTCAAATTATTGGTAAATACAGCATACAGATTATTTTGTGTGCATACTTTTTTAAGATTTCTAGAGATTTTTGGGATATATTGGAGGTAAATTATGTTTTGTGGCTTATCGGGATTCTTACATGGTAAATTATCGTTGATTTTATGGGAGTGTCTTTTCACTCTACGGTTAATTGTATTATTAATGAATAATAGAGGATACCCATTTCCAAAAAGTATGTCCCTGATTCCAATTCTGTAATTCTTTCGAAGAACAAATAAATGGCTTACCCATGGGTGCGCCTCTCTCCGGGTTACTGGCGAATATTTATGTAGAGCATATTGAAAATTGGACATTAAATTCATATTTTTTGAAACATATCTTTTGGGGACGTTACATGGATGACGTAATTTCACTTTGGAACTACGGGGAAAATGAATTTAGTTTTTTTTTTTTTAGATCATCTTAATACATGTGCTAGGAATTAAATTGAAATTGCAAATAAAATATCATTCCTAGATGTTCTAATTATTCGTAATCTAGATGAACTCAATTTTACTATTTACAGAAAACAAACAGAAAACAATAGAAATTTACATTTTATCAACTACCCCCCACAAATTAAAAGAGGTGTCGTAATATCTCTCGTCGATCGTGCCCCAAACATTTTTTCTGATTCCTACATCACAGCTGAACTAGACTTTATCAGGTACATACTTTTTGGAAATGGGTATCCTCTTTTATATATTAATAATACAATTAATCGTAGAGTGAAAAAAACACTCCCATAAAATCAACGATAATTTACCATGTGAGAATCCCGATAAGCCCCAAAACATAATTTACCTCCCATATATCCCAAAAATCACTAGAAATCTTAAAAAAAAAGTATGCACACAAAATAATCTGAATGTTGTATTTACCAATAATTTGAAAATCATAAATATCCTAAATTCTGGTAAAGATAAGACTCCAGTTACTCGCCAAAGAAGTGTCTATCAAATACCATGCGACTGTGGCAAATTATATATAGGGAGAACCCACCAGAATTTCGAGAAATGCCTACAACAACATAAAGATGATATCACCAAAGCCCTGAATTGTAATATTGCTTCTGTTTCTTTTGATTCTGCTTTAAGCAGTCATGTTTTCGAAAATCCTAGCCACAAAATACTTTTTGAAGAATCCGCCATTATTAGCAATGATCTATGCATAAAGCAAGTAGTTCGAGAAGCAATTGAAATCAGACTTAGGATTGATAATAATATTTCCTTAAATAGGGATTTAGTAGAATATTCACTGAATGCTCTATACACAAATTTAACTAAAAATGACCTTACGAAATATTATAAAAAACAATAGATATTAACACAGAACCTGTCACAAATAGACCTATAAGATCAGCAGCGATAAAAGCTAGGCTGGCATTGAAAACGTGTTTTTAAATCATTTTCTTTTATCCACTTGTAAGTTGTTTTTTCTTATTTGTATTGCTGAGGACGGCCCTTGGACATAGGGCCGAAATATTCATTCTAATTTGTTTCCCACTGTCTTAAAAAAAATCCCTATTGTTCTTCTTGTTTTTGGTGTTTGAAACACAGGGGCTATACGAAAGTGAAATTTCAAACGAAAGAAACTTAAAATCTAAATAAATTCAAAATAGTACTTCAATTTAAAATTCAAAATGCACAAGGTGGGGCAATGTAGGATGTTTGCTATCTTTGGCTTTACATTATACTATGCTCATCTTTATTTGGATGTGAGCTCTCTATTTGCTTTTATTTTGTTTTTATGTGGCTTTTGTATTCTACCCTTATTTTCACACCATCTTTATGTGTTTGCTTAAACTTAGTTTTAGTTCTTTTTTTTTGCATTGAAGTCATAATAGTTAGACTTTTATTACACTAGTACCGAAAATTTTTTGATTTTGTTTTTTATTGTCTCACTAAAACTTTTTATTCTTTTTTAATATTTGTCACAAATAGTCACAAATGGACCTATAAGATCAGCAGCGATAAAAGCTAGGCTGGCATTGAAAACGTGTTTTTAAATCATTTTCTTTTATCCACTTGTAAGTTGTTTTTTCTTATTTGTATTGCTGAGGACGGCCCTTGGACATAGGGCCGAAATATTCATTCTAATTTGTTTCCCACTGTCTTAAAAAATTCCCTATTGTTCTTCTTGTTTTTGGTGTTTGAAACACAGAGGCTATACGAAAGTGAAATTTCAAACGAAAGAAACTTAAAATCTAAATAAATCCAAAATAGTACTTCAATTTAAAATTCAAAATGCACAAGGTGGGGTAATGTAGGATGTTTGCTATCTTTGGCTTTACATTATACTATGCTCATCTTTATTTGGATGTGAGCTCTCTATTTGCTTTTATTTTGTTTTTATGTGGCTTTTGTATTCTACCCTTATTTTCACACCATCTTTATGTGTTTGCTTAAACTTAGTTTTAGTTCTTTTTTTTTGCATTGAAGTCATAATAGTTAGACTTTTATTACACTAGTACCGACAATATTTTGATTTTGTTTTTTATTGTCTCACTAAAACTTTTTATTCTTTTTTAATATTTTATTTTCTTCTTAATTGCCCAGAGAATTGAATTTCTTAGAAACAGAAACAAAACACTGAGAGTTAAACATAAAACCATAGTTGAAGTTAGCAGGAATTAATTCCATTTGAAAAGATTTGAAATATTTGAAACACCCCACTCTTTACGCTAAAGTTTGACTATTTGTCAGAATTCTACTTTTTAGAACAATAAAAACTTTAGCGTAAAGAGCGAGGCGTTGAGGGGGGACAACCCCTTTCATATTCGGAATAATTTCTGTTCGTTTTAAGTTTTAATGTTGCTCCTTACTTGCAATTACAAAAACATGTTTTTTTATTTAATTTCTGAACAATTTTGAATTAATCCATGTTTTGATTTTGCCTCACCGCACATTAATAATTAAAACGAAATTTGCTTTTTTTTGCTATATAGATTTCTCATAATTTTGATCGGACGGTTTTGATAAAAAAGGGGTGGGGAGGAGGCCTAGTTGCCCTCCAATTGTTGGTAACTTAAAAATGCAACTAGATTTTTCATTTTTTTTAACGAACATTTTTCTTAGCAATAAACATACGTACCTTACGAATTAACTTACGTAACGAATATTCTATATTTGTGCATTTCATTACGCATACGACGGAGTTCACCGCCTCGTCAATATCTCACTGTTTACACTAAAGCTTGAATTTTGTCCCAAATCTTTAAGAATGACCGCTGAATCACAAAGACCGTAGAATAAATAGTTGAAATTACTAAAAATCCTTTAGCGTAAAGAGCTAGGTATTGTGGAGGAGAGAAACCCCCCTTATATATGTAATATTTTGTGTTTGTTTTAAGTTTTAATGCTGCTCATTTCTTCCAGTTGAAATTTTTTTATTTATTTTCCCATTGTTTTTTTTAAATAATACTAGAAAATTCTGCGCCCTCTTCATGGAAATTCTCTTCAATCATGGCAAATTCTTCCATGGAAAGATCTTCCCACGTAACCCCCTCCCCCCGATCTACCCCCACCCAAACGCGAAAAAGTACCCCCAAAAACGTCTGTACACTTCATAATATCCATTACTATATGTAAACAGTGGTCAAAACAAGTTTGTAAATTGCAGCCCCTCCCCCGGGGACTGTGGGGGATTAAATCATCCCGAAAGACATAGTTATTAGGTTTTTGACTAGGTTGAACAGAATGGCCATCTCAAAATTTTGATCCGGTGACTTTGGGGGAATATGTGCATGGGAGGGAGCCTAGGTGTCCTTCAGTTTTTTGATCACTGAATGAGGGCACTAAAACTTTTAATTTCTTGTTAACGCTTTTATCAGTAAAAATATACGTAACTTGCGAATTAATTTACGTAACGAACTTGTATATTCGTGTTTTTATTACGTATATGAGGGGGTTCACCCCCTCGTCAATACCTCGCTCTTTACACTAAAGCTTAAATTTTGTTCCAATTCCTTAAAATTACCCCTGAATCACAGAGGCCGTAGAATAAATAGTTGAAATTAATAAAACTATTTTAGCGTAAAGAGCAAGGTATTAGGAGGAGGTGAACCCAATCGTATGCATAATCATTTCTGTTCGTTTTAAGTTTTAATGCTGCTTCTTACTTTCAGTTGAAAAAAATTCATATTTATTTTTCATTCTTTTTTTAAAAAATGCTAAAAATTCTACACCCCCTTCATAGAAATTTTCTTCCCCCACGACAAATTCCTCGACAGAAAGTTTTCCCCGCATAACCCCCTCCCTTCAACCCCTCTCCCCAACCACAAAAATCCCCCTGAAAGCGTATGTACACTTCCCAATAACCATTACTATGTGTAAACACTGGTCAAAGTTTGCAACTTGCAGCCCCTCCCACGGGGACTGTGGGGGAGTAAGTCATCCCCAAAGACATAGTTATTAGGTTTTTCGACTATGTTGAATAAAACGGCTATCTCAGAATTTTTATCTGGTGACTTTGGGAAAAATGAGCGCGGGAGGGGGCCTAGGTGCCCTTCAATTTTCTTGGTCACTTAAAAAGGGCACTAGAACTTTTAATTTTCGTTATAATGAGCCCTCTGTCGACATTTAGGACTAGTGGGTTGATACGATAACCCCTGGGGAAAAAAAAACAAAAAAAAACAACAAATAAATAAAC